>NC_092770.1:30228719-30546713 GCF_047496795.1 Chiloscyllium punctatum | reverse complement strand
AAACCCTTCCTCAGGATTCCTGATGGCTTTCCTGCCACTTCACCACACTTTGTAATTAGTGACCTACCCGCTTCTACCTTGAGCCTTCTCAATGGCTCCACATCTGCAGCAATCCAGCTTGGAGAATTCCAGAGATTTACCAATCCTCCTGATGCAGGAGACGACCACTCGGTCCACTGTATCTGAATCTGCTCTTTAAACGAGCATCATTTGGCACTGGGTAATGTCCTACTTTCTCCCCATTCCCTTAGACAATATTTCTATCCAATTAATCATTCAGTGACTCTCTTAAATGACTACCTGTATGATTTTTGTTTTTTCCTTTTGCGTCACCTGCACACTATTTTAAATCTCTGCCCTTCTCATTCGTTGTTACTTTATCAGTAGGATCACATCATTACTATTTACTTTATCCAGCCAGCTCATGATATCGGAAGCTTCATTCTCGTTGCCTTTTCTCCAAGTATAACAGTCCCAATGTATCCTCACCGCTGAAGTCTCTCATTCCTGGAACAGTTCTTGTAAATCACTTCTGCACTCCCATTCCACTGCATTCACATCCTTCCTATAATGTGAACCTACAACTGTGCACCGTATTCCAAGACAATTTACAAGTGTCTTATTCACCATTTTGAGGAAATCCCTCTGTTTCAATTCTAATGTGTGTTCCTCTTATCCAAAGAATGTTGTCCCATGCTCAGGAAAACATCCCATCTATACTCACTCTGTTGTAACCTGATTGAAAGATGTGTGTGTCTAACATTGCTTTTAAAATGTCAATGTGCACATTTTTTTTTTTTTCAGATTACTACAACAGAAACTTCAACTGGTCAGGACCCTGCCTTGCTGCAAAATCTAAAGCCAGAGGAGACTGCGTTGATGTGGCATCTACGAACACCAATGGAAAATGCCTCTGCAATGTCTGTCATTCTCTCATACAAAGCAAGAGGTTGAACTATCTCCATTCTTGTGTTGAACCAGTGACCTTTTTGCACACATCTTGGTTAAGGTGTTTACACAACACCACCACCACCACCCCCCCCGCCCCACCTTGGTTACATTGGGGTCTTGACGTGATTGCCAAATGAGTCTTAATTCTTTCCCATAATCCTTTTTTTTTAAATGTTTTTTGTGAAGTTGGGATGCTTGTGGTGGTCTTATTTGCATGAATATTTCACCAGCTGTGCCTGTTTTTATAGATCTGAAACAACAGGTTTGGAATAATTATGGTGCCCAGAGGTGTGTTGGTTTAGAATGCTCATCTTTTAAATAATTAGAGAATTGGTGCCATTCTTGTACATGTGATTTGATGCTGGCCTTTTGTAGGACTGCCCTTTGAACTGAAGATATTTCAAACTTGTGGTGATCTTGGTTCCTGTCACTGTACACTGAAAGCTAATGAGCATTTTGTTTTATTATATCATATTTTTAGCAATCTCTGTATTTTATTTTATCCTGTAAGCAAATGGTTGGGTTAGTGTTGCCATCAGTTTCTTTCTTTCTTTTTTTTTCTTCCCCCCCCCCCAAACCTTCTAATCAACCTGTACATGTTGTTGTAATACAACTTTGGAACTCATGGGATTTGAACTCTGGTCCCCCAGTCCATAGGCAAGGACACCACCATGAGACACTCCAATCCCCCTTTCTATACTAGATCTTGGGTATGTCTCGTAATTCAGAAATGTCAGGTGGTTTCAGTACTAACTTGCTTCCAATTGCCTTCAGCAGATCCTGTACCAGGTGGATGTAGCATGGCATCTGATTTGACAGTTGATGCTAGTGTACACTTGCAGTACAACCTGTATGAAGCCACAATAAGTTTTGCACCGGCCAATGTTGGATATGCAAGGTAATGTTCAAAGCAAAAATGTTTCTGATGTTCTGCATTTTGTTTATTTTTTTTCGATTCTTCTGAAATGGAGTCATTGTTGCAAGTTTCTCTTGTGAAATAGCAACAATATAATGTCTTCTATTGATGTCAGTCGATCATGAGCAATGTATGCACAAAGATTCCACAACACGTCAATAATGACTGACTAATTTGATGTTTTGAAGATGAATATCGTGTGCTCTTCAAAATATCCATATTGTGGCACTTCTTTAGTACTGCATTGCAAAACTCTTGCTGTTTTGTGTTGCTTCCTGACTCTGTAGTGAGATAAGAATCTCAACCACTGTGTTGCCCACTGAGCTGTGGCTAACATCTTTAGCTTTTGAACTCCAATCAAACACAAACTGTTTGAGTGAAAAATCTAAGTCTTGAAAATTAAAAACAAACCTTTTTCCATTGGTTTAAAGACTGATTTTCTTGAATTGGTTGTGTAACTGTTAGCACAGATGAGATTTATTCAAGTGCTACACAAATGTGGAATTATGTCTCAGTAATTATTTTTTTGATTCTGTGTGGTTGAATAGTCTATATCAGCCTCTTGCAAACAGCAGAGATTGAACTTCATTTAATCATTGAGATGTGAACCCTCAGACTTGGCATTGTGCTGGCAAGAAGCTTCTGTTGTTTGACATCCAATGTCTTTTTGGACTGACTGCAGTTACTGGAAAGTACCATTTGCAACCCCACTGTACAGTAATGATCCTACAAGATTAGTGGTGCTGGAAGAGCACAGCAGTTCAGGCAGCATCCAACGAGCAGCGAAATCGACGTTTCGGGCAAAAGCCCTTCATCAGGGCTACAGGGCAGACCCTGTCCTGAGCAGAACATTGCTCCATCTGTGTGTATGGTACAAAAACCTATAAAAGGGATTTTTTTCTGATCTACATCAAACTATATACTGGAAGGACACAGCATCTCAAAATGAGGGTTGCAAGGTGATGGCCTCGTGGTATTATTGCTAGACTATTAATCCAGAGAATCATCCAGAGTTTCAGTATGTTCCCAACAAGTATTGGGAAGACCAGACCTCATCTAGAGTACTATGTGGAGAGATTGTGACTAGGACCAGAGAGCATTGCCTCCAAATAGGAGGTCACCTGCTTAAAGTAGGTGAAGAATTTCTTGGATAGCGAATCTGAGGTATTCTTCTCTGGGCTGGGTCATTGGAATATCTTTTAATTCAAAATTATTTTAAGGCCAAGGGAATGGAGGGAGGTGGGGGGAGAAGGCAGGAAAGTGAAGTTGAGAGTTATTGTTCGGCAACGATTTGTAGATGCTGGTGTTGGACTGGGGTGTACAATGTTACAAATCACACAACAGGTTATACTCCAACAGGCTTAATTGGAAGCACTAGCTTTTGGAGTGCTGCTCCTTCTGGTGGGTGTGGAGGCTACAATTGTAAGACAGGCTTTTATAGGCTATAAAAGCTAGTGGTTCCAATTAAACCTGTTGTTGTGATTTGTAACATTGATCAGCCATGATTTGATCAGCCATGATCTCACTGACAGCAGACTCAATGGGCTGAGTAGCCTACTTCTGTTCCTATACCTCCTTTTTTTTTATATATAGCATTAATTGCTTTTGATTTTCTTTCACCCCTCTTCCCTCCTCCTTTCTCTTTTCTCCCCCCCCCTGCCCAAACTGGTTCCCTTCCTTTCTTGGTCATTTACTTACAAACTATTTTAAAAGATCAATGGCAGAGTGACAACACTCTGGCCAATTTCTGAATTTTTAAAATAACAACAGCGATTCTTTGAGCACCAGTAAATGCAATGCACCTCTGCACAATCCTGCACCTATCTCCAGCTGCAATTTTGTTTGAAACCACTGCAACGATCAGTGAGTTGAGTGGATGGGAATAAAACCATCTTTACATGGTTCAGATTGGTGCATCCAGTTCCCTTTTTTTTGATACAACTCTCTAAAAATTGAGATGTATAGATAGGGTTAGCAGTCAGAATGTTTTCCCCTTGTTGAATACCTAATACTCCAAGGTGAGAAGGGTGGGAAAGATTTGGGTTAAGAGGGGTAGGAGTGTGGAATGCTCTGGGGTGGTGGAGGCAGATATGACAGGGCTGTTGAAGGGACTTTTGCATAATTGCATGAATATGCAAGGTATGGACCAGGGAAAGCAGAAAGGATTCGTTTAATTTGGTGTCAGTTTGGCACAACATTGTGGGCCAATAGGCCTGTACTGTTCTGATTGGTGTGTCATTGACTGGAGGAAAGGTGATGAGTGGGTGACTCTGTCTTTTCACAGGGGAACAGTTCCCCCATTGTGTGACTTTGCTGAAGAAGAGCCCACGTTGAGACTGCAGTATGATGTCTATCAGTATTTCCTACCAGAGGCTGATCTGACTGAAAAGCTCCTCTTTGCCTCCCTTCAGAAGATGGCGACAGTAGATCAAGTGGAAGCGAATGGAGTCAAGGTACAAAATATTTCCCATCCTCATTCTCCCTCGAGTGGATGAAAGATTGTCATAATAGGCTGAAGATTTTGAGTATGATTTCAATGCATGTTTTCTTATGGATAATCAGAATGTCTAGATGTGCCAATCCTTGACATTGATTTTCTCTTGGTAGAAAGTTCACAAATATCCAATATAAATATTGGATATCTTATGAAGTTTTACATGGTGTATCCTGTACAGGTGTCTCCCAGTCACCCCTTCATCTGTTGGAGTAACCACAATTTGGAACATCTTTAATATTGCAAATTGAAGTTAATTTTTGTCAGATGTGGGAATTGAAAGTACCCACAAGGCTTACCTTTTTATTGTCTATCTCTTATCACCCTTGAACTGAGTGGTGTTCTGTACCATTTTGGGGCATGTTTACTTTGAGCCAACTACATGGCAATGGGTCTGGAGTCACATGTAGGCTAAATAGCAGATTTTATTCCCTAAAGGACATTTGTGATCCAGATGGGTTTTGAACAATAACTGCTGACTAGTCTGGTTGTTATATGGAGAAATAAAGTAGGAGTAGGCTATTCAGGCCTTCTGTGCCATTCAATGATTTGTGGTTGATCCTCTATCTCAATGCCCTATTCTCAAATCCTCTCTATACCCCTTGTTAACTTCCATGTTTAATGCACTTATCAAACTCCTTTCTTTAATATGCGTGCGTGTGTGCACGCACACCCTCTCTCTGGAGCAGATCCCACAAGTTGATCCACCTTTTTTTTTTTTTGAGGAATACAGGGCAACCTCAATTATCCCAGTGTTGATAATTCAAATTTTGGATTATCTGAACAAGATCGCAAGGTCCTGATGCTTAGCTAAACTGTTCTCCGAACACTTGACTTTCCAAGCAAATTATTCCCGATCTGTGCCTTTTGGATAATCCAAAGTTGCCCTGTATTTCCTCATCTCTATCCTTGATGGCCTACCCCATATCCTGAGGCAGCATCCTGGTAAATCTTAAGCTTCCACATTCTCTCCATTTTTTTTAAAATGAGGCAAATGGAATGTTGGCCTTTTATTTCAAAGGGAGTACAGTGTAAAGGTAGGGAGGTTTTTGTTATAACTATAAAGGGCACTAGTCAGCCCATAGCTGGAATACTGTAAATGGTTTTAGGGCTTTTTTTAAAAAGAGATTTATTTTGGCTTTAGAGGCAGTCTGAAGTAGGTTCACTTGGCTGTTATCAGGTATGTGGTGCTGGAAAAGCACAGTCGTTCAGGCAGCATCCAAGGAGCAGGAGAAGTGATGGATTAATCTTCACTGGATTAATGTGGAAGCTTTAGAGAGGGTGCAGAGGAGGTTTACCAGGATGCTGCCTGGACTGGAGGACATTTCTTATGAAGAAATGTTGAGGGAGCTAGGGCTTTCTTCTTTAGAGCAAAGAAGGATGTGAGGTGACTTGATGGTAGTGTACAAGATGATGATGAGAGACTTTTTCACTGGGTGGAAATGGCTGTCAAGAGGGGACATAATTTTCAGGTGATTGGAGGAAGATAGGTTCTCTACTTGCACAGCCGGCAGTGCATTCCATGCACCCACCATTCCAAAGTCCGATACATTAGGGGCATTTAAGTGACTGCTGGATAAGCACATGGAAGATTAGTACAATCAAGGGTATGTAGGTTAGTTTCTCCTTTTCGAGTAGGATAAAGGGCAGGTACAACACTGAGGGCTGAAGGGCCTATTCTGTTCTATCTAAAGCTGCCTTGGAATCCAAATTATACTACACCCAACAGGTTCTCCCGTTATCTATTACATATCAAAAGCTCTAGATTAGTTATGCACAATTTTCCCTTTCCTTAAACTCCTAACTTCACCTAATCCCATTAGCATTGGTAACTTTTTATTTAAATTCCAGATTTAGTAACCCAACTTCAATTTTCCTTAGATACCATAGTGGGGTTTGAACATGTGAACCCAAGGCAATAGCTTACACCGGGAGAAAGTGACATTTCTCCTGACTCTTTTTTTTTTTGGATTAACCAACCTCACCCAATCTGACCTACACGTAACTCCTGTCTCATGGCAATATGGTGGATGCTGAACTGCTCTCTGGGCAAATAGGGGTGGATAATAAAGGTTGGCTGGTTCAGCGTCATCCACATTGTATAAGTAACTCTTTTGTTCAAAATTTTTTTTAAAACTAATGTAACTTGAAGCATAGTAAAAACAAACTCCATTTTGTTTTTCTTTAAAAAAGAAAATTGAGCCAGAATTCTGGTAACAGTCAACAGCTCAAATAGTTGTTGGAGAACGTTGTCATTCTGACTGACCACAAGGTCACTTCCTGAGTGCCCTGTGGTTGTGCTGTGCCATGATCCATTTTCACAGGATCTCTATTTTCTGTTTTTCAGCTTTGCAGTCTGGGTGCACGAGATAAGACGAGTGTAACAGTATCATCTATTCCTGGCCAAGGGGTGATTTATAACGTTATTGTAAAGGATCCTGAGATGAACACATCGGCAGCTTATACTCCAGCTCACACCTACTGCTGCAGTTTCACAGATAAGCTGGATAACTGCTATACTCTGAGTAAGTCCATCTCACCAATGGATCTTCTCCCTTGATCTCCCGCACTTGCCTGGTGAACTAGGTTGGTGGAGAAAGTCCTGCTTTTAGATTTTTAACAAAAGACGGGAGTGGAACATAGTTTAGTGGTTCATGTGTGGAATGAACTTCCTGAGGAAGTGGTGGATGTGAGCACAGTTACAATCTTTAAAAGACATTTTTGATACGTAAGTGAATAGGAAAGGTTTGGAGGGATATGGGCCAGGCGCAAACAGGAGGAATTAGTTTAGTTTGGGATTGTTTGGTATAGACTGGCTGGACCGACAGGTCTGTTCTCATATCGTATGACTCTATTGATGTGTTAGGACCTAGGGATGTAGAACCAATAAGGTGCTGTACGGTAGGAAATGCAGCAGCCAATGTTCACACAGCTAACTCCAAAACTGGCCGCCTTTTAATACTACCATTTTCCAGTCCAATCCTTCCTCCACTAGTGGTGGCCAATTTTAAAGTTGTCAGAGTCTCTTGTCCTGTGTTCCTGGGGGGGTGCGGAGGAGTGAGTGTGTGTGTGTGCCTGCACCAGCCCCCTTGCCCCAATCCTTCCCATTTGCAGCTGGAGGGGATATTGGTCAGTGTCCTGCCAGACCTTGGCCCACACTGTACCAGCTGCTTGGGCGCAGTGCCCCACTGTCAGGCCATGCTCATGATCAGGAAGCAGGGTTCTGACAGATGAAGATCTGTGCTCCCATTTTGGTAACTGGTGCCTGTATCCAAGTGACGAAACAGTATTGAAGAATTGTGGCTGTCTCTTTGTTGTCCCCAACTTTGATCGCAGAGACTAATTTGATCAACCACCCTGGATTTCAAGAAGTTGTCCCCAGCTGGGATACTTGCCTGTTACAGGTGCATGCACATAGCAGGTGACGTATAATGTGGTAAACATGAGGTTATTCACTTTGACAGCTAACACAGGAAGGCAGATTATTATCTGAATGAACATTGAACCTGATTGATAAATATTGAAGGTTGAAACATTAAATTTGTGATCAGTAAGGGAATCTGGGTTTATGGGGTGGGAAAGTGGAGGTTATCTGATCAGCTGTAGTCTCATTGAATGGCCGAGCAGACCTGATGGGCTGAATGGCCACCTTCTGCTCCTATGTCTTTGTGATTAATCACGGTGATCTGGCTGAGCTCTTGTTTTCACAGGGCAGTAAATGGATTGTGGATCAGTAGGGTACTGGTGTGGTCAGGCATAGAGATGCATACATCTCAGACTCCATGAGATGGGCTCAACCCCATTCTGTTTCCTTATGGAAGGAAAACCTAGATGGTGGAAAAACTCAGCAGTGTTTTATGGAGTGAGGAACAAGTGTCTCTAGTCCTATGTGACTTTCTAGAAACCAAGCATGATAGAATGTGGTGGGATTTATATTGTTTAAAAAGGGGAGGAATAATGGAGGAGACCTGGGATGGATTATAGGGTGGAAGAGGTTTAAATAAGGACATCCTGGTGCAGGTGTGACCAAAGCTGGAAGAACTATAAACTGAAGAGGACAGTTTGGAACTCCCAGAAGAACAAGTTAGTGGAGTAGACAAATAGGTGGTGGATAAAATTCAAAGCAGAAAGTGAGGTTTTTATTAGTAAGAACACTTGAAAGACTGCTTAAAAGGGGGTGCAGGAGCAGAGGGAGCTGGGTGTCAGTGTCACAGATCACTGAAGGTGGTTGGACAGCAGGTGAGAGCAGTTTAAAGAGTGTCCCTGGCTTTGTTAATAGGGGCATAGACCACAAGGGCAAGGAGGTAGTGCTGACCTTGTACAAGACACTGGTTAGATCTCAGTTGGAGCATTGTGTACAGTTATGGGTGCCACATTATGGGGAAGATGTCAATGCATGAGTGCAGAAGCAATTTACAAGAATGGTTCCCAGAATGAGCCACCCCATTGAGGATAGATTGAAATTGGCCCCCTTCTTGGAGAGGGGGAAGGCTGAGAGATCTGAGTGAGGTTTTGGAAAATCAGTAATTTCACATCAACAGGGTGGGGAGGCTGAGTGTCAGCTAGCTCAATTGGCTGGACAGCTGGTTTGCAAAGCAGACATTAACAGCATGGGTTCAATTCCTACACCAGCTGAGGTCTGAAGGACTGTCTCCCTGCTGTTGCCTGAGGCAGAGTGACCCTCTGGTTAAACCACCACCCGTCATCCCTCTCTAATGAGGACCCTGGAAATTTCACCTTTCCTTAAGGTCTGGAATGCATTGCCTGGAAATGTGGCAGAGGCAGGTTCAATGCAGGCACTTGAGGGTATTGAAGGACTTGGATTGAAATAATGTGTATGGTTATGGCAAGGGTTAGGAGGGAAATGTGGCTGGCTGTGGGGAATGATGCTTAAGAGCCAGTGTGGGCACGATGGGCTGAATAGCCTCTTGTACTATAGTGGGAATGATGGTTACTGTAAAGATTTAACTAATACTTCATAATATGTGTTAATGGTAGCTGTGCTTTTAATAAATAAAAACAATGCAGGCTGGCACTTGATAAAAAGGATCAAAATGGTACATCTAAATTTGTCAAACAGACTAGGAGGTCAAGGGAAGGTGAAGTCCCCTTTTTTTTTTTGCTGAGCTGTGGTTCCCACTGGTTACATTTCGGGTGACTGTAATTAGCTGGTGCCCTGATACGTTCTGATGTGAGGCTGCTGGCGATTTACCACATTTAATGTTGGGCACCACATTGTTACTGGTATCTGGCATTTACATATCATGCTTGTGGAGCGTGGGGAACTCTGCAATTCTGTTCTCTAATGGGATTCTGTTTCTGTCTAGAGCGAACTTCAACAAGAATATTTCTGGTTTCTGTTGGGCTCGTTGGATTATTTATTTGCTTCTTTGGACATCGCTACCTAAAGACAGGTGAGTTTTATTGGAGTGCCCTCCACTTTTAATTGGCTGGTTTCTACTGAGCATAGATAGACCTCTTCAGTGTGTTCACTTTTATGATATTCCTAGTTATTAGTTATGTCAGTTGTATTTTAAAATTTTTTTCCCAGATGGGTAATTGATCTGAGCAATCGACAGTGTCATTTATATCTTTTTTATTTACTGAAAGAAACTTACTCCTAGTGACTACATTGGGGTTTAGGTGAGAGATTTGCCTGGAATAATCCCAGGATTTGGAGGTTTTAGTGGAATTTAGAACATTCTGCCCCTCCAGACAGATTGGAGGAGGAGATGGAAAGGTGCTGGAGGAGATTGGGAGACCACGGGAGATGTTGGGGGAGGGGAGTGCAGAAGGGAGCTTTGGGTGTTGGTGGTGCTTGTCTGTCTCTGGATGTATTTGAACCATCAAGATGCACATCTACAAAGATGAAATGGTGGCTTGTTTTCAATTCATTACAACTCCCCAGCTTGTCACTGTTTTACACAGCTATCTACAGTGAGCTGTGGAGAAAATAACCTTTTCATCTCTCTAAGCATGTAGCTCCTTGTACATTCCAGAATTATTCTTCTTTGGATTCCTTCTGGTGGGATTTGTCTCCTTTGTCCTCCTGACCCAGAGGAGTGCACTGCATTATGATGGTAAGTGATTGGCCAACTCACGAGCTCCTGATTTTTTTATTTATTTATTTATTTTTTTGCTGCAATGTCTGGGAATTCCTACAAAGGCAGCATTTGGATTAGATTAGGATATGTTTAAATATGGGGATCATGTGAATTAACAACAGGCCAATCCTAGAGGCACAAATCACATGACATCAATAGACTAACAAGATTTCTTTTTGAAGGTAACAACAGACTGAAAAGGCCACTTTGTCTTTCTGGATTTCAAGAGGTTTAGTTTGTTTTTATTAGTGGACAGTCATGTTTATTACATGACCTTCCTGTTAAATTGGGTCTGTTCCTGGACCTGGCCAGGCTGGCTATAAACCCAGTCCAGTGGGACATAGAGGGGTCCTCTCCAACTGCCTGCCTCATGTGTTTGCCCAGGTGCCCTTGGAGAGGGAGCATGCTGTATCCATCAATACGCTTGTTCTCTTTTAGAGGTGGGCACTGCCCAGGGGATACAGTGCTTTATTTCCCCCTCCAACCCCATTTTGATTTAGCCCTTCACCCTCCGGCTTGCATTATATAGAAATGGTTGACCCACTGCTGTCTACTGATGGTGGGGGAAAGAAAATGGGGGAGGTGGGGGAAATATAACTGCAGTGATGTTTAGTGGGCAAGTCACTCAGTTGTGGAAAAAGGTGAGGACTGCAGATGTTGGAGTACCAAATTTGAAAAATGTCATGCTGGAAAAGCACAGCAGGCCAGGCAGCATCTGAGGAGCAGGAGAATCGACGTTTTGGGCATATTCCCTTCAGAAATGAGGCTGGTGTGCCAAGCGGGCTGACCTAAAAGGTAGGGGGGAGGGGTGCTGGGAATACAATAGGTGGAAGGAGGTGAGGGTGATAGGCCAGAGAGGTTGGGAAGAAGATTGCAGGTCAAGAAGGCAGTGCTGAATCTGAGGGTTGGGACTGAGATAAGGTGGGAGATGGGGAAATGAGGAAGCTGGAGAAATCTGCATTCATCCCATGTGGTTGGAGGGTTCCTAGGCAGAAGATGAGGTGCTCTTCCTCCAGTATTCATATGGTCAGAGTCTGGCAATGGAGGAGGCCAAGGACCTGCATGTCCTTGGCGGAGTGGGAGGGGGAGTTGGTGCGGGTGTCCCAGAGGTGTTCCCTGAAATGTTCTGCAAGTAGGTGGCCTGTCTCCCCAATGTAGAGGATGGCCATTTGGGTTGTTTGGTAGTGGAATTGGCCCTCCTGGGAGCAGATGCAGCAGAGGTGAAGGAATTTGGAATATGGGATGGTGTTTTTACAGGGGGCAGGGTGGGAGGATGTGTAATCTAGGTAGCTGTGGGAGTCGGTCAGTTTGTAGTAAATGTCTGTGAGTCGGTCACCCGAGATAGAAATGGAGAGGTCTAGGAAGGGGAGGGAGGAGTCTGAGATGGTCCAGGTAAATTTTGAGGTCTGGGTGGAAGGTGTTAGTAAAGTGGATGAACAGTTCAACCTCCTCACGGGAGCACAAGTTAGTGCCACTACAATCACTGATGTAGCTGAGGAAAAGGTGGGGGGTGGTGCCAGTGTAGCTGCGGAAGATGCTGTTCCACATCTCCAACAAAGAGGCAAGCATAAATGGGGCCCATGTGGGTGCCCATGGCTACTCTTTTTTTGGTTTGGAGGATTGGAAAGAGAAGTTAAGAGTGAGGACCAGTTCAGTCAGTGGAAGGGTACTGGTTGGGTCGGCGGGAGAGACACCACCCATGCCCTCCACCTCCACCCACATGGGCCCCAGTTCATCCACTTTACTTCAAGTGATCCAGGATATGATGGAGTACGAGATTTTTATACACTCTGGTCATATAGTATGTAACAGTGATTTCATGAGTGTGCCTCTTAAAGGTATCCTGCCTTACTTGGAGCAGAGACTGTCAAGGAAAAATTGAGGTTCAAAATCACAAAGGGGTTTGGATGAACTAACTCCTGCTGGATGTAGGTGGGTTGGGCAGGGAGAAAGTGAATAAATGTTTTGCCCAGTATTATATTGTAATCTGGGACAGCCTGTCTGAAGGGGTCACTAACCCAACCCTCTAGATTGTTTTAATGAACAGGATGACATAAGAGCACACATTAGTGTGGTAGGGAATGCTACAGCACTGATCTGATGCAGTAGCCTAAATAGCTGTCCCAATCTCACTAATGGTCTTGAATCTAAAATACTTTGGATAAAAAGCATTTAACTTGTGATGCGGCAGATGAGTTGATGTGGGTGCTGGGTAAAATGGAGTTGTGTATTCTACAACAATCGTTCACTTGGAAGCACTGAGCTGTACTTGCTGCTGCTAATGGGAGATGTTGGTCACTCTGTCTGTGACCAGATTGTGGCTGTTACCGTCTTCAAATGAGATCCAACTATTTTCTTGCTGACTCAGGAAAAAAAAACCCATGCTAATCATCAACTGAACACTTTTTTTTTCTTTTAAAAATGGATTTTGGTGCAAGTCACTTTTTTTGTGCTGATGTAGGCTCCTGTTTGAAGAAATATTGAATGACTAAATTCAGGGATGTTTTTTTAAAAAAAAACCTCCCCTTCCCCATCCCCCAAATAGATCAAACTTGTCAGAGGCAGCCATTTGGCTAATTGTCAGCTCTCTGCAATAATAACTTAGTGAAATGATGTGTACATGGCTCAGTCTGTAGCTGCTCAATGCTTCTCTGTTTAATTAGATTCTGGCTCACTTAACATTTTTAAATTAGATTAGGATTTTTTTAAAAGCAAACTGTCATATGGTTGAAATCTAGTTACATGCGTTTTTTGTACTGAAGTAAATATCCTAATTAGTTGTATAGCTCAGAAACAGACCCTTTGGCTCAACTTGTCCCACTGACCAGGCTTCTCAAGATAAGCCAATCCCAATTGTTAGCAATTGACCCATATTGCTGTGTAATCATGTACTTACCCAAATGTGTCAATGTTGTAGTTGTACCTGCATCTACCACTTCCTCTTCTAGCAGTTCATTCCAAATACATACTACTGTCTTGCCCCTCTAGTCCCTTTTTAAATCTTCCCCCTCACCTGTCCTGCCAGCTTGGGGAAAAGACCCTTGCTATTTACTTTATCCATGCCCCTCAAGATTTTATTGCATCTCGAAGGTCACCTGTCCAGTCTCTGACACTCCGGGGGGGGGGGGAAGAAACACCCCAGCCTATCCATCTTCTCTTAATGAGTCAAACCTTCCAGTCCTTGTAACATCCTTGTAAATCATTTCTACACCCTTTCCAATTTTTAAGAGTATCCTTCTATAACAGGGTGACCAGAATTGGACACCTACTCCAAACGTAGCCTCACCAACATCCTGTAAAACCCCAACGTGACATCCCAACTCCTGTACTCAGTGGTCTGAGCAATGAAGGCAAGTGAGCCAAATGCCATCTTCTCCACTATTTACTTGTTTACTTGTGAACCAACTTTCGATGAGTGAGTTATGCACCTGAACCTCTGGGTCTCACTTGACAACACTTGCCCAGGGCCCTCCTGTTCACTGTATAAGCCCTTTCCAAAATGCAGCCCCTCCCACTTATCTAATTTAAGCTCCATCTGCCAATCCTCAGCCCATTGTCCCAGCTGGTGTTGATCCTATGTCTTCACTGTCCACTACACCGCCATTTTTGGTGTCATCCGCAAACTTATCATGCTTCCTATATTCATCATCCAAATTCATTATACAAATGACAGACAAGAGTGGACCCAGCACCGATCCCTGCAGAACACTGGTCACAGGCCTCCAGTCTGTAAAATGACCCTCCTCCTCCACCCTCTGTCTGCTACCTTTTTTTTGAGCTGATTTTTGTATCTATTTGGCCAGTTCTCCCTGGATGCAATGTGATCCAACTTCTTATGAAGCAGCCAATATGTTGTACCTTGTCAAAGGCTTTACTAAAGTTAATGTAAACAACATCTATGGCTCTGCCATCTTGGTCACATCCTCAAAAAAAACCCTCCACTTTGAGAGAATTGGCTTTGTGTGAGGAAAATCATGCTGACTGTCCCTAATCAGTCCTTGCCTCTCCAAATGCATGCAAACCCTCCCTCAATCATTCCAACAACTTGCCAAGCACTGACATCAGACCATCAGACTCCTCTGTCTATAGTTTCCAGGATTTTCTATGCAGCTTTTTCTCACGTTAAAAAGCGCAACATTAGCCACTGTTTTCCCCATGACTGTAGATGATAAAAGTACCATGCACAGAGACCTGCAATTCTTCCCTAGCTTCCCACAATGTCCTCAGATACACTTCAGCTCCCAGAGATTTGTCTACTTTTTTTTTAAGACCTCCAGCACCACCTCTTCTGAAATGTGGACTCTTCAAGAGATCACTATTTGCCCAATTCCCTAGCTTCTACTTGAGCTTGCCTGTTTCCTTCTGCCCTTTTTTTTATATAAAGGGAATATTACAATTTGCAGAATTGTTTCTTGTAGCAGAAACCTCCTGGTGCATCCGTCTGGAATTGATTCTGATGTAGGTTCCGAAACCCAAACTATTTTCTACTCCAACACTGTGAAAGCAAGTTAATTGGATCTGATTTTTTTTTTTCTTAGAGTTTTGCAATCCAAGCCTGTTTTATCTTCTGTTAACAATGCAAAATTGTAACTGTACTCGAAGTTGTTGTACAGTCTCCATTGGGGACCCTATCTGTTTGTTTCCCCAGTTATTTTGGGGTTGGCGGCAGTGTTGGGATCTGTCGGTGGGAGTCTGCTGGTGATGTGTTGGTGGCGGTCTGGCTCTGTTGTGCTGTGTGCGCTGGTTGCTGGCTTGCTCCTGGGATTGTTGCTGTCATCTTTGATCTTCTTCACACCATTGGGTAAGTGTGGAACAACTTAGTAACCAGGCTGATCTTTGACATTTTTAAATGCTGGCCTGGCCAGTGACTCCCTCATTCCCCCCTGAACGAAGAATTACAAAATGGTGCAACACCAGAGTTTGTTTTGCCAAGCATGTTGAAGTGGGAAGACACATTACTACTTAAACTGTGCATTCGTGGGATAAGTGTTACTGGCTGATCCTTTTATTGCCTCTCCCAAATTGCTCGGAGGGCAGTTAAGAGTCAACCATGTTGCCGTTGGTCTGGAGTTGCATGTAGGCCAGACCAGGTAAAGATGGTGGATTTCCTTCCCTGAAGGACATTAGGGAACCAGCTGGGTTTTATGACTATGGTTGTTCTTGAGTTGGCAATTGTTTTCATTCTTCTAAATTTTTACTCTTTCAGGCTTTACTATCTGCTGTGATGAGATTTAAATCCATTTTCCCAGAGCATTAAACCAGAGTTCTGGATTACCTAATGCAGTGACAATCCCACTACACCACTGCTGCCACACATGTCTGGCACCTGAACCTGGGCCTCCCCTCTGAGGGAGGGATACACCCACTGTTTTACCCTGATTGGCTGCTCCAGGTTTAGTTTCTGTTCATTGGTCATCCCCAGAATGTTGAGGGGTGGGTCAGCAACAATGCAGCTCAGTGTCGAGTGTGATGGCTGGATTCTCTCTTTGGTCAATGCCTCACATCCATGACATGAATATTATTTGTCACACCTGGATACTGTCCTGGGATTTGGTGTACATGGGCATTGCTTCAGTATCTGAGTTGCTGTGAATGGTGCTGAACATTGTACAATCAGCAAACCTCCCCAGTTCTGATTCTGGTGGGAGGGAAGGTCACAGCTGAAGGGGGTTGGTGGGTGGGAGTGGGGTGGTCAGTTAGCTCAGGTGGCTGACTGGTTTCTGATACAGTGAAGCCAATAGCCTGGGTTCAATTTCCACACCAGCTAAGCCAACCCACACTCTGGGTAAACAACCACCAGTCTGCTCTCTAATGAAACCGCAGCTCTGGTCCTTCTGGGAATATGGCAGCTTTATCTTTGAGTTCTCATGGTGCAGTGGTACTGTCCTGGTCTCTCATCCAGGAGGTCTGGGGTTCAGTCCTATTCTGTTCCAGAGGTGGGTAATGGCATCTCTGTACAGGTTGACTTAGAAAAGACAGAAGGATGGCTGGGCAGTGGGCACAACCCTGAGGAACTCCTGCAGAGATGCCCAAGAACGGAGTTGACTGACCACCATACTATGTACCAGTATGACTCCATAGAGCAACTCCCATTTGATGCCAGTTTTTTGCTCAAGCTCCTTGAGGCTGTGGTTGGTCACATGTGGCCTTGATGTCAGGAGGCGGTCCTCCTCCCCCTCACTCGCTCCCTTCCTCCCTCATGGATTCAGCTGCTTGGCCAAGGTTTTTATACTAAAAGGAGCTGAGTGGCCCTGTAGAACCCCAGGCTGAGTGTTAGTGAGTGGCTTATTGCTAAATTAGTGCTCCTGGGTTGGAACATTTTTTTTAATAAATGTCTATTTCTGTAGGAAGGATTTTTTTTTACCAATAACATTGAAACCCAAGAGTTTGAATTTATTAAAAATCATGGAATTGTTGCTAGAGTTGCTCAATTTGTTTTTGTTTTTCTGTCTTCCAGCAAATGTTAAAGTTTTTGATGATGATGCTGTTTTCTGGGTAACCTTCTCCAGTGTGGCATTGCTTGTCCCACTGATATTCTTCAGCTGCCCTAGACCAGTAAGTTTTCTCCCTCTATCGGGTAGTGAATTTTAATGCCCCTGTTGATTTGATGTTGCTTAAATGGCTTTTTACCCTTTTTTTTTAAAATAAGCAAGGAAAATGATGTAAGTAGAAAATTTCCATTGTGGAGGACTAAGGTGGACAAAAGTTTTTTTAAAAAAAGTCTCACCAGGTTATACTCCAACAGGTTCACTTGGAAGTACCTGATGAAGGAGCAGTGTTTTGAAAGCTACGGCTTCCAAGTAAACCTGTTGGATTATAATCTGGTTTTGTGACTTTTAAACTGAGAATTTCCATTTGTGTAGCCAGACAATTCAGCAAAAACTGTTTGAGGTGGGAGAAGTAAGCATATTGTTGTCATTGGTTACAGACTATGGAGCCACTGTTTGCGCTCTCTCGTGGATCAGAGTTGCTTTGGAGAAGCGCAGCAAGTCAGGCAGCATCTGAGGAGCAGGAGAATCAACATTTCGGCATAAGCCCATCATTCCCGTTTCTCCTGTCCTTGGATGCTGCCTGACTTGCTGTGCTTTCGCAGCACCCCACACTCTCAACTTTGGCTCAACTGTCTGCTGAAGAGTCCATGTACTGCTTTGATTTGGAGGACAAACCAGACACAAGATATTGATGAAACAGATGGGTATTGTTGCTGAGAGTTGCTTTCAATTTGAGACACAATTTAAATTCTCCTAGCTGCACTTCAGATTTGAACCTTTTTTGTTCCTGGAGCTGGAACTGTCTTGAGTTAACCATCCAGTGAGATTGTATTGACCTCTCCTATCACCTCTAGTCTGCTGACAAGACCATAAGATGTAGGAAAATGTTCTCAGGGTCCTATATCTTGATGGAAATAGTTATTCTGAAATATTGAATCTTGACAAAATGTTTTTGAATAGCAAAATTGAGTGAAAGTCCATAAAGTGATCAGGAAACTCCCGATGGTGTAGAGTTCTGGGAATTATGGATCTGTATTATACTCCCCAGATATGTCTCAAATTGCCAACGAGACATTGCAATGGATTTTCTAAAATTGAAACCCACATGTCTCAAACTCTAGGAATTGAGTTTTCCTTTTTAATTTTAAAATGTTTTGCACATTTTAGCATTTACTTTTGTGTCCTTTTTTTTGTTTTTAGTTGAACATTCTGGCCTGTGGATTTGTTGGCTCTTACACAGTGATTCTAGCCATTCACAACTTTGTGTTCACCAGCCTCGCCTACATCACGCTAAACATTGTCAAGCGAGCACTTCATGGCAACTTTAAGGCTGCCTTCACAAACGTACCCTTCCAAACGAACGGTAAGCCAGGAGGAGTGGAGCTGGTGTTGTCATAAAGTCTGCATTTAGACAATTGTGTTCAGCAAAAAAAGTCACTTTCTGATGGATCCCAAGAATTGATGGGCAATTGGCTGCCTCCTGATGGCTTGTCTGTTTGGCTTTTTAATCTGTTGAGAGACCAGAGTAATATATCCCTATTTTAGGGAGGGAGGCAGAAACTATAGCCAACTAGCCTGACCTCCAGTTCTTGATAAGATTGTAGAGTGTTTTTGAAGTGCATGGTTGAACATACTGAGTCAGTGTGGCTTTGTCATGCCTAACAAATCTGTCATAATTCTTTGTCTAACTTGCTTGTTACATCCTCAAAGGAGTGCTATTGGGTAAGGTCTATTTGGATTTCCAGAAGGCCTTTTAACAAGGTGCCACACAGGAGGCTGCTAAGAACCCACTGTGTTCAGGGCAAGGTACTGGCATGGATAGACGATTGGCTGACTGAAGATGGAGTGGGGATATAGGAATCTTTTCTCAGGATGGCAGCTGGTGACCAGTGGAGTTCTGCAGGAGTCAGTTGTTAGAACTTCAGCTATTTGTTTTATAAAGTCACAATCTGGACACAAACTGAGGGCATTGTTGCTAAGTTTGCAGATGACACAAATAGATGGAGGCACAAGTATGTTTGAGAAGGTGGGAAGACTACAGAAGGACTTGTACAGGCTAGGAGAGTGGGCAAAGACATTGCAGATGGAATACAATGTGGGAAAGAGAGGTTATGCACTTTGGTAGGAAGAATAGAGGTGTAGACTATATTTTCTAAATGGGGAAAGGCTTTGGAAACCTGAAATACTGACTTGGGACTCCTAGTTCAGGATTCTCAAGATTAACATGCTGATTCAGTTGGCAGTTAGGAAGGCAAATGTAATGTTAGCATTCATTTCAGGAGGGCTATAATACAAGAGCAGGGATATACTGCTGAAACTGCAGAAGGTTCTGGTCGGACTATATTTGGAATACCATGAGCAGTTTAAGATTCCCTACAGTGTGGAAACAGGCCCTTCGACCCAACAAGTCCACACCGACCCTCCAAAGAGTAACCCACCCAGACCCATTCCCCTACTCCCTGCTAATGCACTTATCACTGAGCAATTTAGTGTGGCCAATTCACCTGACTCCCATCTTTGGACTGTGGGAGGAAACCCACACAGACACAGGGAAAATGTGCAAACTCCACACAGTCACCCGAGGCTGGATAGGAACCCAGGTTCCTGGTGCTGTGAGGCAGCAGTGCTAATCACTGAGCCACCATGCAAACCCATATCTAAGGAAGGATGTGCTAGCATTGGAGGAGATCCAGAGGGAGTTTGAGAATAGTCCTGGGGATGAAGGGCTTGTCCTTTTTTTTTTTTTTTTGTTTGTTTTTTTGAGTAGCTGTGGACAGAGTCTGTACTGGTAAAGCTTAGTAGGATAATAGAGATCTGATTGAAACTTAAGAATACCAAGAGGCCTGGATACAGTGGATGTGGAGATCTCCCCATTAGTAGCAGAGACTAGGACCTGAGGGCATAGCCTCAGTGAAGGGACAGCCCTTCCGAACTGAGGACAAGGAGGAATTTCTTCAGCCAGAGAGTGGTGACTCACACTCCACAGCCCTCTGCAATGAGTTAATTTAAGACAGACAGATCCTTAGGGGGATCAAAGGTTATGGGGAGAAGGCAGGAGAATGTTTCTCTGCCTCAATCAGCCCATGATTGAATGGTGGAGCAGACTCTCTGGGCTGACTCTGCTCCGATATCTTTGTCTTATGGAATGTAAAGAAAAGCAGGGGGTTGGGTTTCAGCCCAATGTTAAGGTCTCTTACTCGGGATACTGAAGCTATGTACGAGTGAATCAAAGGAATTCTTTTCCTGTTGAAAAGAAATTTGAAAGGGAAGGGGAATGAAACAAATCTCCTTGTCTCATTCTGCTCCCCCAATGTCTGAGTGGCCTCCATGAGAAATGTTTTTACTTTATGCCATGTAGTGATTAGACTCCCTGGTAAATTTGATCATCTTCATCCACTTGGGATGTGGGTGTTACTGGCTATGATGGCAAACTGTCTGTCCCTGGTTTATTTTAAGGGGTATGCCTTCTGCACCTAGTTACTGCAAGGGAATTAATTTCTAATTGCATTGGGGTCATAGTGCTATTGCTGGTGCTGGCTACAGAATTATACAGTGGATATAGACTTTTAAAGACACTCACTCACTGGTGAGATGAAAAATGTCGGTTATGACCTGAAATGCACTCTTTGAGATGGTGTTTTTTTTTTAACACTTGTTCATGGGTATGGGTGTCTCTGGCTAGGTCAACATTTATTACCCCAGAGGGCAGTTAAGTCAACTGTGTTGCTGTGGATCAGGATAGGCCAGACCGGGTAAGGATGAAGATTTCCTTCCCTCTTGGCCACTAGTGAACCAGATAGATGGAAGCAAATTCAGCTGTACCTTGTAAAGAAAATTGAAGCTTTAAGGAGCTAAAATTTGTAGGACTTTGAATAAAGTAGACGTAATTGAATAGATTTCAATGTCCGCACAGTCCAGATGGGATGGCTGAATGGCCTCTGATTTCTGCTGCTTGATTTATACTGTGAATACCTTTTTTTTTCCAATTGCAGACTATATTTTAATATCAGTGTGGGTGGTCTTACTGGTAAGTGGAATAGTGTTCCAATTCCACCGTGAGAAGGAGCAACCCAGATTCCCACCTCATCCGTACAAAACCTGGAAACGAGATCAAGAGCGTCGACAAACTAACGTCTTGGACCCCAGCCACCATGTCCCACCAATCAAGGATCGGGTAAAGAGTGCACTGACTGATGTCAAGCATCTATTCACCAAACAGCAGTCTGCAGGAGAACAGACCCCATTACTACTTTAGACTCCACCCCATTGCCAGTGAAGGACATCGCTGTATCTGTCTGACTCAGCTGTATCTGTTTATTTGGTCACGAGTCACATTTGTGCAGATCTGACAAATTGTTTTTGACATCAAGAATTTGAATGGTGGGCTCTCTTAAATCACCGTTAATTCTGTTAAAAGAACATTTTTGTTTTCAATCTTTAATAACGTGCCAGAAACCATTGGAGTGGTTTAAAAGGATTGACGAATCCTACCTTGTAACTCAAGATTAGCATGAACTGAGCAATTGGCTGCTAAATGGGTACAAACCCTGCACTGATTCCATTTTTGAACGTTTTTTTGAATTTTGGTTCTTGTCTGGAAGTTACGGTGACAGGACACGTTACTGATACAAATGGTCCCATCTTTAGTTATCTGCACCTTGTTACAGATTGCTGTTTTTTAAAAAAAGAGAAGAAAAATGATTGATTGTATCCTGGGGAAAATGAGGAAAAGTTGGTCCTTCTAAGGATTCACATCACCCCCTGTTCCAGGAGTTAGTGACATCCAAACACTTTCAGAGCTATAGAATAATGTAGTGGAAAAAAAATTCAGACTTGCACAGTGTTCTGCACATTTTTAAATACCTCATTGAATTCTAGAACAAGATTCCTGATATGGAAATTAAACTAACTAAAAGATTTATTTTTGAGAAGGTTAATAGTTATTTTCTTAAATCAAAATAACTTTGTTCCACAATATTCACTTTGTCCTAATGGATTGTTTCTGGGAGACTACTGTCATATGACTGAGATTAAATATTTATAACCTGAAGCTTCCTAATTGAGCTCATTTTGGCTGAATTAAAATTAATCATGCAATTTCCTCAAAGATTCCTGTGCCCATAGAACTGATGGAATAACTTATCTACTTTAGCTTGTTTATCCATTATTAACTCATTTGGGTGGACAAAGGTCAAATTAAGTTACTTCCTTCCAGTAATCAGCCTTAACATCACCTCCTGAGGCTACATGGATTGGGCAAAGGGAGACCATTTTACATTTATACATCAATGCATTGGCTTTTTTTTTCCATTTAAAATAAAGAACAAGTTTTCAATTTGAAAACATTTAAACAGCTGGAGAGGAGTGTTGAATTAGGATATTCATTGCAACTAACCTGGCCTACAACCGAACATGGTGGTCCTGATCGAACTGTGTGTATAATAGGGTATGGGTCCATTGTTATGTAAATGAAGCATCCTCTAGTCTCTACTTGGTTAATACTTGAAACCATGGGTGTATTTTGTAAGTGTTTTATATTGTAGATGTGATTAAAATATTTGATACAATTGTGGTCACTTTCATATGGCTTATTAGGACTGGCCCCTTTCACAAATAAGTAATTTACACAAGTTGCTGTAGCTGCTGGAATCTGTACTGAAACAACAACCGCTGGAAATCTTAGCAGGCAAGCAGCATCCATGAGCAAGAACAAGTTAACCATCTTCTAGACTCTGTTAGCTTTGCTCTCTCTCCATGGATGCTGTCTGACTTGCTGAGATCTCCAGCACTAGTTTTCAATACAGTTAAATGACTTCAGCCAAGGTTCTGTAGACAATGATAAACTAGTAGCTGCTCAAGGTGAAATATTGCTCAGGACATCATGCAATTGTCGTACCCAAGGGCAGAATTAGCCTCTGTTTAATGTTTCCTCTAAAGGATAATACTGCATTGGGATGTCAACCTGGATAGTCTTTGTCCCCTTTAGGCTGGGGATTCTTTTACACCTCCTCTGTTTGAGGTGCAGTTCAGATTCCTCTTGTGGACCTAACTGTTGGTTTTGAAACACTATTGGAATGCTGGAAGAAAGCCTGCTAAATCTTAGCTCTGAGCACACCTCTTGGAATTTTAAGATGTTAAATGGAACAGAGAATCTTTTCAATGTTGAAACCCCACCATGGTCTCAAAGCTACACTAAATCTACAGTAGTCCCACTTGCCAGTACTTGGCCCTTGGCTTTGATTATTAGACTTCAATTACTCATCCAAGTACTTTTTTTTTGTCAATTTTTTTAAAAATTGAAGATTCCTGCCTCAATGACCCTCCCAGACAGTGCATTCCAGACTTCCAACACTTAGTAAGATATTAGGGCTAATCCAGGATAGTGGGAAGTTGAGTCCAAGGAGATAGGAGCAGTGTTTAAATTTTTTAAAATCTGTATTCACATTAGAAAAAAAACACGTGGTCAAGGAGGATACTGAGATACAGGCTCCAAGACTAGATGGGATGGAGGTTCACTAGGAGGTGTTAGCAATTCTGGAAAGTTTTTAAAAAATAAAATCCCCAGGGCCAGATGGGATTGATCATAGAATTTTCTGGGAAGCCAGGGAGGAGACTGCTGAGCCTTCGGCTTTGATCTTTTTGTTGTCATTTGTCTACGGGAATAGCACCAGAAGACTGGAGGAAAGCAAATGTCTACTCCTATTTGTTCAAGGAGCAGAAACAATCCTGATGATAACAACCAGTGAGCCTTATTTTAGTTGAGTGTCAAGTGTTGGAAAAGGTTGTAAGAGATGGGATTTATAACCTCCTAGAAAAGAATAAGTTGATTAGGGAGAGTCAGCATGGTTTTGTGAAGGGTAGATGGTGCCTCACAAGCCTAAATTGAGTTCTTTTTAAGAAGGTGACCAAACAAGTGGCTGAGGGTAAAGCATGTAGTGTATATGTATTTCAGTAAGGTATTTGATAAAGAGCCCCACAGTAGGTTATTGCACCAAATACAGAGGCATAGTATTGAGGGTGATTTACAGTTTGGATCAGAAATAGGCTAGTTGAAAGAAGGCAGAGGGTGGTGGTAGTTAATGGGAAATGCTCATCCTGGTGTTCAGTTACTAGTAGGGTACCACTGCTGTTTTGTCATTTTTATAAATGACCTGGATGAGGGCATAGACAGATGGGTTAGTTAATTTGTGGATGACACTAAGGTCAGTAGAGTTGTGGATGTTGTAGGTTACAGAGAGACATGGATAAGCTGCAGAGCTGGGCTGAGGGGTGGCAAATGGAGTTTCATGTAGAAAAATGAGGTGATTGATTCCTTCACGTTGGAAGGAGTAACAGGAATGCAGAGTATTGGGCTAATGGTAAGGTTTTTGGTAGTGTAGATAGGCAGAGAGATCTGTGTCCAGATATGTAGATCCTTGGAAGCTGCCACCCAGGTTGATAGGGTTGTTAAGAGGGCATACAGTGTTAGTTTTCATTGGTAGAGGGATTGAGTTTTGGAACCATGAGATCATGCTGCAGCTGTACAAAACTCTGGTGTGGCCCCACTTGCAATATTGCATATCGTTCTGGTCACCATGTTATAGGAAGTATGTGGAAGCTTTGGAAAGGTTTCAGAGGTGATTTAGTAGGATGTTGCCTGGTATGGAGGAAATGCTGAGGGACTTGAGCCTGTTTTTTTTTGTTAGAAGATTGAGAGGTGACTTAATTGTGACATAAGATAATCAGAGGGTTAGGTCCAGCAGACAGCGTGCCTTTTTTCCCATAGTAATGGCTAGCATGAGAGGACGTAGCTTTACATTGAGGGGTGATAAAGGACAGATGTCATAGAAGGAGGGATTTGGAATAGTAAAGGATAGATGGACTTTGGATTGGTTCCACAGGTCGGCAGAACATAGAGGGCTGAAGGGCCTCTACCATGCTGTAATGATCTAATTTTCTTAAATACCTCTTAATCAAAAGATTGAGGGCAGAGCAGTAGATGTGATCTATATGGACTTCAGTAAGGCGTTTGACAAGGTTCCCCTTGGGAGACTGATTTAGCAAGGTTAGATCTCATAGAATACAGGACTGGCTCAACAGTAGAAGACAGGGTGGTGGAGGCCTGTGATCAGTGGAGTGCCACAAGGATCAGTGCTAGGCCCTCTACCATTTGTCATTTACATAAATGATTTGGATGTGAGCATAAGAGGTACAGTTAGTAAGTTTGCAGATGCTACTAAAATTGGAGGTGTAGTGGACAGCAAAGAGGGTTATCTCAAATCATAACAGGATCTGGACCAAATTGGCCGACAGTAAGGTCCTAGAGACTGTTGCTGAACAAAGACTTTGGAGTGCAGGTTCATAGCTCCTTGAAAGTGAAGTCGCAGGTGGATAGTGAAGGCGGCGTTTGGTATGCTTTCCTTTATTGGTCAGAGTATTCAGTACATGAGGTGGGAGGTCATGTTGCGGCTGTACAGGATATTGGTTAGGCCACTGTTGAATATTGCGTGCAATTCTGGTCTCCGTTTTGTCGGAAAGATGTTGTGAAACTTGAAAGGGTTCAGAAAAGATTTCCAAAGATGTTGCCAGGGTTGGAGGATTTGAGTCTGAAGGGAGAGGCTGAACAGGCAGGGGCTGGTTTCCCTGGAGCATTGCATGCTGAGGGGTGTCCTTATAGAGGTTTACAAAATTGAGGGGCATGGAGAGGGTAAATAGGCAAAGTCTTTTCCCTGAGGTCGGGGAGTCCAGAACTAGACAGCATAGGTTTAGGGTGAGAGGGGAAAGATATAAAAAAGACCTAAGGGGCAACTTTTTCATGCGAAGAGTGGTACGTGTATGGAATGAGCTGCCAGAGGCAGTGGTGGAGGCTGGTACAATTGCAGCATTTGAGGCATCTGGATGGGTCTATGAATAGGAAAGATTTGGAGGGATAAGGGGCAGGTGGGATTAGACTGGGTTGGGATATCTGGTCGGCATGGATGGGTTGGACCGAAGGGTCTGTTTCCATGCTGTACATCTCTATGACTCTAATCCCCCCAAAATTTATGTCCTGTCTTAATTTCCCCTTTTAAAGGGAACAACCCCTCTCCATTCCACCACACACCCCTAGCAAGTCCCTACTCCACTTTCTCTGCTTCTCAGAAAACTATCTGAGCTTATCCAGTCTCTCTTCGCTGAAATGTTCCATCTCCGGCAATGTCTTGGTGAATGTCCCTGCACTCGCTCCACTGTAGTCACGTCCTACAGTGCGGTGACTAATTGTACACTACTCCAGCTGTGAGTTGGGTTATGTTGGAGTTGTATAAAAGCTCTCTGCTACAACTGGTGAACAGCATCCCATATGTTGCCTAACTACCCTAGTTACCTTTCCTGTGCCCTTCAGGGCTTTGTGGACAAGGACCCCAATATTTGTTTTTGTTCCTGAGCTTCCTAATGTCCTGTCATTCGAGTATTCCCCAGTCTCATTACTATTAGCAAAGTGCATCCCCTCCACATCTAAGGTTAAATTCTAATTTCCTCTGATTTGTCTGTATTCTCCTGTAACCCAAAACCACCTCCCTCATTGTCAACCACTCCGCCATCCTTTAGTGACCATTTTTATGGGCTGTGCTTATCCCTTTATTGCTGAAACTAATATTTATCAGCAGTGAAAAGTAAAGTCATAACCTTTTCACGATGTTTAAGTGTGTTATGTAGGCCATAAGTTCCCTGTGAAGTTTAATTTGTTTTTTTTTAGAAAGCTGCCACTAGTAACATCCTTGACTGAATCCTGGAGGGTGTTTTATAAGGAACTAGTTGATCATCCCTTTTGTACTAACTATTCCCCAGATTAATTGTACAAGTTTTGAAGTTCAAAGTAGGTGGATTCATAATGAAAAGTGGCAGTAGCTACAGCAAACAGAAACACAACAGCAAAATTGTTTCTGGTGTGTATTTGTGACAAAGGGACAGGCAGTACAATACTTCAGATATGTATAGTTTTAAACAGTATGATAGTTGCAATGTTTGTAGCTCAGGTTGAGGTTTAGGGTGTAGGTTTGATATCCAGCTGTTTCATTACCTGGCTAGGTAACATCATCAGTGGCCACATCCAAGGGAAGTGAAGCTGTTGTCTCCTGCTTTCTATTTGTTTGTCCTGGGGTTTGTGGTGATGTCATTTCCTGTTTGTTTTCTGAGGGGTTGATAGATCTAGATACCATCTATATGCTTGTTTATGGCATTGTGGTTGGAGTGCCAGACCTCTAGGAATTCTCTGGTATGTCTTTGCTTAGCCTGTCCCAGGATAGATGTGTTGTCCCAGTTGAAATGGTGGATTTTTTTTTCCTCCGTGTGTAGGGCTGTGAGGGAGAGGGGGGTCGTGTCTTTTTGTGGCTAGCTGGTGTTCAACCTTCTTCCTGTTTGTCCTACGTAGTGTTTCTGGCTACAAAACTCCATGCAAGGACTGCCACAAACACTATGTAGGACAAACAGGAAGAACGTTAACCACCAGGATACACTAACACCAGCTAGCTACAAAAAGACACGACCCCCTCTCCCTCGTAGCCCTACACACTGAGGGAAAAAAAATCCACCATTTCGACTGGGACAACACATCCATCCTGGGACAAGCTAAGCAAAGACATACCAGAGAATTCCTAGAGGCCTGGTACTCCAACCACAACGCCATAAACAAACATACATCTCTAGATACCATCTATCAACCCCTCAAAATGAACAGGAAATGACATCACCGCGAACCCCATCCAGGACAAACATATAAATAGAAAGCAGGAGACAACAGCTTTGCTTCACTTGGAGGTCGCCACTGATGATGTTACCTAGCCAAGTAATGAAACGTCTAGATATCAAACCTACAGCTCACCGAGCAAACCTACACCCTAAACTAATGATAAATTGTAAAACTTAAAAAAAAATACATTTGGATCTTCTGAAGGTGAGAAACAGCCTTGCATTAAACTTTACTTTTCATTACTTATGAGCAAGAGTAAGCAACCCTCTCCTTCTGCTCCACCATTCAATTAGATCATAGCTGATCTGACTTGAACGGGAACTTGACCTTCCTTGATCACTTGGAATCTATCTACCTCTGCCTTTTGAGGAAGGGAATTCTCAAGATAGGCACAAGTGAGGACTGCAGACGCTGTAAAGCAAAATCTAGATTAGAGTTGTGCTGGAAAAGCACAGCAGGTAAGACAGCATCGAGGAGCAGGAAAATCAATGTTTCAGGCAAAAGCCCTTCATCAGGATTCCAGCACCCCTTTAATCTAGACTCTCAATTCTCAAGATAGTCAACCCTTTAACAGAAATATTTCCTCATCAGATAACACCTTATTTTTAAACTACAAACCCCAGTGTTAGAACTAGTTAACCAGTTCTGAAGAAGAACTCAGTTTCTCTCTCCACCGATATTGCCCAGCCTGCTGAGTTTCTCTAGCACTTCACATATGCATTTGTGATATATTTGTGGATATGGTACTGAGCTGTTATTGAAGCTGTAATTATTGGCAAACATCCCCACTTTTGACCTTATGATGGAGGGATGGCCAGTGCTGGAATAACTGATCATGATTGTACTAGATTTTCTCCACCCACACTGTCCTCAATGCCATCTCATCTGTGGAGGCAGCTGATTCAATTTACAGGTAATAGATTTAAAGACAATCACAGTCTGATAAGGATCAGCTGGTCTATAAATCCTCCCAGGACCTCAGACTTGCTCGTTTTCCTTTTTGGCGTTAGACACAGTGAAGAACAACCTTCTACTTCCATCAGAAAAGTACATGGATACAAAAAGGTGAGACTGTTAATCAGCCTATGAGTTCTTCCAATGACAAATCAGCTGCACAAACCTTCAGCCTCTGGTTGAGATATGGCACATTGGACTGCTGAATTACAATGCTTGAAGGCATGTACGACAGGCTTTAATCAATGTCTCTTTATTAAATCAAAAATATACACATCCACAAACATATAGTACAGAAATCACAGGATTAATAACCTAATCCCAGTTACTGATCTTATATTCTGAATCAATACGGTAAAAAATAGAACTCAATCTATAGGTTTGCCCTGGAATTCGGTCCTCTGTTCTTCCACCCTACAGCAGTACTGGTGCATACTTACTAGACCTGGTCAGTTAAAATTCTAAAGAATAAATATTTCTCCAATTTCAACTTTGTGATAGTAAACATTCAAGTGTATGGCACAATCTGTTCCTCAATCCCCAACATCACGTCCCCAATCTGTCGGCATTAAAAATTACACAATTTATATTTCCTATATACACATACACACAGGGGTTTCATATTTGCAAAGGGTAAACTAGTGATTGCTTTATTTTCCCTGAGGCCTGTTCTGGTGGCAGTGGTATAGCATGTTGAGACTGAACTGTACTCACCGCCAGAAAAGCAGATAGGAATGAGGTGGACCCTAAATTAAACACAAAACGCCAGCCACATTCAACAAAAACCAACAAATGAACACTTTTTAAAAATTAAAGCCAATCATGCAATAAAAGATAGTAAGCTCTTCCAATCAGTGTAATTAAGTGTGCCATGAAACCCCCTAATATAGCTGCAAAAATTAACAGTTATCTGTACCTATTTGATGCACTGGCTCAGTCAGTTTGAAGATAACATCAACATGTGCTAATATAGAGATTAATTAGTGGAAGCTCAAGGATCCCAGAAGTCTTTCAACTTTTCCGCATGCTGAGGTTGGCATTTGTGACTAAACCAGATAATGATGTACTTTCCGATAGCTCTTCCTTCAGGTACAGAAAAGATTCCTTGTTTATCTGAAGAACCTCTCTTAAGCCTTTGTTTTCAAACTGCAAAGAAACAATTAGCTTTAAGGCAACTGAGCAACTTTGGCAATGCTATCCAAGTGGAGGGTGGGATTAAAACAGGCCTGCTGAAGCATTTAGCTCTGTTCCTAGGTCCATTGAGGTCCCAGTGTCAGAAACATTAGGAATTATAAATAACAAAACACCAAGCTTCTTTGTTGGTCATATAACCTTAATATGACCGTGCTCAAAAACATTTGAAAAGAGGTTGGTAAAATAAAACTGATGGAAAATAGAATTGAGATGTAAAACAAAAATAAATGGCAGAAATAAATCCTCTTACATCTACAAATGTAAAAATTGAAGTTGTGCATCAGGTGTAGAAAGACTGCACCTGAAATGCTAATCTGCCCTCTCTCGAGAAATGTCAACTTAACCCATTATGTCCTTTCAGTATCTCTACATCCACTTCATGGAGATAACTACTTTAAATCTTTCAAACAGCTTTTAAAATTACAGATAAGACTACATAAGCAGAAACTAAGAAGCAGCAGGCATTATACATCTAAAAATCTCTGAAATTATCTTCTGTTGATGGAATAATTGCATGTTTTAGCATCGAGAATAACATTTACTTGAAACTAGGGCAAAGCAGAACTTTTGAGAGGGGGATGCAATTTAAATGACTTCCAAAGCCAGGCGAACAATTATATTTTCATTTTTGCATTCTACTCACTTCTAATTGAACAATTCGCTCTTGTTCCTTAAACAGACGCTGCTCATCTATCTCAATTGCCTTTCGCATCACTGTGGCCATTTCATTGATCTTATCCACGTGGACTTGGAGTTCCTGTAGGGAACAGAGCCCAGAAGTAAATTTTGCATGCACTAAAGAAACCTCTTACTTCCAATGATCACACTTCATTCCCAGTGTTCAAAAGCATCAGGTCAGTTCTTGTACATAATGACATGCAGGACTTTGCAGTCATATGGTAACTGTGGACTGTAACCAGCCATAAAACAGTGCCCCCTTCAGGGGGATGATGACAACAGCACAGTGTCTCCTTAACCAAAATGAAGAGTTGATTAGTGTCTGAACTAGGAAGTGTTAGAGTAGTTAATCCAATATCAAGTCAGGTACAGAAAGCAAAATAAAAGACAGAAAGTCAGTCAGGAATACAGAAAGTGACAAAATATCACTGACCTGAAATTTATAAACAATTACAAAATGACTTCTAATGAACCCCAGCTGATGAAAAGCAATTTTCTGGATCTTCTTATTTAAGCAGTGCTTTTAAAGATGTGGAAGAGGTAAACAGTGTAACTGTGCTCCAGACCAGAGGCAACTGACTTCCCCAAAAATGCTGATGGTACATGAGAGAATTTTACACATGCGCAAGAAACATTGCCTGCTCTTTTCATTTATTTATTCGTGGGATGCGGGCAGCCCTGGTCATTGCGCATCCAGAACTGGGAAGAATCAGCCCAGGTAAGGATGGCAGTTTCCTTCCTTAAAGAATATCAGTGAATCAGATGGTGTTTGGCCCCCACAATCAACAAAGGATTCACGGTCGCCATTAGACCCTTAACCTAGATTTTTTTGAAACTGAATTCAAATTCCACCATCTAGGTGAGAGAGGTGGAAAGTTTAAGGGGGATACATGCGGCAAATACTTCACACAGAGGGTGGTGGGTGTTTGGAACGTGTTGCCAGCAGAGGTGGTAGAGGCAGGCACGGTAGATTCATTTAAGATGTGTCTGGATAAATGAATGAGTAGGTGGGGAGTAGACGGATACACAGATGCTTAGGAATTGACCGATAGGTTTAGATAGTATATTTGGATTGGCTCAGGCTTGGAGGGCCAAAGGGCCTGTTCCTGGGCCGTAAATTTTCTTTGTTCTTTATCTACCATGACAGGATTCAAACCCAGGTCCCCAGAATGTTACCTAGGTCCTTGTATGAATAGTGTAGCCATAATACCAACTAGACCATTACCTCTCCTTAAGGCTAGGATGTTTTATGGGCAGGTGAGTGTATATATTATATATAAAATGCATTTTGAACTCTTATGCAAGCTGTGAAAGGCATTTTATGTTAACTTGTAATTTCAGTGAAATGTCCTACCTGCTCCACTGTACTACAGCTGGAGTCTTCTCATTAGAAGTGGTATTTTTGTTGATTTTAAAAAGCTCTCTATACTGATAAAGCTTATGGCTCTATTTCTGACTAATAATAAGCCCTTTAACTCCTTTCTATTCACTCTCCCAGTTTCATGGATAAAGACTTTGATGAGGAAGTTATTGTGCAAAATAATTGAATATGGATTTGTTAGTAAAATACTAACCAAGGGTTGAGATTTAGTTAGCAAACAAGAAACAGAGAAACAAGTGGGCTGTTTTGCAGTAGAAGACAGTGACAAGTAGAGTATTGTAAAGATCAATGCTTGGGCCCCAGGTATTCACTAATACGTACAATACATATGGCTTATATGAGAAAATGGAGTTTACTTTTTCCAAGCTGGTTGAGATAAAACTAGGTAGGAGTGAGTTGAGAGGAGGTTTTAAGGCAACTTAGACAAGTTAGTCAGTGGAAAAATGTGTGGCAGATTCAGTATAACATGGATGTGTGAAATTGTCCACTTTGAGGGGGAAAACAGAACGGCAGAGTATCAATGAAGATGGTGATAGATTGGGAAAGGGACCTGAATTCTCTTATACAACAGATATTGAAAGCAAACAGTCAGACGCAGCAATAAAAGCAGAGAACACTGGAGAAACTCGGCATTATTTGTGGAGAGGGAGAAAGTTAATGTTTTGAGTCCAATATGATTCCAAATTTCTGAAGAATCATTATACAGGGCTTGCAACAGAATCAGTAAAGTTATTTATGGAGATGCAGCAAACAGGAAAGCAAATGCTATGTTGGCATTCATTGCAAGAGGATTTGAGTACAGCCTTACTGCAGCTGTACAGGGACATGGTAACCACAATGGAGCAGTGCTTGAGGTTCTGGTCTCCAAGAAAAGATATACTCACAATAGAGAGAGTGCAGCAATGGTTCACCTGACTGATTCCTGGGTTGGAAGGTTTGTCATACAAGAGATATTCACTGTATTCACTCACATTTAGAAGAATGAGAGACCTTTTTGGGCTTTAATGTTAACTTGCTTTCTGGGTGTAGGTTTGCTCGCTGAGCTGGAAGGTTCATTTCCAGATGTTTCGTCACCCTATCACCAACCCAAAGAAATCCACACCTATAAATCGAAAGCAGGAATCATCACCAGTGCTTTGCCTGGAGGCTCACTGAAGATGTTACTTAGTATGGCGACGAAACGTCTGGAAATAAACCTTCCAGTTCAGCGAGCAAACCTACACCCAGAACCTCAACCTGAGCTACAAATCTTCTCAAAACTCGCTAAGATATTCACTGTATTCACTTGCATTTAGAAGAATGAGGTTTTTTAAATTGAAATATCTAAAATTTTATGATGAGGGGGTGTTGGACTGGTGTGGACAAAGTCAGAAGTCGTAGGACAGCAGGTTATAGTCCAACAGGTTTATTTTAATCACTTCACCTGATGAAGGAGTACAGCTTCAAAAGGTTGGACCATAACCTGATTCCTGAGAATTCTGACTTGTCTCAGATTCAGACAGACTGGATGCAGGGATAATGTTTCCTCTGTCTGAGGGGTCCAGATCAAGGAGTCAAAGTCTCAGCGTCCATTTTGGACTGAGATGAGGAGAAATTTCTTCCTTCAGGGGTTGGTGTGAAGGGGAAGTCACTGAATATATTTAAGAAATGGATTTCTAGATGCTAAAGGCATAAGGAATAAGAGGAAAGAACAAGAGTATGTCAGTGAGGGAGAGGATCAGCCAAAATTGTGAATGGTGAAGTGGGCTCACTGGGCCAAATGGCTAACTCCTATTTTTTGTCTTTTTCCATAACCTGTGGGATATTTTTTAGTGAGGACATTTACCTCAACAGTAGACTATTACCTCTACCAAGCAGCCAGAGTGCACCAGTGTGAAGTTTCCGTAGCACACACAAAGCAACCTGGCTGAAACCACTGGGATTTTTACAGTCCCATGTGAGAGGTCTTCATTACACCAGGTATGAGGGCAATTCCAAAGCACAGGAAGTATAGCACTAAAATAAGAGACAGAACTGCAGATGCCAGAAATCGGAAATTGCTGGAGAAACTCAGCAGGTCTGGCAGCATCTGTGCAGAGAAAGCAGAATTCTGAAGAAAGATCACTAGACTTGAAATTTTAACTTTGATTTCTCTCCACAGGTAGAGCTGCTGAGTTCCTCCAGCAATTTCTGTGTCTGTTTTGGAAAACAGAGATTTTGTACTGGTCCTTCACATGGCTCAATAGCCATAACTTGCCTCTTTCAATACCTCAAACAGTAGCAGACTATATTACTTGTCTGATCTTGCCAAATAAGCCGAAGTAAATTCTATGGAGTATTCAGTTTGACAACAAATTTGTCTTTTTAAAAAAATGACAATTCCTCCAATAACATTGCACTGTTAAAATAAGCACATCAATGTCCCTTTTAAGATCGTAGGAGGCACTGCATTCTACCATTTCAAATACAGGTCGTTCTGCTGTGACACGACTGTTGCATTCCTCTGCAACCCACGCTATAGAAAATCACACTGTAGAAGATCGCTATAGAAAAATCGCTATACCCGTTCAGTAGAAAATCTGCGTTATCCAAAGTGTCCACAATTCATCAATCACAGCCAATTCATATTGATGAATCATGAATTATGCCACAGAAACCCGCATGCAATATAATCGCTGGACTTGTGACAGGATTATCCAAACGATTTCATTTCTATACTTCTGCAAATTTTTAATCCTTTCAAGTATTTTTCCAATTCTCTTATTCCTGAAACTGCTTTTTCTGCCTTTTCAAGTAGCAAGCTCCAGGTCTTAACTACCTGCATTAAAGAAAAATGAGGGTGTCTAACGATTACTTTATTTGTAAACTTGTAAAAATGTAATCCTTGAATTGAACCGGAGCTTTTAAATAAAAGATGCACCAATTTTATTTTGGTACAATTCAAGAGTAGCTCCCTTCTTCCTGTTCTCGATACGAGGGAGCTATGACACACAAAACTGTATATTTGACAGAAAAATGGAAGAAACAAAGAGGATTTTGCCACAAACCTTGGAGTGCTGTTCCTTTAATTTTGTGATCATCATAAGGTCATCCTTCTTGCTGGCCATCAGCAGGCGGAACATCTGCTCCCTGTACTTACTCATGATGAGCTCCAGTGCGGATTGATGTTCTTCTAGTGATGTCCGTAATTCTAAGAACAAGAAGAATCCAATGACAGTTCATCACCAACGCTTCACGGCAATAACGCTACACTATCCAATCAAAAGATTCTTGGTTTTACCAAAACTTTTGAAATTTTAAAATTCATTCCTGGGGTGAGGGTCTCGCTGGCTAGGCCAGCATTTATTGCCCATCCCTAATTGCCTGAGGGCAGTTAAGAGTCAACCACATTGCTGTGGATCAGGACTCCAAACCAGGTAAGGACAGCAGTTTCCTTCCTTAAAGAGCATTAGCGAATGAGATGGGATTTTCCAACAATGGGGGTTTCATGGTCATCGTTAGACTCTTAATTCCATAATTTTATTGAATCCAAATTCCACCATCTGCTGTGTTGGGATTTGAACCTGGGTCCCCAGAACATTATATGGGTCTGTGGATTAATAGGTCAGTGATAGTACCACTAGGTATCAGGTATAATCAGACATTCTTGCACGAAGAGCACTGTTCAGATCCAAACACTGAGCCAAACAGGAAATGCATGCAACACACTTGGGGTATTTAGATTTGATTTGAGCCTCATTAGCTTGTTCCTGGGCTTGGCCATTAACAAAGTCAGGTTGCCAGTGCTTGAGGGGGGACTTGTTCAACTCTGCTGCCTGCTCATCTTTCCTGGTTAGGTCCACCTCCGCCTGCGTTTGGACAGGAAACAGGCAACATCTGCAAGTGTCTCAAAGTTTTCCGGGATTACTCAGCTGAAGTGCATCATGAAAACAATACTTTAATTTGGTGAGTTTCCAGTAAAAGTTTTTGCTTTGGTTACAGTTGAGTTAGAGCTCACCTCTCCAAGTTTATTTGTTTATTATACTTCAGAGGGGTATGAACAGACATGAATAGACACATGTGGTGCATGGTAGAATTAGGAACAATAAAATTACAGTGCCTCACTTTGTGAACAAACCTAAAATTACGAAAAGATAGATTCTGGTCTCTTCCTTCACCAACTGGTTGACTAAAGCTTAAGATTAAATGTTTTGACTTTAATTTTTAGATATTATTTTATATTTGTGGATGGGATATGAGCACTGGCTAAACCAGCATTTAGTGCCATGGCCTGGTACCACACAAGATGGAATAAATTTCTCTTCAAATGCAACAAGCTGTATCACCATTTTTAGTACTTTATTACTGCACATTGTAATGCACAGAACTGAAGTGGATTCTATCATATTGCCATGTAAAGATGAATGGTTTGAAAGGAATATACCTGTACACTGAACTGCATGTCTCAATTAGGTGTTGTATTAATAGATACAATGAAGGTTCACCTTTATTTTCCTGCTGTAGGTCTCTTATTTGTCTGTTTTCTTGTTGGATTCCCATCACAAGGGTGGAGCGAGGGCGATGCCTAGCTACTTCATTTAGTTCCTGAATATCTTCCTGGTACTGGACAAAAAAAAACACCCAAGGAAAGAAGATATACCACAATTCTCTATGAGCTCAATAACCAAAAAAAATCCCAATCAAGTCCAGAATATTGCAGAAATAGGTCACCACGAAATGTTCCAGTCGAGCGAGAGTCTGAATCTGCGTGTTAGAAGTTGCAGGTTCTGCCTGTAATGCAAACGTTTCCCTCAGTTAACTACGGGGGTTGCGGGGAACTGGATAATGAAAGATAAGCGTTAAGTGCACTATCTTGCAAGAAGGAACAAGTAGCATTTTTAACCAAGGTCACTTTGTCTGCTGATCGTTATTGGACAGGATTGTCCTGTTTGACATAAGTCATCCCGTCCATTTGGCTGAACAAAAATAAGATTGAAAATAAAACTCAAAACTGTCTAGATAGCAGTAACTTTTTCTGAAATGCCACAGATCTTCAATAATCTGAGGCCTTATAAAAGTTCAATAGAAATGTAGTCCACTACCACCTTCATGCTAAATTTAGAGAGTAAAGATGTATTCATCTAGCATCAAATGAACTCTGGCCATTTGACTGGACAGAATTTGTGGGTAGATTTTCATTGTCAGGTTTTCTTTGAAGAACAGAATTGAATAATTGCCACAGAACAAGCCATTTCCAACTACAATAATGAATACATTGACACCCACTTCTTCTCATTGCCTTTTAAGAGGATACAATGAGGGTGAATCTATTTCCAAGTGAGGAGCAGCAGGCCACCTGTCCCCTTGAGCCTGCTCTACCATTCAATAAGATCATGGCTGCTCTGATTACTCGACATTCCTGCTAGCCCCCAATAACCTTTCACTCTCTTGATTGATTTTCAAACTCCAGCAAAATCTAAACCCCCTCTACTCCTCTCTAATTATTTACTCCCTGCCAGACAATCTCTTAACTGGGAGAACAAAAGCTTCCATTATCTCTGGACATTGTGAAGATAACTAGGTGAAAGACACAGGATACTGCAAAGGCTATAGGTCCTGACAACATTCCTAGAGTAGCTGGAAGGCCAGCTATATATATCTGGAAGACCAGTTATATACTGGGGCTACAAGAGCAGCAATTCTTTAGTAATCCCTTCACTGCACATTTCCCAAATATTTTACCATCATCCACAATTCTCCACTTGCCTGGATGGCTGCAGCTCCAACAAATTCGAAACTCAACAGCATCCAGGATAAATCATACCACAAGTTTGCAGATGACACCAAAATTGGTGGTGTAGTGGACAGCAAAGATGATTACCTCAGAATACCTTGGTTTTTCAGACTGGAGGCCTGTGACCAGTGGAGTGCCACAAGATTGGTGCTGGGTCCTCTACTATTCGTCATTTACATAAATGATTTGGATACGAGCATAAGAGGTACAGTTAGTAAGTTTGCAGATGACACCAAAATTGGAGGTGTAGTGGACAGCAAAGAAGGTTACCTCAAATTACAACAGGATCTTGTTCAGATGGGCCAATGGGCTGTGAAGTGGCAGATGGAGTTTAATTCAGAGAAATGGGAGGTGCTGCATTTTGAAAAAGCAAATCAGAGCAGGACTTATACGCTTAATGGAAAGGTGCTGGGGAGTGTTGCTGAACAAAGAGACCTTGGAGTGTAAGTTCATACCTCCTTGAAAGTAGAGTCGCAGATGAACAGGACAGTGAAGAAGGCGTTTGGTATGCTTTCCTTTATTGGTCAGAGTTGGGTGGTCATGTTGTGGCTGTACAGGACATTGGTTAGGCCACTGTTTCTGCAATTCTGGTTTATTTCCTATCAGAAGGATGTTGTGAAACTTGAAAGGATTCAGAAAGGATTTACAAGGATATTACCAAGGTTGGAGGATTTGAGATACAGGGAGAGGCTGAATAGATTGGGGCTGTTTTCGTGGAGCATTGGAGGCTCTTAGGTGATTTTACAGCAGTTTTATAAAATCATGAGAGGCATGGATAGGATAAATAGACAAAGTCTTTTCCCTGGGGTCGGGGAGTGCAGAACTAGAGGGCAAAGGTTTAGGGTGACAGGGGAAAGATATAAAAGGGACTGAATGGGCAACTTTTTCATGCAGAGGGTGGTACATATATGGAATGAGCTACCAGAGGAAGTGGTGGAGGCTGGTACAATTGCAACATTTAAAAGGCATGTGGATGGGTATATGAATGGGAAGGGTTTGGAGAGATATGGGCCAGGTGCTGGCAGGTGGGACTAGATTAGGTTGGGATATCTGGTCGGCATGGACGGGTTGGACCGAAGGGTGTGTTTCCATACTGTACATCTCTATGACTCTATAAGGGGCATGGATAGGATAAATAGACATAGTATTTTCCCTAGTGTGGGGGAGTCCAGAACTAGAGGCCATACGTTTCGGGTGATAGGGGAAACATATAAAAGGGATCTAAGGGGCAACTTTTTCATAGAGCAATGTATGGAGTGAACTGCCAGAGGAAGTGGTGGATGCTGGTACAATTGCAAGGCATTTAAAAGGCATCTGGATGGGTATATGAATAGCTTTCCTCTGCCAGCCCATTTCTCCTCACCTGGCTGAAAAGACATAAATAACATGTTCATGTTAACACAGATAAACGCAATATCCCAGATAAGGCAATGTCTGAAGACAAAGACCTTTGAGATAGTTATTTCAAATCAACTTACTCAAAAATATTATTACACACCTCTAGAGCAGAGGAAGGACTTGAACCCAAGTCTCCTGGCTCAGAGGTATGAACCTCCACTGTGCCACAATAAAACATGAAATTAATTGTAAATTCTTTAAAATTAATCTACTTTTCTAATCAACCTGTTTAGAGACATTCACACCTCAGGAGCAGGTTGGACTTGAAGCCAGCCTCCCGGACCATGGCAGGGACACTAGCACTGCACCACAAGAGGGTCTATGTTATTTAGTTGTTTTCAGCTAGCGGGCATTAATTGGGAAATCACCTTATGGTTATTCCAGGTAAAAACAATGACTACAGATGCTGGAAACCAGATTCTGGATTAGTGGTGCTGGAAGAGCACAGCAGTTCAGGCAGCATCCAAGGAGCTTCGAAATCGATGTTTCGGGCAAAAGCCCTTCATCAGGAATAAAGGCAGTGAGCCTGAAGCGTGGAGAGATAAGCTAGAGGAGGGTGGGGGTGGGGAGAAAGTAGCATAGAGTACAATGGGTGAGTGGGGGAGGGGATGAAGGTGATAGGTCAAGGAGGAGAGGGTGGAGTGGATAGGTGGAAAAGGAGATAGGCAGGTAGGACAAGTCCAGACAAGTCAAGGGGACAGTTACTGAAGAGCTTCAGGGCAGAGGAAATGACCTGGGAGTTTCAGTGGGAGAGGGACTCCCTGAGATTCTTGTAGAGAGAGGAGGAAAACTTCTTCAAGGCAGGCATCCTTGCAAGAGGATTCGCAGTAGGGTTAAAATCAGCGAGGTAAAAACAATGACTACAAATGCTGGAAACCAGATTCTGGATTAGTGGTGCTGGAAGAGCACAGCAGTTCAGGCAACATCCAAGTAGCTTCGAAATCAACGTTTCGGGCAAAAGCCCTTCATCAGGACCTGCCCAAGGAAGACCAAGGGCAAGTGGAGAACCATCAGCAGCTGCCCAGGCTAAGGTCAGATAACAAACACAAGGAAAGGGGATTAAGCACCCAACTGAATGAGATACACCTCAGAATATTGAAGGGAGTGAGGGCAGAAACTGCAGAGGCTCTGTCCATCATCTTTTAGTTTTTCCTAGACTAAGGGGAGGTGCCAGAGGACTGGAAAATTACAAAATCTAACATCCTTGTGGAAGGATAAGCTCAGCAAATACAGATATGTAAGCTTAACTTCAGTGTTGGGGAAACTTCTTGAAACAATTATTTGGGATAGAATTAACAGTCACATGGAAAAAAAGGGGATTTTTAGATTAGATTACATTACAACAAGTCCACACCGACCCGCCGAAGCGCAACCCACCCATACCCCTACATTTACCCCTTACCTAACACTACGGGCAATTTAGCATGGCCAATTCACCCAACCTGCACATCTTTGGACTGTGGGAGGAAACCGGAGCACCCGGAGGAAACCCACGCAGACACGGGGAGAATGTGCAAACTCCACACAGTCAGTCGCCTGAGGCGGGAACTGAACCCGGGTCTCTGGCGCTGTGAGGCAGCAGTGCTAACCACTGTGCCATCGTGTTGCCCACAGTTCAGTTCAGTTGGATAAGTCAGTTGGATAAGTCAGCATACACTTAAGGTAAAAAATGTTTTTAAGCTTGCATTCAGTTCTGAAGAAATCATTTTGGGCTTTCATATCAACTTGTTTTCTCTCTTCACAGAGGCTGCTAGACCCGCCTTTACTGCAGATTTCCATCATTCACAGTATCGTGCCTTTTTTAAAATCGTTATCGTACTTAGAGTTAGAGTTATACAGCATTGAAACAGGCTCTTCAGTCCAACTCATCCATGCCAACCAGATATTCTGATCTCGTCCTATTTGCCAGCACTTGGCCCCTACCCTCTAAACCCTTCCTATTCATATAACCATCCAGATGCCTATTAAATGCTGTAATTGTATTAGCCTCCAACACCTCCTCTACATCTATTGCAGATTTTTTTGAAATGGTAACAGAGAGAAATGATGAGGGTAATGGTGCTGTTGATGGTGTACATGGACTTCCAAAATGTCTGCAAGACAACAGACTCAAAAACAGTTTAGCTCAGGGGACAGTAGCAACATGGATACAAAACTGGTTGAGATATAGAAAATAAAAACTAATGGTTAACTGATACTTGTCAGAATGGAAAAGACAATAACTTAGTTTATATAGCTTATTTCATGTAATGAAACACCCCAAAAGCATTTCACTACAGCACATCGAGTCATAGAATCCCTATAGTGTGGAAGTAGGCCTTTCAGCACATTGTGTCTACTCCAACCCTCCGAACATCATCCCACTCAGATCCAGTCCCCTACCCTATCCCCAGAATTCCAGATTCCCTGTGGCTAAATCACTTAGCCTATACATCCCTAAACACAATGGGCAATTTAATAAGGCCAATCCACCTAATCTGCACATCCTTGGACCAGGGGAGGAAACTGAAACATCCGGAGAAAACCCATGCAGAAACAGGGAGAATGTGCAAACTCCACGCAGACAGTTGCTGAGGGGGGAATTGAACCTAGGTCCTTAGTGCTGTGAGGCAGCAGTGCTAACCACTGAGCCACCGTGCTGCCCATAATACAAAGTATGACACCAAATCGAACAAGGAGTTATTAGATGAGATGACCAAAGTCTTCTTCAAAGGAAGAAAGCAAGGCAGAGGGGATTTTAGCAGGGCATACCACAGTTAGGGGTTTAGACAACTGAAGTTGGGGCTACCATTGTAAAGCAATTATGCCTGGAAATGCACAAGTAGAGGAATGTGGATATTGGAGAGTTGTGGGGCTGGAGGAGTTTACAGATAGATTGGGGGGCCGGGGTGGGGGGGAGCGGTGTAAAGCCATGGAGAGATTTGAAAGGAAGGATGAAACTTTAAAATCAAGATGTTACTTGACTGGCTGCCAATGAAAGTTAGTGGTGATAAGTGAATGAGTCTCATGGACTGAGGCATGGGGCAACTAAGATTTGTTAAGATGACATTTGAATTACAGAAGGTCCAACATAGAGGTTTACAAAATTATGAGCGACATGGAAAGGGTAAATAGACAAAGTCTTTTCCCTTGGGTGGGGGAGTCCAGAACTAGAGGGCATAGGTTTAGGGTGAGAGGGGAAAGATATAAGAGGCAACTTTTTCACACAGAGGGTGGTACGTGAATGGAATGAGCTGCCAGAGGAAGTGGTGGAGGCTGGTACAATTGCAACATTTAGATTAGATTAGACTACTTAAAGTGTGGAAACAGGCCCTTCGGCCCAACAAGTCCACACCGACCCGCCAAAGTGCAACCCACTCTATTTACCCCTTCACCTAACACTATGGGCAATTTAGCATGGCCAATTCACCTAACCTGCACATTTTTGGATTGTGGGAGGAAACCGGAGCACCCGGAGGAATTAAGAGGCATTTGGATGGATATACGAATAGGAAGGGTTTGGAGGGAAATGCGCCAGGTGCTGGCAGTGGGACTAGATTGGGTTAGGATATTTTGTCGGCATGGACAGGTTGGACCGAAGGGTTTGTTTCCATGCTGTACATCTCTATGACTCTATGTGACATCAGACATGACAGTGTCATGATAGGGTAAAAACAATGGCTGCAGATGCTGGAAAGCAAATACTGGATTAGTGGTGCTGGAAGAGCACAGCAGTTTAGGCAGCATCCAACGAGCAGCGAAATCGACGTTTCGGGCAAAAGCCCTTCATCAGGAATAAAGGCAGTGAGCCTGAAGCATGGAGAGATAAGCTAGAGGAGGGTGGGGGTGGGGAGAGAGTAACATAGAGTATAATGGGTGAGTGGGGGAGGAGATGAAGGTGATAGGTCAAGGAGGAGAGGGTGGAGTGGATAGGTGGAAAAGAAGATAGGCAGGTTCGACAAGTCCGGACAAGTCAAGGAGACAGTGCTGAGCTGGAAGTTTGAAACTAGGATGAGGTGGGGGAAGGGGAAATGAGGAAGCTGTTGAAGTCCACATTGATGCCCTGGGGTTGAAGTGTTCCGAGGCGGAAGATGAGGCGTTCTTCCTCCAGGCATCTGGTGGTGAGGGAGCGGCGGTGAAGGAGGCCCAGGACCTCCATGTCCTCGGCAGAGTGGGAGGGGGAGTTGAAATGTTGGGCCATGGGGCAGTTTGGTTGATTGGTGCAGGTGTCTCAGAGATGTTCCCTAAAGCGCTCTGCTAGGAGGCGCCCAGTCTCCCCAATGTAGAGGAGACCACATCGGGAGTCATGATAGTCAAGTCTAGAAGTAACAAAGACAATATTAAGGATTTCATTCAGGACATGAGTTCAGACGAGGCAAATTTCGGCAATGGGTAAACCTCATGGTGGTACCAATATGAGGCCAGATGCTCATCTCAGGATGAAATGGGATACCAAGGTCACAAACAAATTGATTAATCTAATGTCATGTTGCCAAAGTAAAGAATGAATTCAGAAGCCTGGGAATGGAATTTGGAGCAGGGATCAAAAACAATATTTTCAGCCTTCCCAATTAAAGAATGCCAACCTACCTTAACCATTCCGTGCTTGTTGTGCTGGTACTCATTCAAACTAACTAACCAGTCACTGCTCTACTGAAAGTGGGATATTACTGTGTATAAAATGGCTGCTATATTTTTGCTTGCATAACAGAAGTGATTACATTTGAAAATAAATGAAGTACTTTGTGTATTCCTGAGACATGATAAAGCATTGCACAACTTATTCCTTCTTTCAATCTATTGCAATGAGCCTACACTATTAACCCCATCTGTTATAGAGACTTCTCCCCATCATTATTTTATCACGGTGTTGTACTGCTCAGAATGTACTCCAGTTTAAAGAGTTAAAGCTGGATGTATAAACATACACACTCACATTTTTCACCTAATAAAACAGTTTGAAAATTGGAAATGTTCACCACTTCTCTTTGCTGATATCCTAGCAACAACTTCCTAACTCGATCTGTCATTTTGAGTGCAGCAATGACAGTGAACGGGGGCAGATTTATACAAACAATTTCACATTAAGACTGTTTTACATAACAAGACTATTCTAGGATTCTATTATAGGTCCCATCCAACTCACCATATGCACTGAAGCAGTTGAGCAATTTCTAAATGCTCATTACTTAAAGGTGCAGCGCACTCCAACAAAAATAGGAAAACCCCCTGCAATTATCTACAGAGAAGTATCGATGTTTGGACAGGAATTTACAACACAAGTGTCTTTCCTTTTGTGTTTTATAATAGCAGCTGTTAAAAATAATACATTTCTCCAAGTATTTTGCATTAACCTGCTTCACATGTTACCTGCCCCTTCACTAAATTCTCTTTATGGATCTTTGTTTGTATTTATTTTCAGATCACAGATGCTTAGTAACATACATTAGGAACAGAAATAGGCCATTCAGCCTATCCAGCCTGCTCTGCCATTTGATAAGATCCTGCCTGCCCCGCTGTAACTCTGATTCCACGTCAATCAAAAATCTAACTAAAACCAAAAGAACTGCACATCGTGTAAATCAGAGACAAAAATAGAATTTGCTGGTGCTCAGCAGGACTGTTCTGAGGAAAGTCACTTGACCCAAAACGTTAACACTGATTTCGCTCCACAGAAGCTGTTTGACCTGTGGAGTTTTTCCAGCAAATTCTATATTTGTCGAAAATCTATCCAACCCTAAAAATAATTACTAACTCAGTCTCCATTGCTCTCAGGGGATGAGAACTTCACAGACCAACGACGTTCATAGAAAAACAATTACTTTAAATGAGGGCTGCCTAAATTTTTAATATGCCCCCCAGTTCTTGATTTCCCTATGAGGGAAAACATCCCGTCCATATCCAATCTGTCAAGCCCCCTCAATAGAATCGACTTGTTCAACTTTTTCCTCAGAAGACAACCACTTCACCCAAGGAATGAGTTGAATGAATTTTCTCTGAACTACTTCTAATGGCTTTCACATCCTTCCTCAAGTAAGAAAATTGAAGCAGAACATAGTATTCCAGATGTGGCCTCACCTACAGGTAAATTAGGCAACTACAAGAAACTAAATTGAGGAAATGGAGATGTTAACAGTGCAATTAATAATTAAAATATCCAAGATACACTTATCCAAAACATATGACCCACGATGTAGCAGATTAATGCTCCATTTAAATTGAGAATCCAACAGCAAAGCCAGTACTGTAGGACACCAGGAGTTTGAGGAAAGCTAGATTGCAGACAAGGCAAAGAACAAATGGGTTCTGATTAGCTTGAGCTTTATAAAGTTTAAGGTAGAGATTTAGTCACAGGCTAAGACAGTGTCCCAGAATGAGCAGAATATCAGCATTCTCCACACCATCAAGAGACTCTGGCTGCAGCATGTTATCAACATGATGCGCTACAGAAATTCTCCAAAATTACAGTAACAGCACCTTCCAGCCCTTATAACCTCCAGCAGAGATGCATCACAGTAGCAGTATTACAAATACCAACACTGTCAAAGCTCCCTCAAATCTCGTCTTTCTTCAAAGCTGTACACATCCCTGAGAAAAAAAAATCACTCTTCCTGGAACACAATCCTGGGGGCCACTATCAAATTGCAGTCAGTTTAGGCAGGCCCCACTGTTACCATCTCAGCATGACTGAGATGTCTAAAAATTGGTACCTGAACTCCCATTCAAACTGTATGTGTAGGAATGACCATCCTATGGAACATGACATGTACAACAAGAGGATTCAAGAAATAGCAGATTTGCGAGCTAAATATGATTGCAAAGTAATTGCTATATATCACTCACCTGCTTCATGGCCTCCACTCGCTTGTTGAGGGCAGTGGTCTGCTCAATGAGAGCTTCTGCTGCACTGTCATGTTCTTTCAACCGTTCCACCAGCGCTTTTGCATCAGCCAGAACCTTCTCTATAGTACAACTCATTTCTGTAAAAGGAAAGACTGATTTACTAGATGCCTGAATACATGGTTCACTGAATGTGCAGCAGATTGTGTTGGAGTATACAATCCTGCAGCAGAGTCAATTCATTCCACGTATCACCAGCTACAGCTCAATGAATTCCATTCTCTCCCTGTACATTGCAAACCTTTATTTTCCAATATAAAGACCACTAGAGGCTGTGTTGGCAAAGCATGGGAACCAAACCTCGCAATGGAAGACACCATAAACTATAACTAGGAGCACTGGTCTATTTCAGACGAGTCAGTCATGTCTGAAACACTAAAGACCTCATTTTTAGACCAAAGACTACTTGCAGCCATAAAACAGGCAGATAGGATCTTCACATCTACTCGTCAGTGAAGGCAACACAGCGCTGGACTGGAGCAGTCGGTTTAGGCCATTGGCAAACACATGAGATTGTAAGCAAGGGTCCAAACAATAGAGCCCTGCTGATAGCTACAAAAACAGAAAAGGCCGTGACAAAAGCAAATCTGTCAACTACTTCAGAGAATGACTTAACTAAAAAGACAGGCCAGAAAGCATCCGAGGAGCAGAAGAATCAACGATTCGGGCATGAAGTGCTTATGCCCGAAACGTCGATTCTCCTGCTCCTCAGATACTGCCTGACCTGCTGTACTTTTTTCAGCCCACACTTTCAAATCTGATCTCCAGCATTTGCAGTCCTCACTTGCTCGTCCTTAACTAAGACATCATTTTTAAAAATAAAGACTTTGTGAGTTGCAGAAATCCTCTTGTGTTTTAATCACACTGATTACTGGCCTAGTTATCCAGCATTTCAACTAAACTGGGTTTTCAGTTCAATGGCTACGGCATTTTCTGTGTTGTAACGGATCTGCAGAAATTACGGCTTATCAGCTACATCATAACATCTAATGGAAGATCACAGACTTGAAGCACCAACTATGTTCTGATCTCCCTGAATACAGCCAGAAGCTGAGTGTTTTCACCAGGTTCTGTATTAACTTGAGGTTTCCAGCATCTTTCTATTGTTGCATTTATAACTAGACTGTCTTTAACTCCAAATTAGACGTCTTGAGATTGCAGGAACATTATTCCCTCACACCTACACACAGGATCAAAGCTTGTGTGTTTTTTGAGTTTTAAGTAACTAAAAAAGCAATTCAGGTCCAAATACAACATAAGCCAATTTGACACTGCACTGAACTGAACACATGCAAGGGTAAACAGGGCGAGATGGTCAACTAAGTGTTGGGAAGGGGGTCCAACAGAAAGGTGGAAGCTGGAGGGCAGGGGACACTGAAGGGGGATTGAAGGGTGCAAGGGGAAGGTTGGCCGGAGGGGGGGTGGGGGGAGGGGTAGAAATGGATGCTGAGTGTCACACTAAGAAGCATTCCAGATTGAGGGGATTGGTCAGGGTAGTGGGCTGGTGTCCCAGGGCATGGGGGCAGTCCTGGCAAGGGGATGGTCTTGGGGTCCATTGGGAAGAGTGGGTCTGATTTGGGGGGGGGTCCCAGGGGGAAATGTTGGGGGAGGGGGCAAAGAATGTGTGTGGGGTGGGGAGGGTCTGGGGGAGAGATTGTGGGGTGGCCTCAACTCCCTGCGTCTCTGTCCCGGGGACCCCGTGCGTCATAGTAAATCCCCCACCCCCCGGACCTTCCCTGTCCCCACCCCCCAGTCTCTCACCGAGCCGTGACCGTTACTGCTGCCGTTTCCATGAACCTCCTGACGGTCAAAGGCCGGAACCGGAAACTACCACCTACTGCCCGGTGGCGGGACCACGCCTGCGCAGACCCTGCGTGTCACGCAGCGCACGCCGGGCGTTGTAGTTCACCGTAGTGGGCATGCGTGCCTCTCCACGGCTTTCACCTCCAGGCCACAGGCGGCGCTGTCGACTGGAAAATAAAATGATTTGCTACATGTTGGTAACTGTATCAAAAATGAACACCCATGTGAGTGACACAGATCAGAACAAGTGGGAAACACAACAAGGAATCATTAGGACCCTGATTTGGGTATCCTGCTTTTACCTGTGGTTATCGGGGAGCTGTTAACTTGGAAAGTATGTGACTGACAGGAATGACACTGATCCCTCTGTTATGGTTCACAAAAAAAGTCACTTTTGACAATGCTGGTTGATTAGAATAGATAGATGTTTGATGACCAATGTGCACGTGATGGGCCAAATGGCCTTCTTCCCTCTTGTAAAAAGCCCTACTGTCACACAACTCCAGGTTATAGTCCAATTGGTTTATTTGAAATCATAAGCTTTTGCTGCGCTGCTCCTTCATCAGGTGAAGTGAATGGTGTCGTGTGACTTCTGACTTTGTCCACCCCAGTCCAACACCGGCACTTCCACATCATAAAAAAACTCAACATGTTTAAGACCGTTGTGATACTTTTACGAATTCTCTGATTTTATGGTCATGTTTTTTATTGTCTGACTGTGCACCAATATGCCATTGGTGTGACAGATCATACCCTTGCCTTCCTTCACTCACACTATATTTGTCCTGCCCTGACACCTATCAGTTGTTCCGTCTTTACTCACATACGTTTATGATTCCTCTAATACTACCTTCTATTCTATAATTTCCAGTTTCCCGGCTGCAGACACCACCTCTTCACCATGGGCATGCAATCCCTGTACATATCCATCCCTTTGAGGATGGTCTGACAGCTGTCCACTTCTTCCTTGAGAAAAGAGGCCCGAAACGTTCCCATCTTCCTTCACCAGGCTGAGCTCATCTTAACTTTGAACAACCCCGTTAACTTGTCGCATGTTCTTCAAGTCAAAGGGTGGCTATGAGTACCAGCAATGGACCCAGTTGTGCCTGTCACTGTCTAGTATGTGGAATGTTCCTTCAGTCCTACTCGGGAACTCTCCCACATTTTCACCAGTACATCAATGACATCAATCGTGCTGATTCTGGTCCGGAATTGGAAAAATTAATTATCTTTGCTCCAAATTCCATCCTTCTCTCACCTTCATCTGGTCCATCTTGGCACTTTCTCTTCCCTCCCCTTAATTTTTCTGCTTCCGTTTCTGGGGACAGACTGTCCACCAATATCCATTACAAGCACATTGACCCCCACAGTTACCTTTACTACATAGCCACCGGCCTTGCATTCTGCAAGGACTCCATTCCATTTTCCCAACATCCCCATCTCCTTTGCACCTTTTCGGATGATACCACATTCTACCTTGGTGTCTCCGACATGATCTCCTTTAGGGTCAACTGAGGAAATTCCTCCCTTCAAGGAATTCCCCCCTCCGCCCTCATTGTAGCTGACAGGGCCCTGAGCCATGTCCAATCCATCTCTCCCCCTCTGTCCTCATCCCTTCCCCTCCCAACTTGAACAATCATAGGGTTCCCTTTGTCCTTACTTGCTCCTCCACCAGTGTCCACATCCAAAGGATCTTCCTCTGGCATTTCTGCCACCTCCAGCAGGATGCAACCACCAATATATCATTCTGTTCCCTCCACTGTTAGTATTCCACAGATATAGTTCTCCCAATAATAGCATTGTCAGTCCAAGCACTTTCTTACTGTTCAAACATATCTGCCCCAGATGAATCAATGATTTTCTTCTGTTTATTCATTTTGTGGAATGCGGGTGTCACTGGCTGGGTCCAGCATTTATTGCCTGTCCCTAGTTGCCACCTTGAGAACCTGGTGGTGAGCTGCCTTCTTGATCCATTGCAGTCCGTGTGCTGTGGGTTGACCCATAATACCATTAGGAGAAAATGAAGACTGCAGATCCTAGAGATCAGAGTCGAGAGTGTGATGCTGGAAAAACACAGCAGGTCAGGCAGCATCCGAGGAGCAGGAGAATTGACGTTTCGAGCGTAAGCTCTTCATCAGGAATGAAGGGCTGGCTCAAGGGGTCTGAGAAATAAATGGAGTGGGGCTGGGGGGAAGGTAGCTGAGGATGTGATAGGTAGATGAAGTTTGGGGTAAAGGTGATAATTGGGAGAGGAAGGTGGAGCAGATGGGAAGGAAAATGGACAGGTAGGACTGGTCATGAGGGCAGTGCTGAGTTGGAAGGTTGGATCTGGGATAAAGTGAGGGGAGGGGAAATGAGGAAACTGGTGAAATCCACATTGATCCCATGTGGTTGGATGGTCCCAAGGCGGAAGATGAAACATTCTTCCTCCAGGCATCGGGTGGGGAGGGTTTGGTGGTGGAATTATAGGATTTTAACCCAGCAACAGTGAATAAACGGAGATATATTTCCAAGTCAGGATGGTGAGTGACTTGGAGGGGAACTTGCAGGGGATGGGGTTCCCATGTCTCTGTTGCCCTTGTCCTTTGAGATGGAAGTGGTCATGAGTTTGGAAGGTGCTGTCTGAGGATCTTTGGTGAATTTCTGCAGCGCAGCTAGTAGATGGTACACACTGCTGCTACTGAGTGTTGATGGTGGAGGGAGTGGATGCGATTGGATGTGCCAATCAGGCGGCTGCTTTGTCCTGGCTGGTGTCAAGCTTCACTTGTACTTCTTTCAGTCTAGTCAACTGTATTCACTGTTCACAATGCAGTCTCCTTTACACTGGGGTGACAAAGCACAGACTGGGCGATCACTCTGTGGAACCTTTCCACTCTGTAGGAATAACCTTTGCTATCAACAAACACATTAACTTGGACCCCAGTTAGCACCCCCTGAAAAAAAACAGGAAATGACATCACCACAGGAAATGGCATCACCACAGGAAATGAAAGCACCATGGGAAATGACATCACCAACCATCACTAAACATATAAATAGAAAGCAGGAATCATCAGCAGTGCTTCGTCTGGAGGCTTACTGATGATGTTACCGAGTATGGTGACAAAACGTCTGAAAATGAACCTTCCAGCTCAGCGAGCAAATCTACATCCAGAACCTCAACCTGAGCGAAAACCATCTCAAAACTCAATAAGCTTCTTATTGCTTGTTGTTTCAATGCCACCATTTTGCTCTCATACCAACACTCCTGTCTTAGACCTGCTCAGCAGTGGAGACACACCACCTGCTTTACCTGTCAGGCTCTGTTCAACCGTCAGAATTCAACATTGAGTTCAACAGCTTTAGAACATGAACACTCTTCTCCATTGCAATTGCATGCCCTTCCTCCCACCACCCCCCTGCCATGTGTTGTTTGTATGGATTTACTTTCAGCAAAGCCAATCCATTTTTGATTATCCTTCACACTTTTACTATCATTAACACTCTCTTTGTCTTTTACTTTGGGCACCCTTACCATCTGATTCACTTACTCCTCCTCTCCCTTTCTCAAAAAACACTGATTCCCACCCCTCAGATTTGAAATGTTAACTGTGATTCTCTCTGTACACATGTTGCCAGACCTGCAGAGTTTCTACAAAACTTTCTGTTTTTAATTCAAATCGCGAGTATCTCCAGCAGTGTTTGTATTATTCATTTACGGTTGAGGGCACCTCTGGTTAGGCCAGAATTTATTGTCCATCCCTAATTGCCCAGAGGGCAGTTCAGAGTCAACCCCATTGCTGTGGGTCTGGAGTCACATGTAGGCCATACTGGGATAGGATGGCAGTTTCCTTCCCTAACAGACATGAGTGAAGCAGATGGGTTTTTCCAACAATTGACAATGGTCTCATGGTCAACATTGATGACAGATTTTTATTGAATTCAAATTCCCCCATCAGCCATGGTGAGATTTGACAATACCACTAGTCCATTATCTATAATTCATATCCTTGCTTTGAAATCCCGCCATGGCATCACCGTTCCTTGTCTCTGTAATCTCCTCCAGCCCCACAACTCTCTGAGGTCTCTCTTTGCTTCCAACACCATACAGACCTTAACTTAAGATGCCTGGTCCTCAAGCTCTTGAATTCCCTCTGGAAACCTTTTTGCTCTTTGTTCCTCTTGTAGCACTCCTTAAAGCCAACTGCTTTGTCCAAGTGACGAGGAGACAGTAAGGACGGCAGATGTTGGAAGCCGGAGTCAGTAGATGTGGAAAAGTGCAGCAGGTCAGACAGTATCCAAGGGGTAGGAGAGCCAATGTTTCAGGCTGAAACCCGTGTCCAGGTGTTTGATCACCTGCCCCTAATATGCCTGGGTGTCTCTTTTCCTTTGTTAATGCGTTTCTTAAGCACTTCAGGACATTTTATTGTGTTAAATAATATTTTAAATACAAATCTTTAAGTTATTCAATTGACTTGGGTGGCACGGTGGCTCAGTGGTTAGTACTGCCTCACGATGCTAGGAACCTGGGTTCGATTCCCCCCTCGGGCGACTATGTGGAGTTTGCACGTTTCCTCCAGGTGCTCCAATTTCCTCCCACCATCCAAAGATGTGTGGGTCAGGTGAATTGGCCATGCTAAATTGCCCGTAGTGATAGGTGCATGGGTCTGGGTGGGTTACTCTTTGGAGGGTCGGTGTGGATTTGTTGGGCCGAAGGGCCTGTTTCCGCACTGTAGGGAATGTCAGGCTTCCCTGTGTGTGTCCATATGTTAAAGGACATTCTATGAAATGTTTTATAAAATAATCTTTATGAAATATTTTTAAAATAAAGTATTTTAAGGTGAGTTAGGTGAGGGAAATCTTATGATGTCGAAAAGTGTGGTGCTGGAAAAGCACAGCATCTGAGGAGCATGAGAGTTAATTTTTCAGCCATGAACCCTTCTCAGGAATGCTCTGATGATACATTGGGAAAAGAGTAGCAGAGTGGATTGGATAGTTCTTTCAGTGTCCAGCATAGCACTAATGGGCCAAATGGTCTCCTTCAGCAGTGTAATAGTCAATCATTTGCTGGGGCCAGAAAAGTTTGAAAGCTCTAGTGTCATGCTCCTCAATTACCACAAGTGGGCAGCAAACAGAAGCAGGAGACAGACTGATCATCAAAAGGACAAAATAATCAAAACAATTGGGGGTGAGCTAGATAGATCCTGGATGACCAAGGGAATGGAAAGTTGTTGAGATATACAGAAATGTAGAGTTGAGGTTAAAAACCAATCAACCATGATTTTATTGATGGATGAGCAGGCTGAAAGGACAGGGTGGTCTTGTTTATATGTTTGTGTGTAGTCACAAACGAACAAACTCATTCCTGTGTTAATTTTCACTGCTGTCTTTCACACACAGAGGTTCAAATTCATGGTGAGGGGACTGCTGTGTGCTATATGGTATGGGGAATGCTGTGCTCTGTATAGTATGGGGAATGCTGTGCTTTGTACAGTATGGGGATGGCTGTGCTCTATATGGTATGGGGAATGCTGTGCTCTGTATAGTATGGGGAATGCTGTGCTTTGTACAGTATGGGGATGGCTGTGCTCTATATGGTATGGGGATTGCTGTGCCCAATATGGTGTGGCGATTGCTGTGCCCTATATGGTATGGGGATTGCTGTGTGCTGTATGGCATGGGGATTTCTGTGCCATGTATGGTATGGGGATTGTTGTGCCCTGTATGGTATGGGGATTGCTGTGCCCAGTATGGTATGGGGATTGCTGTGCTCTGTATAGTATGGGGATTGCTGTGTGGTGTATGGTATGGGGATTTCTGTGCCATGTATGGTATGGGGATTGTTGTGCCTTGTATAGTATGGGGATTGCTGTGCCCTGTATGGTATGGGGAATGCTGTGCTCTGTATAGTATGGGGATTGCTGTGCCCAGTATGGTATGGGGATTTCTGTGCCCTGTATGGTATGGGGAATGCTGTGCCCTGTATGGTATGGGGATTGCTGTGTGCTGTATAGTATGGGGAATGCTGTGCGCTGTATGGTATGGGGATTGCTGTGTGCTGTATGGTATGGGGATTGCTGTGTGCTGTATGGTATGGGGAATGCTGTGCCCTGTATGGTATGGGGATTGCTGTACCATGTATGGTATGGGGAATGCTGTGCCATGTATGGTATGGGGATTGCTGTGTGCTGTATGGTATGGGGATTGCTGTGCGCTGTATGGTATGGGGATTGCTGTGCCCTGTATGGTATGGGGAAAGCTGGGCCCAGTATGGTATGGGGATTTCTGTGCCCATTATGGTATGGGGATTGCTGTGCCCTGTATGGTATGGGGATTTCTGTGCCCAGTATGGTATGGGGATTGCTGTGCCCTGTATGGTATGGGGAATGCTGTGCCCTGTATGGTATGGGGATTTCTGTGCCCTGTATGGTATGGGGATTGCTGTGCCCTGTATAGTTTAGGGATTGCTGTGCCCTGTATGGTATGGGGAATGCTGTGCCCTGTATGGTATGGGGATTGCTGTGCCCTGTATGGTATGGGGAATGCTGTGCCCTGTATGATATGGGGATTGCTGTGCCCTGTATGGTATGGGGAATGCTGTGCCCTGTATGGTATGGGGATTGCTGTGCCCTGTATAGTTTAGGGATTGCTGTGTGCTGTATGGTATGGGGATTGCTGTGCCCTGTATGGTATGGGGAATGCTGTGCCCTGTATGGTATGGGGATTTCTGTGCCCTGTATGGTATGGGGATTGCTGTGCCCTGTATAGTTTAGGGATTGCTGTGTGCTGTATGGTATGGGGATTGCTGTGCCCTGTATGGTATGGGGAATGCTGTGCCGTGTATGGTATGGGGAATGCTGTGCCCTGCTTTGTATGCCTCACCCTCTGTGTCTCCAGAATTACCTCCCATGTCATCCTTCCCATGATTCCAGCCTCTCTAGTATCTCTGATTTCCATTGCTATTTGTTGGCCATAATTTTAGCTGCTGAGGACACCCGTTCTGGAATTCTTTCCCTCATCCCTGTTGACATCTCTGTCCTCCTCAAAGACTACCTCTTTGACTGACCTGTTGATGACCTGTCTCCCTATCTCCTTGAGTCACCTCCTGTCACACTTTGCTTGATTAGCCTCCTCTGAAGGTGCTTGGGAGGCTTCAGAAGGTTAAATGTAAGTTGTTGAAAGGTTAATACTTTTTGACCTTGTGATTTGAAGAAAATGTTGGGTTAGATCGGAGGAAAAGATACCAGTGGAAAACCTTTGATTTATTTTAACTTCTTCTTCACGACTTGATTGAAATAAAGAACATCCTTGACAGGGTAGACACGGACAGACTGTTTTCCTCCTGTCTGTGTCATAGAGTCATATAGCACAGAAGAAGACCCTTTGATCCCAACCAGTCCATGCCGACCATAATTCCAAACTAAACTAGTCCCACTTGGCCCATATCCTTCTAAACTTTTTCTTTTCATGTACTTATCCAAATGTCTTTTAAACATTGTCACTGTACCCGCATCCACCACTTCCTCAGGAAATTCATTCCACACACGAACCACCCTTTGTGTAAATATAATATCCCTTGTGTCTTTCTTAAATCTCTCTCCTCTCACCTTAAGGACATGTACCCTAGTCTTGAAGTCTCCTACATTAGGGAAGAGATACCTGCTATTCACCTTATCTATGCCCCTCATGCTCTTAGAAATCTGTAAAAGGTCACCACTCAACCTTCTATGCTCCAGCAAAAAACGTCCCAGTCTAACCCCCCCCTTTCCTTATACCTCAAACCCTCCATTCCTGGCAACATCCTGGTCAATCTCTGCTGAACCCTTACTTTAATAATATCCTTCCTGTAACAGGGAGACCAGAACTGGACACAGTTTTCCAGAAGAGGCCTCACCAATGTCCTGTACAACCTCATCTTAACTTCCCAACTCCTAGACTCAAATGGCTGAACAATGAAGGCGAGCACGCTAAAGCTTCTTAACCACCCTATCTATATGTGACGCAAATTTCAAAGAATTTTGTACCTGAACCCCTAGGTCTCTTTGTCCTACAACACTTTCTAAGGCTCTCCTTTTCATTGTATAAATCCTGTCCTTGATTGTTTTAACAAAAATGGAACACTCCACATTTAACCAAATTAAACTCCATTTGCTACTCTTCAGCTCCTTGTGCCAATTGGTCAAGATTTCTTTGTAATCTTAGATAACCTTCTTCTCTGTTATATTGTTCAGCATGCAAGTAATCCATTCCTGATGAAGGTTATATGCCCGAAGCGTCGATTCTCCTGCTCCTCGGATGCTGCTTGACCTGCTGTACTTTTCCAGCACCACACTCTCGACTCTGATCTCCAGCATCTGCTGTCCTCACTTTTTCCTATGCAAATAGTCCTGCCCAGTAGCTTTTCCAGACTCAAACTCCACTCACAGGAATCTTGAACTCGTGGTCACTGCTTAAAAATTAGGAGCTGTGCATTTAAAACTGAGGCGACCTCCGTGACTACCTGGTCAAGTCCACGCCCCCCACTACAACCCACCCTCCCCTCCCGGCACCTTCCCCTGCCACCGCAGGAATTGCAAAACCTGCGCCCACACCTCCCCCCTCACCTCCATCCAAGACCTAAAGGAGCCTTCCACATCTATCAGAGTTTTAACTGCACATCCACCAATATCATTTACTGTATCCATTGCTCCTGATGCGGTCTCCTCTACATTGGGGGGACTGGATGCCTTCTCGCAGACCGCTTTAGGGAAAATCTCCAGGGTCTCTGCACCAATCAACCCCACCGGTCAGTGGCAAGCATTTCAACTCCTCCTCCCTCTTTGCCAAAGACATGCAGGTCCTGGGCCTCCTCCATCGCCACTCCCTCACCACCCGACGCCTGGAGGAAGAATGCCTCATCTTCCGCCTTGGAACACTTCTTCAACCCCAGGGCATCAATGTGGACATCACCAATTTCCTCATTTCCCCTCCCCCCACCTTACCCCAGTTCCAACCTGCCAGCTCAGCATCGTCCTCATGACCTGTCCCACTTGTCAGTCTTCCTTCCCACCTATCCACTCCACCTTTCTCTCCGACCTATCACCTTCATCTCCACCTCCATCCACCTATTGCACTCTTAGCTACCTTCTCCCATCTCTCCACCCCGGAGGTTCCCAGCCTCATTCCTGGTGAAGGGCTATTGCCTGAAACGTTGATTTTCCTGCTTCTTGGATGCTGTGTGACCGGCTGTGCTTTTCCAGCACCACTCTAATCTTGACTCTGATCGCCAGCATCTGCAGTCCTCACTTTTACCTAGTTATTTTTCTGTTCAGTCTTTGGAGCTCTCTTCCTGACAAGATGGTGGTGGCAGAGTCTTGGAATATTCATAAGGTAGAGGTAGATAGATATTTCATAAGCGAAAGGGTAGGCAAGAATATAGAGCTGAGGTTACAATCAAGTGAACCGTGATCTCATTGAATGGTGGAGCAGGTTAGAGGGGCTGAATGGCCTCCTCTCTTTGTTTATCTTTAGACAGGCTCAGAGCAATCAAAGGGAAATACAAATTATCAAACTCACCAGCAGTGTTCACAATCCAGACAATTGCAGGCTGGTTTAGAAGTGAAGGGATAAAGACCAGCAAGAATTAATTTAATAACTTTCCCGAAGATGTTCGGGAACATTTTGTTTGATAGATTTCTAAAATGGAATATATAAACATTGTATTCTGTAGATTCAAAAGATTTCCATACCATGTTGTCGCTGGCTGAGTTTATCTTTAATAGAAATGTTGTATAAAGTAAGGGGATTTTGAGAACCGAAGCATCGTCATCTAACAGTTAATTGCTGAGAGAGGCTTTGAAGTCGATGAGATTAACAATGCTCTAAGTTCTGAAAGATTCTATTTAAAAAGCTTTTTAACACAGAGTTTCCACCCTCACTATCAGTTACAGTCACAATAAGGTAAGGTTGCTCGCATTAGACCATAGGCTGCGTCATTCAGACTGACTACAAAGCTGTCAATTTTTAATAAACTCATCCCTCCTTCTCTCTCTCTCTCTCTCTTTCTCTCTCTCTCTCTCTCTCTCTCTCTCTGCCTCTTGTCTTGTGAACCATTTGAACAGGTAGCTGGAGCTCCTGCTGGTCACAGCTCAGTGGAAATTGGATTGTGTGGTACACTGATGTCACTGATGGTTTGATGGTTTCGGAGAGTGCACACCCAGTCACCCTCCCTGTGTGAGGACAGCAACACATCTCCCAGGAGCACCAAGGACTGAACGATGGATGATCAAACCCACGTCCGCTCTCCTCTCTAGATACGTTTGGTCGCTCAGGATTCTTACTTCAAGAGAGACAGAGAGAAGAGAAAGAGCAAACTCTCTCAATAAAGACGGGGAATCTCTAACTTCTGTTCAGAGCGACCATGAATCAGGTGTGGATGGTGATGTCCCTGGTCTGATAGGTCCTGACAGAATCTAACCCGTGGAAGACAAAAACAGGGCTAGATACCCCTCTTCAGCCAGACAAAGATGCCCTTCAAAGGGTTTGGCACTCTGAAGGAGACTTTCTTCCAACCAGTCAAAGAGGAAACTAAACACAGCGTGGGAGACACTCTGGGGCATATTCAAAGGTATTTTGTTTTGCATTCAATCCTTAATATTGAAATTGTGGGTGGGGATGCCGGAGGGTCTGTCATGTCAAGTTCGTACTGCCCCCAGGCTCTGGGCTGAGCAGGGAGTTCACTACAGCTGGACAGATGAAGCCTGTGTGTGACCTTACTGAAAGGGGATGTGATGGAAGATTGAGTCGGGGGAACAAAACCGAGTGGGTCACAATCTGACCGGGAATGTAAAATCGACCACATTTATTAAACTTTAGTACGCAGACAGGTTGATCTTACCTATGAACCTTTCTTTAAAGAAAGGCACACAGCACCCTGCAATAAAAAAAAGTTCTGATTAATATTATGCTTTCATATGATTTATATTTTTAAAAATGAATCAATCTGGACAGGTTCCTGAGCTTATTTATTTTAAACAAGAAATGGACCACTGGAGTTAACTTGGTTTAGTTTTACAAAATTAAATAGATTTTCTTTGAAATGAAACTAGTTTGGGAGAATATCTTCAATAATATAAAACAGTTAATCACATCCCGTTAGCATTATGGAATTGACAAGTTTGATAAGATTTCTTGAGATATCACTTGGAGACCTCCCCAACCCTCCCAGTCCCACATTGCAAACTGAGACAATATTCAACATTGTTCATCTGTCATTAATAAAATGTTAGTCCAGCACCTTCATATTGAAAAAAAAGGACTGCTGAGTAATGTTACAAAAGAGGAGATTTTGTTAAGATGCTGCAAGGAAGGTTTACCATTCTGAGATGACACTGTCCATTGTTAGGCAGCAGAATCTTTAATAGATTCCTTTCAGAGAAAGCTTTCAATGGCAGGAATTGTCCAGACTTTATCTCAGACCAAAATGTCATTAAGCTGGAAAGACGCAGTGAGACTCGATTGCAAACAGCCTCATTTAGGAAGTATGAATTAGAAATCCAGCTGAATTGAATGCTCCTTATCACTGTCACTAACTGGAAACCAACGGCTGCCACCCGATACAGAGGGATATACAAATGCAGCCCCAGTGCAGTTTAGAATGGAACAACATCGCAATAATAAAGGAACCTTAATTTGCAATGATTTACCAAAGTGTTGGTACTTGACAGTGCTTTTGAAGTGCAGCTTTTTAAACCACGAGCAAATGTTTACTAATTTGAGAATCTGCCATAATTAATGTTGGTTTTACAGATGTATTTATCTTACAGCATGAATTAAACTTCGTGTACTCTGCAAGGTTATCCTTTACAAAAGGATGGTTTATGAATTAACAATAAATGCATTAATAAAATTGAAATGATTGCTTATTCCTAAAATATGCTCTGATATTTAAACATCTTTGACTGCTGTAATTACTGCTCCATGGCTTCGGTTATCCACATTCCCCACTTTCCTCGATTGCACTAAAGTCACATTCACCCATTACCTCTGGGGCTCATGGATCAACGCCCTGAAAACCTGGATGTTTAAAAATCTTCAAACAGGAACAGAAAATGCTGGAGAAACCCAGCAAGTCCGGCAGCACCTTTGGAGAGAGAGAAACAGAGTTAACGTTTGGAGTTCAGAGACCATTCTTCAGAACACCCTGAGTTTCTCCAGCACACTCTGTTCTTCTTTCAGATTTCCAGCATCCACATATCTTGGTTTAATTTAAGAATTCTCACCTCCATTCTGATATCTGTGGTCTCCATCAGCCCCACGACCCACGAAGTTAGCTGTACTCCTTCAAACTTGACTTCCTGAACATCCCTGACCTTAATCAGTCCACCGTTAGTGGCTGCCTAACTCCCAGCCTCTGGATTACCCTCCCTAAATCTCTCAACCTCCCTCCCTACTCTCCTTTATTCAGGAACCTCCTAAAAATCTATTATGGTGACTGAGCTTTCGCTCACTCACTCTCCCATTCATACAATGGGGGCTTGGTGTCAAATTGTGTCTGATAAAACTCACCTTGAAACATCTCAGGATATTTTTACTGGGCTCAAGGTGCTGGGTAAATGAAGCTTGTAGTTTGTTAAGAATGTGTAAGCTGGAATGTTTTTTGTCAAGTGGCTGAGACCGCGCTGGAATAAATCTGGTGCAATTTCTCAGTGTGATCCCTTTAACCTGGGAATGTGATACATTCTTGAAACCTGCTACAGCCTCTGCTATTCATCATTTACACTGGGTTAGGTGTCAGCCCTCTGTGTTCTCATTCAAAAGTCGCTTTCCAACAATTTGAGCTACTCACCCAGCTTTACACCCACAGTGATCCTCCCGAGGGAGAGCTGCACAATTCAAGGTTTCTTTTTCTCTCTCTCAGAGAAGTCGTTAAACCGAGGCCGCGCCTGTACTGTCAGGTATTTGTAAAAGATCTCATGATGTTATTGTCTTGGTCAATAGTTATCCCTCAATCAACATCACCTGTATCAGGAGAAACTTCTTCAGCCAGAGAGTGGTAAATCTGTGGAATTCATTGCCACAGAAGGCCAGGTCATTGAGTGTATTTAAGACGGAGATAGATAGGTTCTTGATTGTCAAGGGGATCAAGGGTTACAGGGAGAAAGCGAGAAAATGGGGTTGAGAAAATTATCAGCTAGGATTGAATGATGGAGCAGACCCGATGGGCTGAATGGCCTAATTTCTGCTCCTACGTCTTATGGGACTTATGGTTATCAAGTTGCTGTCTTGTGGGAGTTTGCACAATGTGGCTACCATGTGTCCTACCTCTTTGCAAGGATTACACAATAAAGATACTTCAGTGACTGCAAAGTGCTTTGGAGTGTCACAACATGCTATTGAAATTTAAGTTCCTTCATTGACTGTAGCTCAGTCTTTGGAAACGTCAAAAAGATATTGACAATAAGTACAATGCTGAACTATTACAGATCACAGAACCATCGTTAGTTCATTGGATTGAAACTGCAGTGCCTTAAGGAGTGGGGTTCCATTTTCCTTTCATCCGCAGGTTCTGAATTTGATTACATGACCCACTACAGTCAGGGAGACTTCCTTCATCTGGGGTTAATGAGCTCCTTCCACCCCCCACCACAAAATTGTTTACAGAGCCAGGGCACAGGAAAAGATATTGATCAACTGGCAAAGATTTGACAAATGAGATATAATGTACAAAAATGTGGAATTGTCCAGTTTAACAGGAAGAGTAAAAAAGAAGCGTATTATCTAAATTGTGGAGAGATTGTGGAGCTCTGAGATGCAAAGGGATCTGGGTGTACAAGTGTATGAATAACAAAAGGACAGTTTGCAAGTTAAGCAAGTAATTAAGAAAGCTAATAGAATGTGATTGCTCATTACAAGGGGATTAGAATATGAAGGGTTGAGGTTTACAGTTCTACACAGCACGGGTGTGACCACATCTGGAGTACTGCACGCAGTATTGATCACCATATTCAAGGAAGGATGTAAATGTGTTGAAGGTAGCTCAAGGATAGTTTATTCAACTGAGATTTGGAATGTAGAGGAGAGGCTGGACAGACCAGGCTGGTATCTGCTAGAGTTTAGAAAAGTGAGGGGTGACTTGATTGAAACATAAGATCCTGAAGAATCTTGACCAGCATTCCCTCTAAGTTGCATGGCTGCATACACATCCGTACTCTTACAGAATACTGAATGGCCTGGACAGAGCGGATGTTGGGAAGATGCTTCCATTGGTAGGAGAGACTGGGACCCGAGGGCACAGCCTTAGAGTAATGGGAAGGCCTTTTAGAATGGAGATAAGGAGAAACTTCTTCAGCCAGAGAGTGGGGAATCTATGGAATGCATTGCCATAGAAGGCTGTTGAGGCCAGGTCATTGAGTATATTTAAGACTGAAATAGATAGGTTCTTGATTGTCAAAGAGATCAAATGTTACAGGGAGAAAGCAGGAGAATGGGGTTGAGAAACTTATCAGAGTCAAGAGTGTGGTGCTGGAAAAGCACAGCAGGTCAGGCAGCATCCGAGGAGCAGGAGAATCAGGAATCCCAATGAAGGACTTACACCCGAAATGTTGATTCTCCTGCTCCTTGGATGCTGCCTGATCTGATGTGCTTTTCCAGCAACACACTCTCAACTCTGATCTCCAGTATCTGCAGTCCTGGCTTTCTCCTCCTCCCTGAGAAACGTATCAGCCAAGATTGAATGGTGGAGGAGACCTGACGGGCTGAATGGCCTAATTTCTATTCCTACATCTTATGGTCTTATGTTCCACACACGGCGATCAGCATTGACATGTCAATCATGGAGAAGCCTTCAATTCTGGAAGTCGCTGCCATCCATGGGATTTGGAGGCCCATGCAGCTGGAGGGAATATGAGAAGGAACGCTGGTCTGTACAGGGTGGATGTGGAGAAGATGTTTCCTCCTGTGGGAGACACTAAAGCTAGAGGTCACTGTTTAAAAATAAGGGGTCACCCTTTTCAAACAGAGACAATGAGAATTTTGTTTCCTCATACAGGATTGTAAGTCCTTGGATCTCTCTTTCTGAAAAGGTAGTGGCAGCTGAGTACTTGAGTCTTTCGCAGGCACAGTTCAATAGATTTTTAATGAGCAAGGGGAATAAAAGGTATTGGAAATTAGTGAGAATGCACATGAGGCTAGGATTACTGTGGTGAGTAACTCCCCTCCTGACTCCCCAAAGCCTGTCCACCATCTACAAGGCACAAGTCAGGAGTGTGATGGAATACTCATCACTTGCCTGGATGGGGGCAGCTCCAACAACACTCAAGAAGCTCCACACATCCAGGAGCCACTGCTTGATTGGCACCACACATCTGCCATCGCTCAGTAGCAGCAGTGTGTACTATCTACAAGATGCATTGCAGAAATTCACCAAAGATCCTCAGACAGCACCTTCCAAACCCACAACCGCTTCCATCTCGAAGGACAAGGGCAGCAGATACATGGGAACACCACCCCCCTGCAAGTTCCCCTCAAAGCCACTCACCATCTTGACTTGGAAATATACCACCGTTACTTCGCTGTCGTTAGGTCAAAATCCTGGCATTCCCTCCCTCAGGGCATTGTGGGTCTACCTACAGCACATGGACTGCAGCAGTTCAAGAAGGCAGCACACCCCCACCCTCTCAAGGGGCAACTAGGGATGGGGCACTAAATGCTGGGCCCAGGTAGTAACACCCATATGCCACGAATGAGTAAAAGAAAACTTCATCTTAACCATGGGCCTGTGTAATTTCAATGCCACGTTTAGGCTCTTCTCTTCACTCTGTCTCTGAATGATGGTGGCATGGTGATAATGTAATGGGATTAGTAATCCAGTCTGCTGTACTAGAAGCTCTGGGAATATGGGATCAAATCCTATCATGGAAACTGGTGGAATTTAAAATCAATGAATAAAATGTGGAATGTAAAGCACTTCCTGTGATGATGACCATAACAGCTGTCATTGTAGTAAATATCTGCCTCACCGATTGTAAGGGGATATGTGTACCCGGGTCTAGCCTTCCTGGGACTCCAGGTATGACCAACATTTGGAGAGCTCCTTTAAAAAGCCAACATAAAGATTTTTAAAGGTATTATTTATTATTCACCATGTAACTGCAAGATAGAGGAGCAGAAGGAGGCCATTCGGCCTACCATTCGACTATGGCTGATATGTTTCTCAAACCCATTCTCCTGCCTTCCCCTATAACCATTAATTACCTTACCAATCAAGAATCTCTGTCTTAAATACATTCAGTGACTCGGCCTGCACAGCGGCAATGAGTTCCACAGATTCACTACCATCTTCACTGGACGTGGGACATGGCTGTCCAGACCAATGTTTATTGCCTGACCCTAATTGGACCAGAGGGACTGAAGAGACAGCCACATTGCTGTGGGTCTGGAGTCCCAGGTAGCCCAGATAAGGATGGCAGGTTTCCTTTCCTGAAGGATATTAGTGAGCCAGGTGGGTTTTTAGATGGTTATATTGCTACCATTAGGCTAGTGTTTTTTTTTTCAGAAACATTTGAACTTGATGATCTGCCATGGTGGGATTTGAACCCATGTCCCCAGAACATTAGCCTGGTGCTCTAGATGACTAGGCCAGTGATGTAACTGCTGCGCCACTACTTCCCTCCTAAGGAATAGTGGGCTGAGTGGCCTTCTTCTGTGTGGCAATGTTCCAAAAACATATTGCAATGATCAAATGGTGGTGGCATGCTAGATGGAAATGTGAAAGGCTGAGTGCCCTCTGTTATCTGCATTTGTCTTGTGATCTGACTTGGACATATATGGGAGAGATATATATGTGAGGGATAGGGGAACATTTCCACTGAGTATTACCAAAGAGAGGGGTTTACAATTCATTACACATGAAGCATGGATGGAATTATTTCCCCAGCACAATGGAATATCATAAAAGGTAACTGTATCACTGGGAAAAAAATCACTAAAACCTCTTTGAAGATATGCATTCACACAGGATTACAAATGGCCCAAAATGCATCTCAATCAATAAATTCAGTTGTCCTTTAAAATGCTGTCACTGTTGTGATGTGAGGAAACTTGGCTGAGAATGTACATTTGATGAAATCTCACCAACATCAGTGAGGGGAATAGCTGGATCATTTCTTTTTGATAAAGGAGTAAATATTGCTGAGTACTTTGGGAAAACTTCCAGGTCAGCTGGGATCAAACTAACAGGAATTCATTTCAACATCTCCAAAGCACAGGCACAGACTCACAGGCATTCTTCCAGAAAACCGCAGAAATCCAGGGCCAATGTTGGAGGGACGAGGGGGGGAGAGATGGAGGGGTTGGAAGACTGCATGCCTCGGTCTTAAATAAACCTCACGGGGAGTCTCAGGAGCATGCTCTCAAGTGATGACATGAGAACTTGTAAGAGGAAAGTGTGCAAACCTTCTTTGCAAGAAACAAGAGAAGGCCATTCAGGCCGTCAATTCAATTAGATTACCATGGATCTGTACTTCAGCTCCATCTAGTTGAAAGGATGTCCAGTCATGACTCACACTGAAGAGCATTAGAGCATCTCTCAAAGGACATTGATGTGGAAGTGAATTCAGATACAGAGTTACGGGGAGATAGAGATTTCTTTGAATTTGTTCACTCATGAGATGTGCAAAGACCATTGTCAATTCCCATCCCTAGTTGTCCCTTGAGAAGGTGGGGGTGAGCTGCCTTCTTGAACCACTGCAGTCCATGTGCTGTAGGTAGACCCACGATGCCCTTAGGGAGGGAAATCCAGGATCTCGACCCAGTGACACTGAAGGGACAGAGATATATTTCCAAGGCAGGATGGTGAGTGGCTTGGAGGGAAATTGCAGATGAGGGTGTTCCCATTTATCTGCTGTCTTTGTCCTTTTGGAGGGAAGTGGTCATGGGTTTGGAAGGTGATGCTGAGGATCTTTGGTGAATTTCTGCAGTGCATCTTGTAGGTGGCACACACTGCTGTTACTGAGTGTCAGTGATGGAGGGAGTGGATCTCTGAATGTGGTACCAATCAAGCGGGCTGCTTTGTCCTGGATGTTGTCAAGCAGTATTCCATCACACTCCTGACTTGTGGTTGTAAATGGTGGACAGGCTTTGAGGAGTCAGGAGGTGAGTTATCCACTGCAGGGCTCCCACACTCTGACCTGCTCTTGTAGCCTCTGCATTTATATGGCACGGGAGGTGAATTTCTGGTCAATGGTAACTGCCAGGATGTTGATAGTGAGATTCATAGATGGTAATGCCATTGAATGTCAAGATGCAATGGTTAGATTCCCTGTTCTTGGAGATGGGCATTGCCTTGCACTTGTGTGGCATGAATATTACTTACCACTTGTCAGCCCAAGCCTGGATGGTGTCTAGATTTTGCTGCATTTGGACATGGAATGCAAAGAAATGAAATGAAAGCAAAGACACTGGTGTAGGAACAAATAGAGATGGATATGGATGGAGATAGAGATTCAGAAAGATACAGATGGGAAGAAGGAGGCAGAGGCAGAAAGCTGTTCTAAAAGAAATAAATCCTAAAAGGGAGATAGAATGTTAAAGGCAGAGGTGTAGATGGACAATGATGGGGAAGTGTAATTTCCAATTATTGCTGTTCCCCTAAAAATACTTAAAGCATTTTAAAAAATGTTTTATCTGGCATACAGGTGTATAAGTCCCCAGAACCTGATGAGATGTATCCCAGGCTGCTATGGGAGGTAAGGGAGGAGATTGCTGGGGCCCTGATGGCAATATTTAATACTTTACTGGCCACAGGCGAAATGCCAAATGACTGGAGGATAGCTAATGTGGCTCCTTTGTTCAAGAAGGGCAGTAGGAACAGGCCAGGTAATTACAGAGCAGATAGTCCGACAGCAGGGGGAGGGACATTATTGGAAAATATTCTGAAGGACAGGATTAATCAATACTTGGAAAAGCAGGGATTGATCAGGAATAGTCAGCACAGATTTGTTAGAGGGAAATCCTGTCTGGCCAACTTAATTGAGTTTTTTGAAGAGGTGATTTAATATATTGGGGGCCGTGCAGTTGATGTAGTTTACATGGAGTTTCAGTAAGGCCTTGGACAAGGTCCATCAATGAAGGCTGGTCCAAAGGTAAGAGCCCATGGGATCCAAGGTAAGTTGGCAAACTGGAATCAAAGTTGGCTTCCAAGGAGGAGGCAAATAATGATGGTAGAGGACTGTTTCTGTGATTGGAAGCTGCTGACCAGTGGTGTACCACAGGAATCAGTGCTGGGACCCTTGTTGTTTGTTACATACAGTAACAACTTGAGTGTGAATGTATAAGGTTTAACTAGTCAGTTTGCAGCTGACACAAAAATTAGTGGTGCTGCTGATAGTGAGGAGGATCAGGCTACAGTCTGATGTGGATCAGCTGGTAAACTGGGCAGAGCAATGGCAGGTGGAATTTAATCCCAATTCATGTGAGGTGATGCATTACTGAGGGAGGGTGTAGGACCATTCAGTGCAGCCATTTTGGCGCGAGCGATTCGGCGCAGCCCATTTAGGCGCAGAACTGTTTCGGCGCAGTTCATATTTATTCCTTTTCAGGCTTAGTTAAAAGCATTAATGAATGCAATAAAAAGAAAAATGATGTTTATCCTCTTTAGTAAAAATGTCAAAAAGAAAATAAAAATAAAAGAAATAAGGTAAATACGAAAAATCTAAAATATGACATTTATTCAAAACTATGGGCAGTTTCAGCAGCTCGTTTCTTTTCTTTGAAATGACGGTATGTCTTTGTGTCTTAGATGCTGAAGCTGCATGTGAATGTTCATTCATTTGTTTCACTAGGTCACCATTTATAACGTGAATTCAAGCTTTGCAAGTGTCCTTCTTCTCACATCTCCAAAACTTTGTTATCTTATCAGCAGCGTATCTATCAAATATGTATATATAGCCGTCGTATGAGCACTTTTCCTTTCCACGTTTTGACAACAAAATTGTTGATGGCATTTTAATGGGTTTTATTTTATTTTAGTAATAACTACAAACTATTGAATAACTACAAAACAGTTCTGCGCCTAAATGAGTCTGCGCCAAACCAGCCACGCCAAATCGCTCGCGCCAAATGGTCCCACTCCGACTAAGGGAAGGGCTTATACAAAGAATTGTTGATCCCTAGGGAGTTCTGAGGAACAAAAGCTGAGAGGGGAATCTGATTAATGTAGGCCTAGATAGGGTAGATCATGAGAATCTGTTCCCCATGGCAGGTATGTCTAAGATCAGATCTGTAAGTGTAAGGTGATAAGCAAGTGGTTTAGAGGAGAAAGGTTTTCCACCCAGAGGGTGGTAGTAATATGGACCATGATGCCTGAGAGGGTGGTGGAGGCAGATACTCTCATAACATTGAAGCAGCATCTGATGAGCAATTAAACTGCCAGAGCACAGTGGGCAATGGAGCAAGTGCAGGTCAATGGGATTAGTGTAGTTTGTGGTCAGCATAGATATGATGGGCCAAAGGGCGGCTTGAACATGACTTCACGGAGAGTTTATCAACAGTACTGGGCAAGAAGATCTCCTTCACATTGTCTCAGGAGCTGTGCAGGTGATATTACAGAGTCGAGAGTGAGGTGCTGGAAAAGCACAGCAGATCAGGCAGCATCCGAGGAGCAAGAGAATCAGGATTCCACATGAAGGGCTTTTTCCCGAAACATCAATTTCCCTGTTTCTCTGATGCTGCCTGACTTGCTGTGCTTTTCCAGCACCACACTCTCAACTCTGATAACTCCAGCATCTGCAGTCCTCACTTTCACCGAGGTGATATTACAAACCCACTTTAGTCCAGTGTGTCATTACAGTTTCCAAAGCCACATCCTAACGACTGTATCACATATTGTATTGGACAGTTACATTATTGAACAGATTAGAGTTCCATGGAAAGACCAGCTTAAGACATTTGTGGGAGCAAATCGAGATATTTCTTTGCAAACTGTCTCTCATTTCTTCATACACAGAAAGACTTCCATCTTCACAATGTGAAATTTTCCATCATTTAATTCATTCTTTCACAGAATGACCATGTCATTGGCAAGGCTGGCACTTTTGCTTTTGAACAGAGTGCTTTGCTCAGCTGTTGCAGGGGGCAGTTAAGAATCAGTCACATTACCGTGGGTCTGGAGTCACATGTAGGCCAGAACAGCAGATTTCTTTCCCTAATGGATTTTAGTGAACCAGTTGGGTTTTTCTTACAATTGATGACCATTACCCAGATGAGTTTCCAATTTCAAATTTATTAATGGAATTGAAGGTTTCCCATCTGCCATGGTGGGATTTGAACCCATGACTCTGGGGATTAACCCGGGGTTCTGGATGACTAGTCCAGTGACATGGCCACTATGACACTGCCTCCTTCATAAAAGAGGCTGAATGACCTCCTTCAGTGTGGTATTTCCACAATGCCACTGTCTCCTGTCTGTAGATGTGCTGACATTTCAAAGGTTTGTGATCTCTTTCATTCCTTCCACCTCTTGGAGTATTGTGTCCAGTTCTGGTCGCCCTGCTACAGGAAGGATGTTATTAAACTGGAGAGGGTGCAAAAAGGAGTTACAAGGATGTTACCGAGACTGAAGGGTTTGAGTTATAGAAGGAGACTGGATAGGCTGGGACTTTCATCCCTGGACCATCAGGAGCTGCAGGGTGACCTTGTAAAGGTTTATAAAATCAAGTGGGGCATAGGCCTTTTCCCTAGAGTAGATTAGATTACTTACAGTGTGGAAACAGGCCCTTCGGCCCAACAAGTCCACACCGCCCCACCGAAGTGCAACCCACCCATACCCCTACATTTACCCCTTACCTAACACTACGGGCAATTTTGCATGGCCAATTCACCTGACCTGCACATCTTTGGACTGTGGGAGGAAACCGGAGCACCCGGAGGAAACCCACGCAGACACGGGGAGAACGTGCAAACTCCACACAGTCAGTCGCCTGAGGCGGGAATTGAACCCGGGTCTCTGGCGCTGTGAGGCAGCAGTGCTAACCACTATGCCACCATGCCGCCCAAGGGGAGGTTTAAGGTGAGAGGGGAAAGATTTAAATCGGACCCGAGGGTCAACATTTTCATGCAGAGGGTGGTACATGTAGGGAACGAGCTGCCAGAGGAAGTGGCGGAGGCTGGTACAATTATACCATTTAAAAGTCATCTGGATGAGTACATGTATAGGAAGGTATTAGAGGGATGTGGGCCAAACGCAGGGAAATGGGGCTAGTTCAGTTTAAGAAACCTGGTCAGCATGGACGAGTTAGACCAAAAGGTCTGTTTGTATGCTGTATGACTCTATGACTCTCTACGACTCCCCTCCCCCCCCACCCCCCGTAGAGCTGTGGATGGCACAAATGTGGAGAAAGAGGAAGACATTGAGTTGAATGAAGATGGCCAGCCAGTGAAGAGAGTGGTCCTGAAGCAGCCATTGTGCGACTGCTACTGCTTCGGAATGCCCAAGCGATATATCATTGCTATCATGAGTGGACTCGGATTCTGCATCTCCTTCGGCATCCGGTGCAACCTGGGTGTGGCAATCGTGGAAATGGTCAACAACAACACGGTCTACGTGAACGGCAAGGCCGAGATTGAGGTGGGTGCTGTACAAACTGAGCTCTCCTTTTATCTATCCAAAGCTTTTAAAGAGCAACAGAGGATTACTAAGAAGGAAATACGCAGAGGAAAAATGAGGTACGAAGGTAAACTGGCCAATAATATAAAGGAGGATAGTAAAAGCTTTTTTAGGTATGTGTAAGGCAAAAAAATGGTTAGGACTAAAATTGGGCCCTTGAAGACAGAAACAGGGGAATATATTACAGGGAACAAAGAAATGGCAGAAGAATTAAATGGGTACTTCAGATCTGTGTTCACTGTGGAAGACACAAGCAATATCCCTGAGGTAACAGTGGCTGAAGGACCTGAACTTAAGTGAATTTATATTTGCCAGGATTTGGTATTGGAGAGACTGTTAGGTCTGAAGGTTGATAAGTCCCCGGGGCCTGATGGTCTACATCCCAGGGTACTGAAGGAGGTGGCTCGGGAAATCGTGGATGCGTTGGTGATTATTTTCCAGAGTTTGATAGATTCGGGGTCGGTTTCTGAGGATTGGAGGGTGGCTAATGTTAAACCACTTTTTAAGAAAGGTGGGAGAGAAAAAGCAGGAAATTATAGACCAGTTAGTCTGACCTCAGTGGTCGGAAAGATGCTGGAGTCTATTATAAAGGATGAAATTATGACACATCTGGATAGTCGTAACAGGATAGGTCAGAGTCAGCATGGATTTATGAAGGGGAAATCATGCTTGAGTAATCTTCTTGAATTTTTTGAGGATGTAACTCTGAAGATGGACGCAGGAGATCCAGTAGATGTAGTGTACCTGGACTTTCAGAAAGCTTTTGATAAAGTCCCACACAGGAGGTTAGTGAGTAAAATTAGGGTGCATGGTATTGGGGGCAAAGTACTAGATTGGATTGAAAATTGGTTGGCTGATAGGAAACAAAGGGTAGTGATAAACGGCTCCATTTCGGAATGGCAGGCAGTGACCAATGGGGTACCGCAGGGATCCGTGCTGGGACCGCAGCTTTTTACAATATATGTTAATGATATAGAAGGTGGTATTAGTAATAACATTAGCAAATTTGCTGATGATACAAAGCTGGGTGGCAGGGTGAAATGTGATGAGGATGTTAGGAGATTACAGGGTGACCTGGACAAGTTAGGTGAGTGGGCAGATGCATGGCAGATGCAGTGTAATGTGGATAAATGTATGGTTATCCATTTTGGTGGTAAGAACAGGAAGGCAGATTACTACCTTAATGGAATCAATTTAGGTAAAGGGGCAGTAAAGAGAGATCTGAGTGTTCTTGTACACCAGTCAATGAAGGCAAGCATGCAGGTACAGCAGGTAGTGAAGAAGGCTAATAGCATGCTGGCCTTCATAACAAGAGGGATTGACTATCGAAACAAAGAGGTGCTCTGCAGCTGTACAGGGCCCTGGTGAGACCACACCTGGAGTACTGTGTGCAGTTCTGGTCTCCAAATTTGAGGAAAGACATTCTGGCTATTGAGGGAGTGCAGCGTAGGTTCACGAGGTCAATTCCTGGAATGGCGGGATTACCTTACACTGAAAGACTGAAGCGACTGGGCTTGTATACCCTTGAGTTTAGAAGATTGAGAGGGGATCTGATTGAGACATATAAGATTATGAAAGGATTGGACACTCTGTCAGCAGGAAACATGTTTCCGCTGATGGGTGAGTGCCAAACCAAAGGACACAGCTTAAAAATACAGGGTAGACCATTTAGGACAGAGATGAGGAGAAACTTCTTCACCCAGAGAGTGGTGGCTGTGTGGAATGCTCTGCCCCAGAGGGCAGTGGAGGCCCAGTCTCTGGATTCATTTAAGAAAGAGTTGGATAGAGCTCTCAAAGATAATGGAATTAAGGGTTATGGAGATAAGGCAGGAAGAGGATACTGATTAGGAATGATCAGCCCATGATCATATTGAATGGCGGTGCAGGCTCGAAGGGCTGAATGGCCTACTCCTGCACCTATTGTCTATTGTCTATTGTCTATTTATTTGCAAGATGTGGGCGCTGCTGACTAGTCCCACATTCATTGTCCTCCTGAAGTGGCCTTAAGAAGATGCTGGAGAGCCGCCATCATGAGTCACTGTAGCCAGCAAAGGGAGAAGGGTGGGAAATCAGGGAATCATTGTTTTCTGGATTAGGCCATGTTTCCATCTGTAGGAGCCTTAAGCTTCAGTCAGTGTCTGTGGATCCTCAGACAGGTGCTGGGCAGGAGTTCTTTGTGTCATTGAATTTGTTGCCTGTTTCACATCCCTCTGATTGATTCCACCCCAACTGAGGAACAAAGAGGCCATCCTTCTCACAGATTGAAGAGACATTCAGAGCCAACAGAGCAGAACAGCTACCAACAAGAAGCAGGAATAGGTCATTCAGCCCCTATAATCCTGCTACGCTATTCAATCAGGTCCTCTTATTCCCACCTACCCTGACAACCTTTCACCCCCTTAATTAATGAGATAATCACCAGCACTGCCTTATCAAAACCCGAGAGAGTATAACTTCAGAGTGGGAGATTGGCCATTTAAGACAGAAATGAGGAGGAATTAGTTCCCTGATAGGGTAGTGAATCTGTGAGAATCTTTACAGCAGAGAGCCATTGGGGGTGGGTCATTAAGTATATCCAAGGCTGAGGTAGTAAGAGTTACAAGAAAGTGGAGTTGATAATGATCAGATCAGCCGTGACCTCGTTGAATGCTGAAGCAGACTGATGGCCTGAATGGCCCACTTATACTCTTATATCTCACGGTCTTATGGTCTGAAGCTTTCCACCACCTTTTCCACGCAGGCCTTTCCAAAGGCCTTTCGTGACCCTCTTGAGAGATAAAAGTTTGCCGCATCTCTGTTTTAAATAGGAGACCCCTGAATTTTAAAGTGTGCCCCCACCTCCAGCTCGAGATTCTCTGCTTCTACACCTGCCCCCTTCTCTCAGCGAGACTGACGTTCCTTTGGCTCTCGAAATCAAGGATACATTTAAGAGGAAGTGAGATAAGTACATGAAGGAGAAATGAAAAGAGGGATTTGCTGAGATAAACTAACATTAGAGGAGATTTGTATGAAGAATTAATCTTGATTCTCAGACATTTCAGACAGCAGTTAAGAATTAACCACCTTGCTGTGCTTTTAGAGTCACAGTGGGTAAGGATGACAGATTTGCTGAAGAGGATAGCAATAGATGGCTTTTGACAACCTCCTATAGCATCATGCTATTGTTCACTTTTTAGTTATGGTAGTACATTAAGTTTAGAATTCCTTGGTGGTCTAGTGGGGTTTGAACTCAGATCACCAGATCCTTAGACTACTAGCCCAGCGATTTACCCACTATGCCATCACACCCTTGTTATACCTGTGGCAATGGAACAACAACTCCTAAGAACACCTCACAAAACTTCCAGTGGGTTGAGAAATTGAGTTCAATGCTCTGGGCCTTGAGGCCATGGCTGGCTGTGTGATACAAACAAGGAAAAACACTAGGAGATAGTGAGGACTACAGATGCTGGGGATCAGAGTCAGAATGTGTGGCGCTGGAAAAGCGCAGCAGATCCGGCAGCATCTGAGGAGCAGGAGTCGACATTTTGAACATTCCTGATGAAGAGCTCATGCTCGAATCATATCATCGACTCTCCCGCTCCTCGGCTGCTGCCTGACCGGCTGTGCTTTACCAGCATCACGCTTTTTGACAAGGATCAAGTGCAGACCCACTTTGCCCCTTGAGTCTACTCCATGATTCAATAAAATCAGGGCTGATCTGATTTTAACCTCAACTCTACATTCCTACATACCTCAGATCATCTTTCAACCCCTTGGTCATCAAAGATCTACCACTGTCTTTCAGGGAGGGAAGACTCGGAGCCCTCTGAGGGATGATGGAGACAAAGGTTCTCACTGCTTGAGGAAGGTTCCTACTCACTCATATCCTTCAACAGCACTTCCCCAGCCCACACCCAGAATAGAAACAAGCTCAGCAAGCGTCCGGGAATCCAACCATCTGCAAGTTTCCCTTCGATAATTATAGTGTTTCTATATTTCTAGAGGTGTAGGGAAGAGAGTTGGAGAATGAGCTATGATCATCTTGAATGGAAAAGCAGCCTTGATGGGCTGAATGGCCTGTTCCTGCCTCTATTTTCTGTGTTGCTAAGTCACCAACCATCAGACTTGGAATTACATTCCCTGTTGTTGCATCAATATCCTGGATGCCCCTCTTTATGAGCACTCTAGGTACAGTTACTAGACACGGGGTGAAGGGTCTGTGATGTTACACTTGAAGCTCACCATCACCTTCTCAAGGGAATCAGTGATGGGCATTCAATGCTGGCCTGGGTCTCATCTGCAGAACAAATTAAGAAAAAGGGAATTAAATATCTTTGACAGGTTGTTTCTGGAGGATATCTGAACTCATTCTCGATGTAACATGTGTAGGAAGTGATTCAGGCAATCTAATTTGTACCCTGTAATAGTGATTTCACAAAGGGGGACTCTGTCATGCGGTAAATATGAGAAAACAGGCATATTATCTCACCACACACTAGCAGACATACAGAGACATTAAAACCTCTTCCCCCCCACTCCCCCATCCTGCTTTATCCCAAATATTTATGCTCAGGTGTGTGTGTAAACTAAAATGGACAGGAATAGGACTTGGCAGCACCTCTTTCAAGTTGGCTAAATCTTTAATTCATTTACTTTAGCTTTAATGAGATTTGCTGAAATGTTGGAGGAATTACAGGATGCCTGTTGGGAGTTGTTGTGTTCTAACTGGAAGAGGCTGTGGATGAGCAGCTGTTTGATGGCGAAATGAAGCTCTTTGGTTCTGCTGTAGATTACGCCGACAAAAAGCCTGCTTCAAACGATGATCTAATTAAATGGAATAATATTGTGAGCTGATTTGACAGGGGCCACAGTAATTCTCTCTCATTCTGCTCTCTCTCGTTCCAGAAACCTCAATTCAACTGGAATCCTGAGACAGTTGGACTGATTCACGGCTCCTTTTTCTGGGGTTATATTGTGACTCAAATCCCAGGGGGCTTTATCTCTAATAAGTTTGCTGCAAACAGGTAAGAACTTTAAACACTTAAGAACTCAATAGGCCTTTCGGTCCCTCGAACCTGGTAAAGACGAGGACTGCAGATGCTGGAAACCCGAGTCTGGATTAGAGTGGTGCTGGAAAAGCACAGCAGGTCAGGCAGCATGCAAGGAGCAGGAAAAGCCCTTTTGCCCGAAATGTCAATTTTTCAGCTCCCTGAATGCTGCCTGACCTGCTGTGCTTTTCCAGCACTGCTCTAATCCAAGCCCCTCGAACTTGTTCTGTCATTCAATTAGGACATGACCGATCCACCTCATCTCTGCTACCCTGTGTCATTCTCATCCCTTGGTAAAGAAGTATTGTTCCTGTTCTAGTAATCCAGAGACACCAATTATATTCTAAATTCCCAGGTTTATATCCCACTGCAGCCAGATGGTGGAATTTGAATTAAATTTAAAATTTGGAATTGAAAGTCTGACATAACCATTGAACCTTTGTGTCATAAAACTCCAGCTGGTTCACTAATGTCCTTCAGGGAAGGAAATCTGCCATCCTTATCTGGTCTGGTCTACATGTGGCTCCAGATTCACAGCAATGGGGTTGAAGAGCAATTCAGGATGGGCAACAATTTCAAATTCCCACATAAATGATCAACTAAAAATATCTTGGGCTTTTTAGGATGTCCAAACATCCATTAGTCCCAGGCTTGAAGCATTCAATCACTGAACATTCACAACCCACCGATGTGCATAGAATTCCAAAGGCAAAGTGAAGATGTTTCTCCCCATCTCAGCCCCTCACTGTCAGTTTCTCCCCCGTGACATATGTTATGAAATTTAATGAGTTGGAATTATTAGATTGTGCTTTCAGAAAGCTAGGAGAGAGTCAAAGGGCCAAATGGTCTCCTGTGGTGGGACCTTTGATCATTCCATTTTGATGGGTAATAAGTCTAGGGCTGAAAATAGCACAATTCAAGGCACATCTGAGTAAAAACAACTTGCATTTGTACAGTTGCCATCATGACCACATCTAGAGCGCTGTGAGCTGTTTTGATGCAAATAGTATCATACAGCACGGAAACAGACCCTTTGGTCTAACCAGTCCATGCCGAACATATTCTCAAATTAAACTAGTCCCATCTGCCTCCTCCTGGTTTATAGCACTTCAAACTTGTCTTATTTATGTACTTGTCTAAATCTCTTTTAAATATTCTAATTGCACCCACATCCACCACTTCCTCAGGAAGTTTATTCCACACACGAACAAACTTCTGTAAAAAAATTTGTCCCTCATGTCTTTTTTAAATCTCTCTCCTCTCACATTAAAAATGTGCCCCGTGGTCTTGAAATCTCCCACCCTAAGGAAAAGATAACTACCGTTAACTCTATCTATACCCCTCACTATTTTATAAACCTCTATCAGGTTGCCTCACAGCCTCCTACACTCTAGTGAAAAAAATCCCAGTCTATCCAGCCTTTCTTTGTAACTCAAACCTTCCATACCCAACAACACCCTGGTCAATCTTGTCTGAGCTTAATAATATCCTTCGTATAACTGGGCGACCAGAACAGTATTCCAGAAGAGGCCTCACCAATGTCCTGTACAACCTCAACATGACGTCCCAACTGCTATACTCAAAGCACTGAGCAATGAAGGCAAACGTGCCAAACACCTTTTTAACCACCCTTTCTATATGTGACACAAACTTCCAAAGAATTATGTGCCTGAACCCCAGGTCCCTCTGTTCTACACCACTACCCAAAGCCCTACCATTAATTGTATAAGCCCTACCCCTGTTAATTTTACCAAAATGCAATAAATCGCATTTATCCAGATTGAATTCCATTTGCTATTTTTCCAGTCCATTGACCCATTTGATCAAGATCCCTTTGTAATCTTAGAAAACCTGCTTCACTGTATACTATGCCACCCATTTTGGTGTGATTTGCAAACTTGCTAACCATGCCTTCAATATGTAAGGAAATGTTTTTTATTGTTCATTCACATGATGAGGGCGTCACTGGCTGGGCCAGCATTTATTGTCCATCCTTAATTACCCAGACAGCAATTGAGGGTCAGCCACATCGCTGTGGGTCTGGAGTCACATGTAGGCCAGACCAGGTAAGGATGGCAGTTTCCTTCCCTGAAGTGCAATAGTGAACCAGATGGATTTTTCCAACAGTTGATTCATGGTCATTGTTAGACTCTTAATTCCAGATTTTAAAAAAAAATCAAATTCTACCATCTGCCATCATGGGATTAGAACCTGGGAACCTAGCTGTTACCTGGGTCTCGGGATTAACAGTCTAGCAATAAAACTATTTGGCCATTGTCTACCCATTTTGTTTCAATTTGTTGGAGGCAGTTCAGAGAAGGTTCACAAGAATGATCCCTGAGATGGAGGGATTGTCTTACGAACAAAGAATAAACAGGTTGGGACTGTACTCACTGGAGTTCAGAAGAATGAGAGGTGATCTCATTGGGGCTTGACAGGGTCAATACTGAGAGGATGTTTCCCCTCATGGGAGGGTCTAGGACCAGGGGCACAGTCTCAGAATAAAGGGGCACCAATTTCAGACTGAGATGAGTTACTCAAGTTCTGTGCAACTAAATGACTATCTGATCACCCAATCACAGTCAAGTTATTGCTCATGTGGTCTACCTGAGAAGGTGATGGAGGCAGCATCTGGATGAACGCTTAAAATGCCAGGGCACGGTCAGCTGTGGACCATGTGCAGGTCAATGGGATTAGTGTAGATTGGTATTTGATGGTCAGCACAGATATGGTGGGCTGAAGGGCCTTTCTATGCTCTATGGCTCCATGACCATATGTTTTGATTGTCTGTTGGGGTTGGAGGAGAGTTTCCTCGAACTCTTTCCCTCTTGATGAGATTTTTGCCTCTTCGGTGGATGCCATTTCAGTGGCTGAGGAAGTTGAGAGTGTGGTGCTGGAAAAACACAACATGTCAGGCAGCATCCGAGGAGCAGGAGAATCGATGTTTCGGGCATAAGCCCCTCATCAGGAAGTGTCTACTATTCCATTCAAATCTCAGTTCAAGCATGGCACCAACTGAATGTTACAGCAAAATCGAATTAACATCTGATTTGTAATGTTCTGCAATGATAAAGTTCTGTACTTCTTCCACGATGAATATTACCTGTGTGAGAGAAAGAGAACACTGAGGATAGATCTGGGCACCACACCTTAGGGCAGATATATCAGCCTTGGAGGGAGTACAACGTAGATTTACAAGAATGAAAGCTTGACTTCAGGGGTTAAATTATGAGGAGAGATTATACAAATTAGGCCTGTTTTCTCTAGAATTTAGAAGGTTAAGGGGTGATCTGATTGAAGACTTCAAAATATTAACAAGAAAAGACAGGCATTTATTACAAAAGGACATGATTAGAAGAGTAAGGAAGAGCTGTTACAATTATATAAGGTGTTGGTCAGACCACATCAGGAGTAATGTGTCCAGTATTGGTCTCCTAACTTGAGGGAGGATGTGATGGGCCTGGACACAGTTCAGAGGAGGTTCACAAGGTTGATTCCAGGGATGAAAGGGCTGTGGTATGAGGAGCAGTTGAACAGCTGTGGCTTGTACTCACTGGGGCTCAGAAGAATGAGGGCGATCTGACTGAGGTCTATCAAACGCTAAAGGGGATTCATAAGATGAACATTGAACAGATATTTCCCCTATGGGACAGTCTTGAACAAGAGGTATTAAATATAGAGTGAGAGGAATTAGGTTCCAAACTGAGATATGGGGAACCTACTTCTCTCAGGGGGTTGTGAATCTGTGGAACTCACTGCCCCAGAGCACAGTGGAGCAGATTCAACCAAAAGGTTCAAGAAAGAAATAGATATATTTCTGAGGTAAAGCAGGATAAAGGGCGATGGGGAAAAGGCAAGAAAGTGGAGTTAAGACCAGGACAAGATCAGCCATGACCATGTTAAATGGTGGTGCAAGCTCAAAGGGCTGAACTGCAGAGACAATAGCTTACTGGTATTATCACTGGACTGTTAATCTAGAAACCCAAGGGATGTTTTAGGGGCCTGGGTTCAAATCCTGCCACAGCAGATAGATGAATTTAAGTTCAAGTTAAAAACAATTGGAATTAAGAGTCTAATGATGACCATGAATCCATTGCTGATTATCAGGAAAAGAACCTATCTGATTCACTAATGTCTGTTAGGGAAGAAAACTGCCATCTTTACCTGGTCTGGTCTACATGTGACTCCAAACCCACTGTAATATGGTTGACTTTTAACTGGGTAATAAGTGATGCCCACATTCTGTGAACTCTAGCTCCTCATTCCCATGTGAAGGTCAATGTGGCATAATCCCACAAACCATGTGAATGAACACTTTGTCTGTCTCTGAGTAGTGTTAATTGAATGGTAAATATTAATCAGAGTGTGGGTAAAACTTTTCTATTCTTCCTCAAAATGGTGTCTGTAAATAGTAAATACAGTTGGGGGAGGCACAGAGCACCTTGGTTAAAATGATAGGCAGCACTGTCAACAGTGCAGCACTCCCTCAGAGTGTCAGCTGTGTTGTAAAACAGAGATGAGGAAACCTATCTCAGAGGGTTGTGAATCTTTGGAAAATCCTTCCTCAAGGTCAGAGGTCACATGACACCAGGTTATAGTCCAACAGGTTTATTTGAAACCACAAGCTTTTGGGGTGTTGCTCCTTCGACTGGTGAAGATTCTGAAAGCATGTGGTTTCAAATAAACCTGTTGGACTATAATCTAATGTCATGTGACCTCTGACCTTGTCCACCCCAATCCAACACGGGCACCTCCACATCGTGGCCTTCCTCAAAAGACAGTGGGTGCAGAATCTTTCAAAATTTTGAAGGCAGAGGCAGATGGATTTGTAGTGATAAAGGCGGAGGGGGTGTTGGTGGGGGGGGGGGGGGGGGGGGGCGGATGGTCAGAGAGGTGAAAGAATATCAGGGCTGTGCATGAATGTAGAGTTGAGGTCAAGATCCAATCAACCATGATCTGATTGAACAGGCTTGAAGGGCCGAATGGCCTACTCTTGTTTCTTGCTCATAAGCTCAGCCTCTTTTATCAGCCCAAGTCACAGGAGTGGAGCTTTCAGATTGGAAATTCACCTTGTGGTCTCATAATCGGTTTTATAACAGAGTAAGAATTCACAGCCTTGCGAATTTGAGTGAGTCGGTGCTCCATCTCTGATAATACAGACACTGAAGAAAAGTCTTTCCAGCTGTTGTGTAGAAAAGACATCATTTTTCTCCAATCCAATAAACAATCTGTGAAAACGTGAAAGCCTTTTGCGTCTGATCGCATATTTCACTGTAAAATATATCGCATTACTTATTTTAGTCCCTGACATGTAGAGGGGATAGCAAAACAAGATATTAGCTCTTAAGGTTTTACCATGCAGGCTATTGTTGGCAAATGGATTAAATTTTAAAGGCACATTCTTGTGCACACACACACACACACACACACACACACACAAAGAGGAGAGAAAATATCTGCACGCGTGCACAGGGATAATTTATTAACAGTGGTTTTTCTTTGTCAAGTGATACATCCATTGTAATGAGATCTGCGAGAGAGTGAGACGCGCAGTCAGTGCAGTTAATTATTTATGCTGTTTCAACTGTACTCACAATATCAGATTAGGCAATATTCAGCTGCTATTCTAGGTCACTTCAAACAACGCAGAACTTGCAAATAATCTTGGGATGTCCTGAAGCTCTACATGTGCAGGCTGAGGTAAATTTTCCAAAATGTGCAAATTAAAACCCACAAAAGGTCAGAAATGATCAGCAAATCAGCGGAGAGAAAAGTCAATGAATTCAGACAGGATCAACACAAGAGATTGCTGGCGAGACTCAGGAGTGCCTGTGGACTGAAGATTGGCTCCTTCACTAATGTGACATGTGCCTTCCCCCTTAATTATATACACCTCTCTCAACCGTCGCTTCCCCAAGAGAAACTACTCCAGCGTCTCCAATCTTTCCTCGTTGCTCAGATTCTCCAGCCTGGGCAGTGTCCTGGTAAATCTACTCTGCACTCTCTCCAGTGCAGTAACATCCATCCTGTAATGTCTAGATTAGAGTGGTAATGTGCTGACCAGAACTGCACACAGGATTCCAGTTGCACTCTTACCAGCATTTTACACAGTTCAAGCATAAACTCCTTGATCTTGTATTCGACACCTGAGCTAATAGAGTTTCCCATATGTGTCTGTAACCACCTTATCCGCCTGTCCTGACATATTCAGGGATCAGAGGTTGCGCATAGCAAAGCCCCTCTGATCTGAAAGCAATAAGTGCTGCAGATCGCAGTGGTTCAGGCAGCATCTATGGGGAGAGAGCAAGCTAATGTTTCAAGTCTAGATGATGTGGCCACATCAGCTCTGATGAAGACACACCTAGACCTGAAACATTAGCATGCGCTTTCTCCACGGATACTGCCTTACCTGCTGTGATCTCCAACATTGTTGCTTTCAGATCAACTTCCAGCATCTGCAGTAATTTGCTCCAATAAAGTCCCTCTGACTTTCAGTACATTCCAGGATCCCATCATTCAGAGTGTAATCCCTTGCCTTGTTGATGACCCCCCTCCAAGAGCGTCCCTTCACACTGTTCCAGATGAACTGTGTTTGCCACAGCTCTGTCCAGTCAGCAAGTCTGTGTTATCCTCCTGCAGTGCACAGCTATTGTCCTCACTATTTACCAATTCTGCATCATCTGGGAACTTCTTCATCATAGCCCCTACGTTTTATGCAGGTTGTAGATACTACAGAGTAGACAAGGAACGGCTGCATTCATTTGTAAAATAAACAAGAACAAGAGGGTGTGAATTTAAAGTGATGGGACAAAGAAAACTTTCTCACCCAGTGAGTCGCTAGGGTCTGTGATACACAGCCTGGGAATGTGCTGGAGGCTGATTCAATTGAGGCATTTAAGAGGCAATAGGTTTTTTTGGGTAGTAATGGTGTGCAGGATATGGGGAAATGACAGCAGATGTGCTAGCATGATGGACCAAATAGCCTCCCTCTGCACTGTCGTAATGTTGTGGTTCTGAGACATTTCAGTCCAAAGCATTCAGCTACACCACAAGCAGCAAGCTGTACAGAACCACACTGGAAACACACTTCCAGTCACACTAACATCCATCCACTTTCCCAGCTTCACAACGTGGATGCCGTGGGGTGAAGCTCAATATTCCACTCGCCTTTTTGATTGCTGTTTCTACCTCACTGCTGGGTTTTAATAATTTGTGCTTTTGCGAGCAAGTAATTCTGAAACTGACTCCATTAGGCCATAAGACCATCAGAAATAGGAACAGGAGTAGGCCATTCAGCCCCTTGAGCCTGCTCCACCACTCAGTAGGATCGTGGCTGATCCAACATTCCTCACGTCCACTCTCCTGCCCTTTCCCTGTAACCCTTGATTCCCCGACTGATCAAGAATCTCGCTGTCTCAGCCTTAAATGTAGACAAGGACTCTGCCCCCGCAGCCCTCTGAGGGAGGGAGTTCCAAAGACTCACAACCCTCTGAAAGAAGACATTCCTCCTCATCTCAGCCTTAAATTGGTGCCCTGTATTCTGGACTCTGCCCTCTGGTCCTAAACCCGCCCAGGAGGGGAGACATCCTCTCAGCGTTGACCCTGTCAAGCCCCCTTAAGAATCCGATTAGTCTCAGTGAGATCACCTCTCATTCTTCTAAACTCCAGTCAGTAAATCCCAACCTGATTAACCTTTGCTCATAAGAAATGGCCAATTGGTTTCACCCTTTAACAATTTTTTCTGTTGTCATTCTATCTATGTCTCTTTGTCCCACCTAACATTTGTTTATTCCGACTGTCTGGGAATAATGCAGCGAGAAGAAGACCATTCAACTCATCAAATCTGTACTGTCCCTTTCAAAGAGGTATCGAGCTGCTCCCATTCTCTACCTTTCCCCCTACCCCTGCCATTCTTTTGCTGACAAACGTTTACCCTTCTAAAGGTTCCTATTGAGACTGTATTCACCACGCCACCAGGAAGCCCATTCCAAATCCGAGATAAACGTTGCTTAGCAAAGACTTTACCTCTAGACACCTCTTTATTTTGGAAATCACCTTAAATCTGTGCCCCCCCCCCTCGCCCATCCCTCCCCTCCCCAGTTATTGACCCTTCGAGCATTGGAAATAGGTTTTGTTTAATTATTTTGAGTTTATTTTGAGTTCAAGCCCCTTTTGATTGTCGACACATCTGGCAAATCTCTCCTCCGACTTTTCTGTTGGGAGCAGACCAACCCCAGTTTCTCTGGTCAACCTCAATCAGTTCCCTCTTCCCTCAAACCTTTCCAGTGAATCCCCTCTGCACGATCGCTGAACCTTTCCTAAAGGGTACTGTGCAGGAATGAGCATGGTGATTCAGTGGTTAGCACTGCTGCGTTGCACCGCCAGGGACCTGGGTTCAATTCCAGCTTCAGGTGACTGTTGTGGTTCTGTTCACCGAGCTGGGAATTTGTGTTGCAGACGTTTCGTCCCCTGTCTAGGTGACATCCTCAGTGCTTGGGAGCCTCCTGTGAAGCGCTTCTGTGATCTTTCCTCCGGCATTTATAGTGATTTCACTTTCAATAGGGAATGGGTCTGGGTGGGTTACTCTTCGGAGGTTCAGTGTGGACGTGTTTGGCTGAAGGGCCTATTTCCACATTGCAGGGATTCTAATCAATTTATCGTAACATTTCCCGATTTTCTCTGTTTATAAAATTCAAGATCCCATGTTAATGTTTTGTTCAGCCTGAAAGCTGTCTAAGCTTTCTCTCAGTTGTCTCATGTAGATGTTATTTAGTCTCATTTGCACTTGTGTGGTGAATACTCATATCAACACAGACTAGGAGTCAGTAAGGACTGCAGATGCTGGAAACCAGAGTCAATAGATATGGAGCTGGAAAAGCACAGTAGGTCAGGCAGCATCGGAGGAGCAGGGAAGTCAACGTTTCGGGCTGGGACCCTTTGTCAGGACTGACTTCAACTGAAATGTCGACTCTTCTGCCCCTTGGATGCTGCCTGACCCACTGTGCTCTTCCAGCTCCACATCAATTGACACAGACTGCACTGCGCTGATAAAGAATGAGAGACTGAGAACTCATTCCGATCTCAGTTGCCCTGTGCTCTCTGACTTATACAGAGGAACCTTGATTATCCAAACAAGATGAGCCGACACTGTTTCATTCAGATAATTGATTATTCAGATAATCGATTTTAGCTTAAACAGGGGAAGCCATACTGATCTAATGCTGCGCTCGACTGAAGAATTTGTTTAAATCTATAATTTTAGTGGGTCTGCCATTTAAACAAACTAATCCTTGCTGTCGGCAAATTACAGGTTAAAATGCGAAGAGCTTAACCCTTACCATAAAACCCCAGCATGAAACAAGGTCCCAAATAGCTTCGATGATCAAGACCATTGACAGTATCAGTTTCTGGGAATTCAGTCTCGTGATAGAAAGACAAGAGCCCTGCCTCATGCACATGTTTACATTCTCAGCCTTTTTAAAAAAATAAATGGCCCAGTAATGTGCCGGGAATACTGTAAAACCCTTACTTTTACAAAGGGCTGCATAACAACCCTTACCATAAAATTATCCAGTCACTGTTGTTTGAGGTGCTTGTGTGTCTTTGTTTTTGCCAGCGTTTACATATATTCTTCAGTACAGGTAAATCGATACACTCACCTCTTTGATGGAATGTTTTTGTGGGACCTTGAAATCATCTTCAGATAATCCGATGTTCGGATAATCGATATTGGGATAATGGAGGTTCCTCTGTATTGGCTCCTGATGAAGTAAATGGTGCCAGGGGATATGGGAGCAGAGAAGGACTGGCTCTTGCAGGTTTCTCTGCTGTTCACTAACCTCACGGCTGACCTGTTTGCGTTTCAGATACCACATTCCCATCAACCCTTCAATAACTCTGATTGGCACGAGGTAATAGAACTGGTGTAGCACAGATGGGCCAAATGGCCTCATTCAGTAACAATTCTGGGACCCTTGATTCCTCTGTCCATTGAAAATTTATCTGCCTCCAATTTACAAGTATTCACATCAAATGCCTTTTAATAAAACAGTTCCAAAGTCATGACACCCTCTGACAGAAAAATGTTCTCCTCATTTCAAGCTAATCCCTAATTTGAAAACGGTGCCCCCTTAGTTTTGTATTCATCTAGAAGAGGAAACATCCATCTTGTTAAGATTGTATTCACTTCAATCAGCTCATGCGTCAATGTTTAAACTCTAGGGGAAACAAGCCCATTGTGTCCAACCGTTCCTCATCAAACAGACCACTCATTCCAGTTATCAATCCAGTAAACCTCCCTGAACCATCTCCAATATACTTATATCCTTCGTGAGTTTTGAGAAGTTTTGTAGCTCAGGTTGAGGTTCTGGATGTAAGTTGAGGTTCTGGATGCAAAATACTGCTGATACTAGAAATTAAACAAACACAGAGAATTCTGGATAAGCTCAACAGGTCTGGCAGCATCTGTGGAGAGAGGAACACAACTATCATTTTAATGTTAACTCATTCTCACCCACTTAGTCCTATTATCACATGGGGTTACTCTCAGCACAGGGTCGAGAGTGTGGTGCTGGAAGAGCACAGCAGGTCAGATAGCATCCAAGTAGCAGGAGGATTGACGTTTCAGGCAAAATCCCTTCATCAGGAATGGACTTTCAGCACAGCCTACCTGCTTCCCATTAGCCTTCTTGGTAATGTGCTATACTGACATCTTGTGACTCACGCAGTAGAACAGCTCAGAATTCTGCAGTCATTCTCCATTTAAATCATGCTGTGCTTTTTCAATCTCCCTGCTCAAGTGAGTAACTTGCTCTTTTCCCACATTTCACAGTAACTGCCAGATTTTCATGAACTCACTCAACCTACCTGTACCTCAATGTCTCAATTTTAAAATCCTTATCCTTGTTTTTCCAATCCCTCAGGGTCTTGTTCCTCTCTCTGTATAACCTTGCCCACCCCCACAACCCTCGGAACTAACAGCTCTCCTCCAATTCTCTCTCCTCTATTTCTGCTTTTAACTCCTTCCCCATCAGTGCCAGTATCTGGAAGCTGAGGACTCTCAACTTTGTAATTCCCTTCCTAAACATCTCTGCCCACCCCCACCCTCCTCTTGTAAGACAGTCCTAAAAACCTATTGCAGACCAAGATTCTGTTGTAAAATCTTTTGAGGTTCAATATCAACTTTGATTGATGACAGGCCTATGGAGCAGCTCGGGATGTTATCATGTCAAAGGCAGTATATAAATGCAAGTAGTGCAAGTTTGTTATAAATCCATTATACTCAATATCCAGAATTCAGCAACAGCACTACACTACTTTGGAATTTTTTGAGCTATTCAGTCACGTTGATTGTTTAAAATTTGAGGTCAATTATTTTTGCAAACGTCTGTAACATGATGAAGCATGTCTTGCCATAGCCACTAGATGGCACTGCTCACAGAGGAAGCCCAGGGAATGCATGGTTAATGGGCTCCACAATGTCTTTGAAGACACACTCATTGAGACCAGGATTAAGCAGCCCATGCCCAAGAGAAATGGTGAATGGACTCCCCGACTGACCACATGGTCTTTCCTCATCAATTAGATTTTTGTTTGTGCTGGTGGCACAATAGCTCAGTGGTCAGCACCGCTGCCTCACAGTGCCAGGGACCTGGGTTCAATCCCACTTTCGGGCAACCATGTGGAGTACGCACATTCTCCCTGAGTCTGTGCGGGTTTCCTCTGGGTGCTCCGATTTCCTTCCATAGTCCAAAGATGTGCAGGTTAGATGGATTGACCATGGGAAAGTACCCATATTGTCCAGGATATGTAGGCTAGCTAGATTAGCCTTGGGAAGTCTCTGGGTGGGATGCACTTTAAAGGGGTGGTGTGGACTCAATGGGTTGAATGGTCTGCTTCCACACTGTAGGAATTCCTTGGCTTGGATTGGTTGGATTTATGAGTCTAGATTAGAGTGGTGCCGGAAAAGCACAGCAGGAGAGGCAGCATCCGAGGAGATTTTCCTGCTCCTCGGATGCTGCCTGACCTCCTGTGCTTTTCCAGCACCACTCTAATCTAGACTCTGGTTTCCAGCATCTGCAGTCCTTGTTTTTACCTTGGTTGGATTTATGCCAAGGTTAAAGATGATAAAGACACCATAGATCCATTCTCTGTTTAGAGAGAGAATGTAAGTCATGGTTGAACCTGAAGGTCTCCATGCCTCAGGTCTCCACTGGTAAGCAGAGAGCTTCCAGGGTGGTCCATACATATATCTGTGCTCTGTTTGAAGTGCCCGCCCCTCACCCCCAACCCCCACCCCATCACCATATCCCATTCCTTTCACCTTCATGCACTTATCTGTCTTTTTGAACGTATCTTACACCCTGTGGCAGTGAATTCTACTTCCTTCCCATTCTCTGAATAAAGGATTATTTCCAGAATTCCCTATTGGAGTTATTCATCAGCATCTTCAGCATCAGCATCTTATGGCACCTTTGCATTTGACTTTTATCAAAAATTGAACTAACCTCTTAGGACCTCACTTACCAAACCCTTGTGTTACATTCACGATCTCAATCAGGTGACCCTCAGAACTTCCCCTTTCTAGTTAGAAATCAGCCATTATATATTGTTAATATATCTGCTTCGGGGCTTGTGAGAACACCTCTTGGAGCCGGACCTACAGACTCCAAGCAAGGGGTCCCAGCGCTGTGTGACTGCAATTATAATGACCATAAAACCCCTCTGAAATGGGACATGGTCGTTAGAATTTCCCATTTCCACTACTGTGTTTAATGCCATATCTCTAACTGGACAGTTGCTGACATAATATAATGACCTCATTGCACATATTTTTGAATTCATATCACTTCTGGGGTCCAGTTGTCAGTAGAATTATTTATTGGCAGAAAAAGCCTTATGTTTATGTCCAGGAAGGTGCTATGTTCAGTACAATGTATGAGTCCCTTATGTATTGGCGGAGTTCAGAATTGGGTATAAATTTATCAATGTTTGGTAAGAGCTGCAGAATGGATACATTGGGCTTGAGTATAACTCAATCAAAAATCATTTATCTTGAGTTAGCATTAATCCCATGGTATCCATTAGATGTCTCAACAACACAGAAAATAACCCGTTCCCAGAATGTGCTAGCTAGTATTAGCAAGAGTCTGACACACATTTTCACTGATGTGTGCCGAATATATAAGTCTTACAGATGACCTTCTTGAAACATATAAGATTCTAAGGGGGGGCTTGGCATGGTAGATACAGGGAAGGTATTTTGTCTTGTGGGAGAGAATAGGAACAGACAGCATCATCCCAGAATAAGGGGGTCAGAGATGGGGAGATTTTCGACAGAGATGGGGAGGAATGCCTTCACTCAGAGGGGAGTGGAGTTCTTTGCTATAGGGGGCTGTTGAGGCTGGGTCATTACGTACATTCAAGACTGAGACAGATAATGTTTTAATCAGCAAGGGAGTCAAAGGTTAAGGGGAAAAGGGAGGAAAGCGGAGCTGAGGATGAACAGATGAGCCACAATCTCATTGAATATTGGAGCAGATGTGATGGGCTGAATGGCCCACATCTTGCAGTGTAATGGTAAATATTGCTCTCTTTCTCTCAGCTGAAGGCAACATTGGAAAAGCAGCTGAGAATGAAATTTGTAATTCATTCATTCATTTCAGATTTATTTTGAACATTTTCTTAAGAGACACTGCTCACTGTGTGCCAGATACTGCGGATGTGTGTCCTGAATCCCTCCCTGGGGGGTGTTTAAAACACGGTTCACCCTGCGATAATTTTTCATTGATGGTAAGTGGGTGTGGCCTCATTTATCAGCTGGGCAAGGACAGCGTGGAGCTGCGAGTTAACCCATTGTTTTCCTTCAAGTAAACTTGACACAGACGCCATTCCCTCACCTTTACTGATGGGACCTCCTTTACTCACCAGGGTCTGAACGTGAACCAGACTGCTCACAACACTGGGCTGATATTGGACCCTGAGGTTAATTTGGAGAAAGTGAGGACTGCAGATGCTGGACAGTCAGTCAAAAAGTGTGGTGCTGGAAAAGCACATCAAGTCAGGCATCATCCAAAGAGCAGGAGAGTCGATGTTTTGGGCATAAGCCCTGATGAAGGATTTTGACTGAAATGTCAACTCTCCTACTCTTCGGATGCTGCCTGACCTTCTGTGTTTTTTCTGTGCCGCACGTTTTGACCCTGAGGTTAATTTACTGACCTATCTGTGTCATCACTGATTCCTACATCTGTAACAGTACACTGCCCTGTGCCAGCCCAGCCACTCCCTTTGATTCCTCTGGGTTTGATGGTTACGTCTATCTTGGGGGAAGATTCTGAGACCAGTTTTGTGAAACTGGGAAATAAACTCAAACAATGCTGGAGAAACTCTGCAGGTCTTATGAGGAAAGGCTGAGAGACTTGAACCTGGTTCTCATTGGCAAGAAGAAGGCTAAGAGGGGATTTGATACAGACATACAAGGTAATCAGAGGTTCAGGTAGGGTGGACAGTGAAAGTCTTTTTCCCAGGATGATGACGTCAGCTTGTACTAAAGGGCATAACTACAAATTGAGGGGTGATAGATTTGAGACAAATTTCAGAGGCAGGTTCTTTACGCAGAGAGTGGTAAGGGCATGGAATGCCCTGCCTGCTAATGTAGTCAATTCAGCACATTAGGGAGATTTAAACAATTCTTAGCTAAGCACATGGATGATTTTGGGATAGTGTAGGGGGACGAGCTGAGAATAGTTCACGGATTGGCGCAACATCGAGGGTTGAAGGCTCTGTTCTGCGCTGTATTGTTCTATGTTCTATGTTCTAGGTCTGGCAGCGTCTGTGGAGAGAGGAAGTAAGATAACGTTTCGAGTGTAGTGAGCCAATCTTCAGATCCTTTCTTGAAGAAGGACACTGTCAGTCAATTGGAGATTTCAGGACTATGTATGAGACATAGAATGTTGGATGAGGCCATTTGGCCCATTGAGTCCACACCCTCCTTCCGAAAAGTATCCCACCCAGCCCCACACCCTCACATTTCCCATGACTACTCCACCCCAGACACTGTGAAGCAATTTCCCAAGGCCAATCCACCGAACTTGCACAAGGGGTCAGTTAGACTCACAACAACAGCTCTTTTCTCTTCTTATAGATGTTGCCAGACCTGCTGAGATTTTCCAGCATTTTCTCTTTTGCACATCTTTGGACTGTGGGAGGAAACCCACACAGACACAGGGAGAACGTGCAAACCTAGTCACCTCAGGGTGGAATCGAACCGGGATCCCTGGCACTGTGGGTTAGCCATGCTAACCACTGACACATCATTTTCAGCTTCCTTTTGCCTGTCAAGGCAAGGAGTCGAGTTAGAAATCAGCCATTATCTGATTGAGAGATAGAATAGGTTTGAGAGGCTGAATGGCCTGCTATGTCTGCTCCCCTTGTTCCTCCAACTGGTAGGATTCTGAGACTGAGACCTGGAACAATCCTGGGCCCATTGTCATGGACCGAGTCCAGAGCCCAGCTCCAAATCACTTGGGTTTTAATGGAGGGGGAATGGGGAAGGGTCAGGTGACAAACCTTCTCTCAGGTTGGGGGGGGGGTTGCCAATTTGAATTTGACAATGATGCTGCATGTTTCCTGTTGTAACCTATCATTCAGATTGAAGCCCAGGATGGGGATCTCCGGGGTTTTTTGCGCTGCTTGTGGGCGGAGCGAAACTGGAATGGTGCCATGCCCCCCTCTCATCCCCAGTTTCTCCCATGTCTCCCGTGAGGGAACGCCCCAGTCCAGATTCCAAGGGGCATCCTAGACACAACTGCAGCCCCATCCCTGGCACTGTGAACCACTACCCCCCTCCTCCAAAGAGTTGGCACTGCCCTCATGCTCCAATAACACTAACTAGGCTCCTCACCTGCAGTGTCTATGGAGTGTTTCCCTGCCAACTGAGTGTGGAGATCAAGGACACAGACTGTGAAGTAGAACAGAGAGGAGGGGAGGGGGATCAAATCCCCTTCTTCTTGCTCGCCAAACCTGCCCCAATCAAAACCTGGGCTTTTGGTCGTTCCTCCATCAGAGCACTGGCCTGCAAAGCATCACTAACCTGGGGTGTGTGGAAGCTGAATCCGTATCGAGGTAAAGTCACAAGCTAATTCCAATCCCTTCAATCTGAACTAATAATACTATCAGCTTTCAACTGTTTCACCAACAATCTGCGCATTAAAGTGAAAAGCTCAATGAACAATGATATTGGATGGTCCTTTATATGGGGCACAGTTGTTAGTGAAGCTCATTCTCAGAGTGAACCTTAACAGCAATGACTGATTCTGAAATCATGGACTGAGAATAACGTGGATCTCGCAGCTGCTCCTGAGATTCAGATTTAACTCTCAATTTACTGCCATGAGAGGTCTGCAGGGATATGGGCCAAGCACACGCAGATGGGGCTAGTTTGTGGTCAGCATGAACTGTTTGGGCTGAAGGGTCTGTTTCCAAGCTGTCTGACTCTACGGCTTTACAACTGATGTTCTCAGGAAGTGTCAGACCGGACACAAAACATTACATCTCTTTCTGTCTCCACAGATGCTGTCAGGCCCACTGAGTTACTCCAGCAATTTCTGATTTTGTTTCAGATGTTCAGCATCTGTAGTGTTTTTCTTTCATGCTGATGATGATCTAACTCCTGTTACATTTGATGATTCTTCAGACACTTCCAGGATAGATGGGGAAAGGTTGTTTCTCCCTGTGGGAGAAGCACCTCAGAATATTGGGTCACATTTGGGCGGCACGGTGGCACAGTGGTTAGCACTGCTGCCTCACAGCGCCTGAGACCCGGGTTCAAATCCCGCCTCAGGCGACTGACTGTGTGGAGTTTGCACATTCTCCCCGTGTCTGCGTGGGTTTGCTCCGGTTTCCTCCCACAGTCCAAAGATGTGCAGGTCAGGTGAATTGGCCATACTAAATTGCCCGTAGTGTTAGGTAAGGGGTAGATGTAGGGGTATGGGTGGGTTGCGCTTCGGCGGGGCGGTGTGGACTTGTTGGGCCGAAGGGCCTGTTTCCACACTGTAAGTAATCTAATCTAATTCTGATGACAGCAACGAGGAGGAATCGCTGCTCTCAGAGGGTAGGGAATCTGTGAAGTTCTTGACCACAGAGGTTTGGGTCATTAAGTATATTCAAGGCTGAGATAGATTTAAAATCAAGAAGAAATCAAGGGCTTTGGGGAAAAGTGGATTTTCAGGTCAGCCATTGAATGGTACAGCAGACTTGATGGGCTAAATGGTCTATTTCTGCTCTGATGTCTTATGGTCTGATGGTCTTGCTTACGATTTTTAATCCTAGAGTTTTCGGAGCTGCGATCTTCCTGACGTCCACATTGAACATGCTCATTCCATCCGCAGCGAGAATACACTTTGGCTGTGTCCTGTTTGTGAGGATACTCCAGGGTCTCGTGGAGGTAGGTACTCTAACTCAACTTAAAAGCAGCCAGGCATTGTGATGATAAAACATTGCCCTTTCAGTGAGACAGCTCAGGGGCATGGATGACTGAGGTTTCTCTTGGTGAACTATGACTTTTCCTAGTCCCCTTGTCCTCCACTATTTCACTTTCAAAAAATGAGAAGCCTAGAATGAAATTTCCCTTGACTTGTGTTGACATTCAAATGCCAAACTTAGTACCCCTTCATGCCTGGTGCTATAGGCGACCTAGGGATATTCATTTACATGTCCAATGGGTAATGGACTGAATGGAGAAGACAATAATAGGTCTGTCAGAGAACTAGTACATTACAATGGGCTGAATGGCCTCCTTTACTGTAACCTCATTGACAGATTATGAAGCCCCTGGATACAAGATCCAAGAACTACCCAAAGTTGGGCTTCCTCTGAAACTTCCAGCGAGGTTATCAGACTGTTTGGAGGCTCCAGAGACAGGACTCTATGTTTCACGAGGAGCTAACGTCACATCGTGGATCACAGGATGAGCTTATAATGACACCCCACTCCCTCCCTGCCCCTCCCAAGAGCTAGGCTGAAGACCGAGCACAAAGATTATTCTGAAGAAGGGTCACTGGACTTGATACATTAACTCTGTTTCTCTCAGACTGGGCAGCACGGTGGCTCAGTGGTTAGCACCGCTGCCTCACAGCGTCGGGGCCCAGGTCCAATTCCAGCCTCGGAGTTTGCACATTCTCCCTGTGTCTGTGTGGGTTTCCTCCGGGTGCTCCAGTTTTCTTCCACTGTCCAAAGATGTGCAGGTCAGGTGAATTGGCCGTGCTAAATTGCCCATAGTGTTAGGTGCATCATTTGGAGGGTAATGGGTCTGAGTGGGTTGCACTTTGGAGAGTTGGTGTGGACTTGTTGGGCCGAAGAGCCTGTTTCCACACTGGAGGGAATCTAATCTCAAATTCATCACCTGCTGAGTTTCTCCAGCAATTTCTGTTTCTGTGTGTCACGTAGGAAGATGGTTGTGGTTGCTGGAGATCTGTCATCTCATCTACAGGAGCACTTCAGGGTAGTGTCCTAGGCCCAACCATCTTCGGCTGCTTCATCAATGACCTTCCCTCCATCATAAGGTGCGGGGGAGGGGTGGGTGCATAGTCACTGATGATTGCACAAAGTTCAAAAAGTAACTCACCTCCTGACTGTCCAAAGCCTGTTCACCATCTACAAGGCATGAGTCAAGAGTGTGATGGGATACTCCCCACTTGCCTGGTTGAATACAGCCCCAACAGCACTCAAAAGGCTTGACACGAGGATGAAGCAGCCCACTTGGTTAGCACCATATCTGCCACCGTTAGTACCAGTGCACAGAGGCAACAATGCGTTCCATATTCAAAATGTACTGTGGTATCTCACCAAGGCTCCTTTGATAGCACCTTCCAAATGTGCTGCCTCTACCATCTAGAATGAGAAGGACAGTAGATGTTCAGGAACAAGCGGCACTGCTGCCTCACAGCACCAGGGACCCAGGTTCGATTCCAGCCTCGGGCGACTGTCTGTATGGAGTTTGCACATTCTCCCCGTGTCTGTGTGGGTTTCCTCCGGGTGCTCCAGTTTCCTCCCACAGTCCAAAAATGTGCAGGTTAGGTGAATTGGCCATGCTAAATTGCCCGCAGTGTTAGGTGCATTAGTCAGAGGGAAATGGGTCTGGGTGGGTTACTCTTCGGAGGATCGATGTGGACTTGTTGGGCTGAAGGGCCTGTTTCCACACTGTAGGGAATCTAATCTAACCTAATTCCAGATGACCATTGCTCACATCTTGTGGTATTTGCCACCTCTACCGGTATGTGGTACTGGGTACGTGTGCATGGCAGAAGGTGGATTGATTAGAAAGAGTCAGCATTGATTTCTAAAGGGGAATTACACTCAACTAACTTGCTGGAGTTTTCTGAAGAGGTAGCAGAAAGGGTCAGAGAGGGCACAGTTGTTAATGTGGTACACGTGGGTGTACAGAAGGTGTTTGATATTGTGCTACACAACAGACTTGTGAAGAAAGATATAGATCATAGTATAACAGGGACAACACCAACCTGGACACAGAACTGGCTGAGTGCCAGGAAACAAATAGTAATGGTTATAGGATATTGTTCAGGTTGGAGGAAGTTTGTGGTGGAGCTCCCTAGGGGGTCAATATTGGGCACGCTGGTCTTTCCCAATAGGTACTAATGTTCTGGATCTTAGTGAGGCCGGAGCAATTTCAAAGTTTGCAGATGACATGAAACTTGGAAGAATTGTGTATTGTGTGAAGGATAGTGTGGAACTCCGAAAGATAATTGGCAAATTGATGGAGCAGATAAATGGCAGATGGAAGAACATTGACAGACAATATAAAACAGAGGGTACAGTTCATAAAGGGGGTGCAAGAGCAGAGGGAGCTGGGTATATATGTTACAGATCATTGAAGGTGGCAGGACAGGGGGAGAGAGCAGTTAATAAAGCACACAGTGTCCTCAGCTTTATTAACAAGGGCATAGAGTACAAGAGCAAGGAGGTGATGCTGACCTTGTACAAGAGATTTTTAGACCCCAGCTGGGGTATTGTGTTTAGTTGTGGGCACCACATTATCAGAAGGATGCAAATGTATTGGAGAGAGTGCAGAAGTTATTTTACAAGAATGAGAAACTTCAGTGATGAGGATCGATTGAAGGAGTTGAGACTGTTCTCCTTGGAGAGAAAAGGAGAGGAAATTTGAGTGAGGTTTTCAAAATCATGGGTGGAGTGAATAGAGAAGATGAGGTAAAACAAAGGAGCAAGGATGAGCAAAAATAGATTTAAAGGGATGTACAAGAAGACAATTTCTCAGCCAGCGAGGAGTTGGGGTCTGAAATGCACTGCCTACAGAGGTGGTGGAGCTGCTACAGATGCTGGAATCCAAAGCAGACAGGCAGGAGGCTGGAAGAACACAGCAAGCCAGGCAGCATCAGGAGGGGCAGATCAATGTTTCAGGTGTAACCCTTCTCGGTCCTGATGAAGGGTCACATCCGCAATGTCGATGCTGCCTGACTTGCTGGGTTCTTCCAGCCTCCTGCCTGTCTGCTTTGGAAATGCGGTGGAGGCAGGTTCAATTGAGGCATTCAAGAGGGGCATTGGATGGTTATTTGGATAGAAATAGTGTGCAGGGGGTTGGGGAAAGACTGGAGGTTGGTACAAGGTAATACAACTGAAGCAGTTACAATGGACTGAATCTATGCTTCTGTAGAATTTTATTCTATTCATTTCTGGGATGTGTGTGTCACTGGCTGGGCCCAGCATTTATTGCCTGTCCCTAGTTGCCCCTTGAGAATATGGGGGTGAGCTGCCTTCTTGAACCGCTGCAGTCCCTGTGCTGTAGGTAGATTCACAATGTCTTTAGGGAGTGAATTCCAGGATTTTGACCCAGTGACAGTAAAGGAACAGCGATGTATTTCAAGATCAGGATAGTGAGTGGCTTGGAGGGGAACTTGCAGGGGGTAGTGTTCCCATGTATCTGCTGCCCCTTGTCCTTCTAGATGGAAGTGGTTGTGGGTTTGGAAGGTGCTGTCTGAGGATCTTTGCTGAATTTCTGCAATGCATCTTATCAGTAGCAGCAGTACACATTGCTGCTACTGAGCGTCAGGGAAGGGAGTGATGTTTGTGGATGTAGTGCCTGTCAAGCAGGTTGCTTTGTCCTGGATGGTGTTGAGTTGCTTGAGTGTTGCTGGGCCTGCACTGATCCAGGTAAGTGGGGAGTATTCCATCACACTCTTAATGATTAAGTTAGTCCTACTGCAAGGAGCAACACTGCCACTCTGTCAGATCCTGACGGATTCCCCAGCCTCAGGGTTTGAGAATGAAGGTGCCAGTATTATGCTCTCACTCCAGCTCCTCACCTGAAAGTGTCACTCTCCCACTGGGTCCAATTTTGTTCTCATGCACTGAACCATTCTTTAGGTTTCTCAGAGTTTGGGGTTCTGATTGAGGTGTAGAGGTGCATACTGTGCTAAAGTTAGACGAAAGATAAGACTAGATGATGATCAGGTTATCATGCTCCAGTTTCCTCCCACAGTCCAGGGATGTGCAGACTGGATGGATTAGCCATGGGAAATGCAGGCTTACACGGATAGGGTGGGTTGGGCTGAGATTCTCTTCGGAGGGGTGGTGTGGACTTGATGGGCCAAATGGCCTGCTTGCAGACTATAGGCGTTCTATTATTCTATAATATGACTTCATGGTAAATGGTGGGGCCTTAAGAAGTGCAGCGGAACAGAGGGACCTTGGAGTTCAGGTACATGGTTCTCTGGAGTCCCAGGTAGACAGGGCAGTGAAGAAGGCTTTTGCCACACTGGCCTTCATCAGTCAGGGCATTGAGTCTTGAGGGGACAGTTATGTTGCAGTTATACAGGGTGGGAGGCCGCACTTGAAGTTTTGGTCACCTTGCTGCAAGAAAGATGTTATTAAACTGGAAAGTATGCAAAAGAAATTTACAAGGATGTTTTCTGAACTCAATGGTCTAAATTATAGGGAGAGTTTGGACAAGTTAGGATTTGTTTCTTTTGAGTGTAGGAGACTGAGGGGGCACCTTATGGATCATGAGAGGCTTGGATAGGGTGGATGTATTTAGTCTTTTTCCCAGGGTTGGGGAATCAAAGATTACAGAGCATCAGTTTAAGGTTAGAGGGGAAAGAAGAAAAGGGAACCTGAGTGGCAATGTTTTTACACAGGGGGTGGTACGCATATGGAATGAGCTGCCAGTGGAAGTGGTTGCAGTGAGTACATTAACAACATTTAAAAGACATTTGGACAAATAGATGGATGGGAAGGGATTAGAAGGATGTGGGCCAAGTGCAGAGAAATGGTGTTAGAGTGGACAGACATTTGGGTCAGCATGGACCAGTTCGGGCCAAAGGGCCTGTCTCCATGCTGTAGGACTCTATGACTCTATGACTGGGTGGATCAGTGCAACCAACAAGGAAGTGGCACATTTAGGGCTAATATCAGCAAACTCCTCTTCCTTCGATATACTTGAAGCCAAAAACCTGTGAGACTCTGGAACTACGTTCACTGGGCTGCTCTGCTAAAGAGCACAGACATGTATAGAAGGTGGAATGGTCCTTTACTGAGCTGTAAGTGTTGGGTAAGGTTGTGAGGGTGGAAGAGGGAAATTCCTGGAATCAATTAAGAGGCAAATTAATGGAGCAGGGATGCGAAGGTGGGGAACATTATAGCATGTTCCTGGATGAATGGTTTCAAATGGGAAAAGGGCCATTTTCACCTGTGATTGTTTGGTGTGATCGTTTGCAAATTCATGCTTCAGGGAATCTATAGAAAGCAAACCTTTGATTAAATTGGTTAAATATTTGCATGTACTCTGGTGTTCCCAGCCTGGAGCGGGAGAACGAGAAACAGATCAAGTTGCAAGTTCTTGGCACTAGTTCTCTGAATCAACATCCTTTCTATGAATGTCCCTTCAGCAAGGGTGGGATCAATGAAGTGTACCCATCCGGGATCTTGCTGTGCACAAATTACAAAGCTGTAAGGTCAGAGCAAGGCAGTCAGAATAACTGGAATGCTCTCCAAAGGAGCTGGCACTAACTCAATGGGCCTAATGGTCACCCATAGTGCTGTATTATCATAGAGTCGAAGAGATGTACAGCATGGAAACAGGCCCTTTGGTCCAACCCGTCCATGCCGACCAGATATCCTAACCTAATCCAGTCCCACCTGCCAGCACCCGGCCCATATCCCTCCAAATCCTTCCCATTCATATACTCATCCAAATGCCTTTTAAATGCTGTAATTGTACCAGCCTCCACCACTTCCTCTGGCAGCTCATTCCATACACACACCACCCTCTGTGTGAAAAAGTTGCCCCTTACATCCTTTTTAAACCTTTTCTCTTTCACCATTAACCTATGCCTTCTAATTTTGGATTCCCTCACCCCAGTGAAAAGACTTTGTCTATTTTCCCTAACATTGCCCCTCATGATTTTATAAACCTCTATAAGGTCACCCCTCAGCCTCTGCCACTCCAGGGAAAACAGCCCCAGCCTGTTCAACCTCTCCCTATAGCTCAAATCCTCCAACCTGGCAACATCCTTGTAAATCTTTTCTGAACCCTTTCAAGTTTCACAACAACCTTCTTATAGCAGTGAGACCAGAATTGCACGCAATATTCTGAAAACTACCTAACCAATATCCTGTACAGCTGCCACATGAGCTCCCAACTCCAATACTCAATTCTCTGACCAATAAAGGAAAGCATACCAAATGCCTTCTTCACTATCCTATCTACCTGGGGCTCCACTTTCAAGGAGCTATGAAGCTGCACTCCAAGGTCTCTTTGTTCAGCAATACTCCCCAGGACCTTACCATTTAGTGTATAAGTCCTGCCCTGATTAGCCTTTCCAAAATTCTGTGCTTTTTTAATAAGATTCAGTCATGGGTTGTGGGTGTCAGCCAGCAGGGTCATCATTTATCGGCCATCGTTTAACTGTCCTTGAGAAGGTGGCGATGAGCTTCTGTAGAATTTGTTGCCTCCACACAGCTGATATCCCATCCAAGGCTTTGATTCGTTCTGGGATGACTCAATGCCTTCTGTATGACCAGCTTTCCTTGTCGCTTTAAATGTCAATCACATTGAAAGCTACAATCTTTGCAAGTTGCAATAGTCCTTCAACAAACTATATTCAATTTTAATTCTTGGGATGTGGACATTGCAGGTCAGGCCTGCAATTTTTCACCATCCTAACCATCCTTGAGTACTGAGATCCCTTCTTGAACCTTCCCGGCACATGTGACATAGTTACACGCTGGGCTCTTGGGAAGGGAATTCCACGATTTTGACCCTAATTTATGTCCAATTCAGGATGGTGTGTAATTTTTCTGTGACTGGGAGTTCTTGTTAGTCCTCAGCTGCAGTACTGCTTGTGCTGTGGGCACCACATTATAGGAAAATGTGAACACATTGGAGAGAAGGAATTTGCAGGAATGATTCCAGGGATGAGGAATTTCAGTGAAGATGAAAGAGTCAAAGAGTCGTACAGCACCGAAACAGACCCTTTGGTCCAACCAGTCCTTGCTGGTCATAATCACAAACTAAACTAGTCCCACCTGCCTGCTCCTGGCCCATATCCCTCCAAACCTTTCCTATTCATGGAAGGATTAAAGAATTTGGGACTGTTCTCCCTTGGAGAGAAGAGGAGATTTGATAGAGGTTTTCAAAATCATGAGCAGGGCTAGACAGGGCAGATAACGAGAAGCTGCAAGAATGAGAGGGCACTGATTTAAAGTGATGTGCAAGTGAAATAAGGGCGATGTGGGAAAATAAAAAATTCACTCAGCGATAAGTGAGCATCTGGAATGCACTGCCTGTGGATGTGGGGGAGGTAGGTTCACCTGAGACATTCAGTGGGGACATTGGATGACTACTTGGATAAAAATAACGTGCTGTGGGGATAAAGCAGGAGATTGTCACAAGGTGATGCTGCCTACCTAATCAGCTGCGCAGGCACAACGGGCCGAATGGCCTCCTTTTGCACCGTTCCAATTCTACGATTCAGTGATACTGTTCTAATTATTACTGTGCTCCATTTCCAAAATGGATATGAATGGTCCATTGTTTTTCTACAGGGAGTCACCTACCCAGCATGTCACGGGCTTTGGAGCATGTGGGCCCCACCACTTGAACGGAGTCGATTGGCTACGACGTCATTCTGTGGTCAGTGTCAGTATTCTTACTGTCTCTGTGTCAGAAGCCAAGCTCTTGCCTCCTCATTAGCAACGACGTACTGAATATGGCATACTGTAATCAGTGTTCGAGAAATGGTAGGCTACGTAGGTTGTTAAATTCAGCCTCGGAAGGTTTTCCATGAGTTTTAAACTGTATTATGCTGATTCTTAATGAGAATCGAAGAATTATTTGCCAGTGATGAATATACCACGAGTTTGTGAGACTTTAGTTTGGGTTTGGAGTCTTTGTGGAGATCAGCAAAAGGGATAGACTGGCTCTGTCATTCTGGACCTTGGCTGATCTTTGATCTCACTGCCATTTCCCCCCCCCCCCCCCCCCCCACTATCCTCCTTGATATCTTTAAAAGCTAGACATTTATTGGCCTTTTTCTTGAATGTGCTCAATGACTGAATGTCCACAGCTCTTCACGTTAGAGAATTCCAAAGTTACACAGCTTTGATTGAAGACCTTTTTACTCATATCAGCCCGAAATGGTTAACCTTTCCTTTCAAAGTGATACCTCTCTAAACCGAGAGTCTCTCTCCTGGGGAAACAGCGTCCACTCTCTCAAGCTCTTGAAGGATTTTATTAATTTCAATGTAGGGCAGCTGTAGGCAATTCAGCTCCTCAAGCCTGCTCTCCACCTTTCTAGATCATAGCTGATAATTGACCTCATTTTCTGCACCATCTACACCCTCGAGAAGTAATTGGTTTAGCTCAGTTGGCTGGATTGTTGGTTTACAGTGTAGGGTGATGCCAACAGCGTGGGTTCATTTCCCATCACCAGTTTGAGGTTACCATTAAGGACTCTCCTTCTCAACCTCTTTCCTCGCCTGAGGTCTGGTGGCCCTCAGGTTAACTCGCCACCAGTCACTTCTCTCTAATGAGAGAGCAGCCCCTCTGGTCTGGTATGACTATGGTAACACAACAGCACTGGAGAAGTTTATCACAGCCAGTCCCTGGGTTTTGTTTGTGAGACCGTTTGCTAGCTGGATTACAATGCAGGCCAATATAAAATAGCTGTTTGTAAGTACAGGCCACGGTTATATGTAAGACCCCTTCTGTATGGAATTGCTTTTGCGAATGTTTGTAAGTCAGGGATCCCCCTGTAATTTTTACCTGGAACTTACTCAATGATTCCAAAGATTTCGCTACCCTCTTATCGAAACACATCTGATCAGTCATAGAGTCATGAAGATCTACAACATGGAAACAGGCCAATCAGCCCAAACTGTACCTGCTGCCCAGTTTTCACAATTGAAACTAGTCCTATTTGCCTGCATTTGGTCAATACCTCCCCATAACTGTACCATCCATTTACCTGTCCAAATGTTTCTTAAATGACAAAATTATACTCATTTCCACCACTACCCTAGCAACCCATTCCTGACACTCACCACCCTCTGTGAGAAACAAATCTCCCCTCTGGACTCTTTCGGATCTCTTCCCTCTCACTGTAACCCTATGCCCTCTAGTTTTAGACTCCCCACCGTTGGGAAAATCTGTTGGTTATCTACCTTATCAATGCCTCTCGTGATTTTATAGACCTCTAAAAGGTCACCACCACTGAGTCTCCTAAACTCCAGGGGAAAAAAGTCCTAGCCTAACGAACCTCTCCCTAGAACTCAAACATTCCAGTCCAAATAGGATCCTTTTATATCCCTGTTATAGTAGGTCTGCCAGAGTTACACACAGTACTCCAAATGTGGCCTCACCAATGTTTTGTACAGCTCCAACTACACATCCCAACTCCTTTACTCAATGCTCTGACCAATGAAAGCCAGCATGCCAAAACCTCTTCACCACCCTATTTAACTGGGACTCCATTTTCAAGGAGCTATGAACTTGTACCCCTGGATCTCTTTGTTCAATAATACTCCCCTAACATTGACTATATAAATCCTGCCCTGGTTTGATCCAACAAAATACAACACCTCACAATTATCTAAATTAACATGCCATTCCGTAGAATTCATCAACAATGCTAAAGAATGTAGGATGCAATCTCCAGGCTCCCTCGAAAGGGATTAAAATACAGAAGTCGGAGGAAGGTGGACAGTAATGAGATCATGATGTGACAGAGACATCACCATCATGTAGTCGAGTCAGTCATGACTGAGCTGAGAGAAAAGACAGTCCATCCCAGAGCACAATCCACTTATCTTCATCAGAACAGACCCTCCAACAGTGTGGCGCCCCCTCAGCACTGACCCTCTGACAGTGTGGCGCCCCCTCAGCACTGACCCTCCGACAGTGCGGCACTCCCTCAGCACTGACCCTCCGACAGTGCGGCACTCCCTCAGCACTGACCCTCCGACAGTGTGGCACTCCCTCAGCACTGACCCTCCGACAGTGTGGCACTCCCTCAGCACTGACCCTCCAACAGTGTGGCACTCCCTCAGTACTGACGCTCCGACAGTGTGGCGCCCCCTCAGCGCTAACCCTCCAACAGAGTGGCACTCCCTCAGTACTGACCCTCTGACAGTGTGGCACCCCCTCAGCACTGACCCTCCGACAGTGCAGCACTCCCTCAGCACTGACCCTCCGACAGTGTGGCGCTACCTCAGCACTGACCCTCTGTCACTGCGGCACTCCCTCAGTACTGACCCTCTGACATTGTGGCACTCCCTCAGTACTGAGCCTCCAACAGTGTGGCGCCCCCTCAGCACTGACCCTTCAACAGTGCGGCACTCCCTAAGTACTGACCCTTTGACAGTGTGGCACTCCCTCACTATTGACCCTTTGACAGTGCGGCGCCCCCTCAACACTGACCCTCCAACAGTGCGGCACTCCCTCAGCACTGACCTCCGTCAGTACGGCACTCCCTCAGCACTGACCCTCCGACAATGCGGCACTCCCTCAGCACTGACCCTCTGACAATGTGGCACTCCCTCAGCACTGACCCTCCGACAGTGCGGCACTCCCTCAGTACTGACCCTCCAACAGTGCGGTGCTCCCTCAGCACTGACCCTCTGACAGTGCGGCACTCCCTCAACACTGACCCTCCGACAGTGCAGCACTCCCTCAGCACTGACCCTCCGACAGTGCGGCACTCCCTCAGTACTGACCCTTTGACAGTGTGGCACTCCCTCAGTACTGACCCTTTGACAGTGTGGCGCCCCCTCAACACTGACCCTCCGACAATGCGGCACTCCCTCAGCAATGACCCTCCGACAATGCGGCACTCCCTCAGTATTGACCCTCCAACAGTACGGTGTTTCCTCAGTACTTGCCTCTGCTTCACTTTAGAATCATAGAATCCCTATGTGTGGAAAGAGGCCATTTGGCCCATTGAAACTGAACCGACCTTTCCAAGAACATCCTACCCTGTCCCCACAGCAAGTGAGAGTGCTCCCTACTCAGTCACGGCCGGTCCCTTAACAGTGAACTGTTCGTACTAACAGTTTGAGGGAATTATGAGGGTTAATTACAACGGTACTCAGAGTTTACCAAAATGCAACCTGTCAGGAGGGAAGTTTGGTTTTGGAGCTTTGAGCGAAATAATCAGCAAGCTGGTGATGTTATCAGCTCAGCCATTTTGACGCAGCAATCTCTGACAGTGAGCTGTGGCTGTACGATTAATTTCCAGCCCTGCTGTCGATAGACAATGCAGAGACGCGCGGCAAATGTTCATTTAGCAACAGATATCTGATAGGAAGGAGCTCCTGTTGCTATAGCGACATATTAATGTTGCCTCATAACGGAAGTCTTTAATACAGGCCCCGCACACCCAAACAAGGAGCTCCTTCCAATCTAATCAACTCGGTCAGATTAGTGAACAATGGAGGCGCTTTGAGATTATGAAGTTACCAAATTTAAATATTTAATATTTTCCAGGGAAGTCTTGAAAGAATTCTGATGGGTATCCATGCTGCATTAGCTCCGTTACCATCAGAGACAAAAAGTCACATTTTTGCCAACAATGCTGAGGTGCTGGAGGATGAGGGGCTTCAGTTATGGAATCATAGAATCCCTACAGTGTGGAAACAGGCCACATGACCCTCTGACAAGCATCACACCCCCTACCCTGCATTTCTCATGGCTAATTTATCAAGCCTACATATTCCTGGACACTATGGGCAATTTCCCATGGCCAATCCACCTAACTTGTAGATCTTTGAACTCTGGTAGGAAACTGGAGCACCCAGAAGAAACCAACGCAGACACGGGGAGAATGTACAGTCGCTATACCGACAGTCACCCGAGGGTGGGATCGAATGCATGTCCCTCGCGCTGTGAGGCAGCAGTGCTAATCACTGAGCCACTGTGCCACCTCAATATTTGGAGAGATGGGAGAAGGTAGTGCTGTTTTCCTTAGACAGTGGTGTAGTGGTATCATAACAGGATAGTAACCCCTGCTTTGATGGGTTCAAATCCCACCACAGCAGCTGGTGAAATTTGAATTAAACATTATTTAAAATCTGGAGTTAAATTGTAGTCTAATGTAAATATTGTCAACTTTTGTAAAAACCCACCTGGTTCATTAATGTCCTTTGGGAAGGGAAATCCTCTATCCTTACCTGGTCTGGCCTCCATGTGACTCTTGATATTATTGACTCTTAACTACCCATCTGAAATAGCCCAGTAAGTGACTCAGTTCAAGGGGCAGTTCGGGAGAGGGCAATAAACACTGACGCAGCCAGGGAAGCCCATGAACGTATCAGAAGAAGATCAGAGAAGGTTACGGGGAGATTAGATGGAGGTGTTGCCAATACTGAATGGTTTTGTTAAAACAGATGAAGAGAAGCTGGTTCGTGTAGCAGAAAGGTTGGTACCAGAGGGTCAGAGATTTCAGGTAATTGGCCGTAGATAGGGAGTGGACATGAAGAGAGGCACATGTTTCACTCAGTGACTTGTTTGGATCGGGTATGTGCTGCTTGAAAGGATGGCGACGCAGATTCAAGAGGAACTTTCAAAAGGGCATCGGAGAAAGACACAACAGGAAGCCATTTAAAACCTGACAGAACTGTGAATGCTGGAAATCAGAAACAATGACAGGAATTGCTGGAAAACCTCAGCAGGTCTGGCAGCATCTCTGGAGAGAAAGCAGAGTTAATGTTTCCAGTGACCCTTCCTCAGAACTGACGGTAGATGGAAAAAGTTGTTTTTTATGCAGAAGATAGGGTGGGGGAGGGGGTAGGGGGTAAATGATAGATGGAGGTAGAGCCCTAAGAGAGAGAAGAACAGTTGTTGGACAGACAAAGGAATGGAAAATGATCAGCCTGGGAGAATGAATAGCTGTTAGTGGACAATTAGTGGCTAACAATGGGTTGTGTGTAATAGCAGACCATGTGATCACAAGGCCTGGTGTGTGGAGGCTGGGGTAAAGCCATGGAAGAAGGCACCTATAGCCTTATCTGATTTTCAGAGCAACTGGAATGAACAGAGAGAGTAAGGTTATCTGCACAGCTCTATCAAAGGGTTGAGTACAGAAAAAATGGGCTGATTGGCCTCCTCTATCAGTCACTGATTCTAAATGGTCAGTTCATTTTATGCTGAATAGAGCACAACATTAATGAGTGATTTCAGAAATTTAGGGATCTGTTTGGAAGTTACTCTGTTGGAAGGATTGTGTGAGAAATAGGTTCAGGAGTATGTTGGTTCTGTCACTAGGTTAGTAAATCCTCCGTAGTGCTGCTCCCTTGTTAGAGAGAGGTGACTGGTGATGGTTTAACCTGAGTCACCGTGCCTCAGGCAAGGGGAGAGGTTGAGAAGGAAAGTCCTTTATGGTCACCTCAGCCGGGGATGGGAATTGAACCCGCGCTGTTGGTATTGCAAACCAGCCCTCTGTACTAACCGACATTTGTGAGTCACGAGGTTAGTAACACAGAGAAAGTGAGTCATATCCCACTCCAGAAATCTGAGAATTTGAATTTAGTTTTAAAACCTGGAAGTAGCCAGTTTCTCTCAGTGAGAGTCACCATGAGGCAATCAGATCGCTTCAAACCCCAGAGGGAACACGACTGTCTTTTAGGGAAGGAAACCTTACCCACTCTCAGCTCCTATAGAACATAGAACAGTACAGCCCAGAACAGGCCCTTCAGCCCACGATGTTGTACCGACCATTGATCCTCATGTAAGGTAAACCTAATGTATGAACCCTCAAATTTCTGTGACCATATGCATGTCCAGCTGTCTCTTAAATATCCCCAATGACCTCGCTTCCACAACCGCTGCTGGCAACGCATTCCATGCTCTCACAACTCTCTGCGTAAAGAACCCGCCTCTGACATCCCCTCTATACTTTCCGCCAAACAGCTTAAAACTATGACCCCTCGTGTTAACAATTTCTGCCCTGGGAAAAAGTCTCTGGCTATCAACTCTATCTATGCCTCTCATTATCTTGTACACCTCAATTAGGTCCCCTCTCTTCCTTCTTTTTTCCAATGAAAAAAGTCCAAGCTCAGTCAACCTCTCTTTGTAAGATAAGCCCTCCATTCCAGGCAGCATCCTGGTAAACCTCCTCTGAACCCTCTCCAAAGCATCCACATCTTTCCTATAATAGGGCGACCAGAACTGGACACAGCATTCCGAGTGTGGTCTAACCAAAGTTTTATAGAGCTGCAACAAGATCTCACGGCTCTTAAACTCAATCCCCCTGTTAATGAAAGCCAAAACACCATATGCTTTCTTAACAACCCTGTCCACTTGGGTGGCAATTTTAAGGGATCTATGCACCTGCACTCCAAGTTCCCACTGTTTCTCCACACTGCCAAGAATCCTATCCTTAATCCTGTACTCAACTTTCAAGTTCGACCTTCCAAAATGCATCACTTCGCATTTATCCAGGTTGAACTCCATCTGCCACCTCTCAGCCCATCTCTGCATCCTGCCAATGTCACGCTGCAGCCTACAATAGTCCTCTATACTGTCAACGACACCTCCAACCTTTGTGTCGTCTGCAAACTTGCTAACCCATCCTTAATTCCCCTCATCCAAGTCATTAATAAAAATTACAAAGAGTAAGGGCCCAAGGACAGAGCCCTGTGGAACACCACTCACCACTGACTTCCAGGCAGAATATTTTCCTTCCACTACAACTTGCTGTCTTCTGTCGACCAGCCAATTCTGTATCCAGACAGCTAAATTTCCCTGTCTCCCATTCCTCCTGACCTTCTGAACAAGCCTACCATGGGGAAGCTTATCAAATACCTTGCTGAAGTCCATATACACCACATCCACTGCTCGACCCTCATCAACTTGTCTAGTAACATCCTCAAAGAACTCAATAAGATTTGTGAGGCATGACCTGCCCCTCACAAAGCCGTGCTGACTGCATTTAATCAAGGCATGCTCTTCCAGATGGTCATAAATTCTATCCCTCAGAATCCTTTCTAACGCCTTGCAGACGACAGACGTGAGACTTACTGGTCTGTAATTGCCGGGGATTTCCCTATTTCTTTTTTTGAAGAGAGGAATTACATTTGCCTCTCTCCAGTCCTCAGGTACGACTCCAGTGGAGAGTGAGGATGCAAAGATCTTCGCAAGCGGCAAAGCAATCACATTTCTCATTTCCCAAAGCAGCCGAGGACAAATCTAGTCTGGCCCTGGTGTCTTGTCAATCTGAATGTTTGTCAAAATTTTCAGCATATCAGCTTCCTCAATCTCTATCCGTTCCAGCATGCTTACCTGCTCCTCAATGGTTTCATTCACTACAAGGTCCTTTTCTTTCGTAAAGACAAAAGCAAAAAACTCATTTAGGACTTCCCCTCCCTCCTCAGAGTCTACACACAAGTTCCCTATGCTATCCCTGATCGGCCCTACTCTTTCTTTGATCATTCTCTTATTCCTCACATACGTGTAAAATGCCTTTGGATTCTCCCTAATCCTTCCTGCCAAGCCTTTTCGTGCCCCCTCCTGGCTCTCCTCAGACCATTTTGAGCTCCTTCCTCGCCTGCCTGTAATCCTCTAGAGCTGAGCAAGATCCTTGCTTCCTCCACCTTACGTAAGCTGCCTTCTTTCTTTTGACGAGAAGCTCCTCCGCTCTCGTCATCCAAGGTTCCTTTATCTTACCCCTTCCTGCCTGTTTCAGAGGAGCACATTTATGCATCACTTGCAACAACTGTTCCTTAAACAGTCTCCACATGTCTATAGTGCCCTTTCCATGGAATAATCGCTCCCAGTCCATGCTTCCCAATTCACGTCTGATAGCATCATAATTTCCTTTTCCCCAATTAAATATCCTCCCATTGTGCCTACTTCTCTCCTTCTCCATACCTATGTAGAATGTGAGGCAGTTGTCATCACTATCACCAAAATGCTCTCCCACCGCAAGATCTGACACCTGCCCCGGCTCATTGCTGAGCACCAAATCCAAAATGGCCACTCCCCTCGTCGGCCTGTCAACGTACTGAGTTAGGAAACTCTCCTGAACACAACTTACAAAAAACAGCTTCTTCCAAACCATCTGCTCGAAGGAGGTTCCAATCAATATTGGGAAAGTTAAAATCACCCATTACAACAACCTTGCTGCATTCACACGTTTCCAAAATCTGCTGACCTATGCTTTCTTCAATCTCCCTGCTGCTATTGGGGGGCCTGTAGTAAACCCCTAATGAGGTGACTGCTCCCTTACTGTTCCTAATTTCCACCCATACTGACTCAGTAGGCATACCCTTCTCGACAATGGTAACTTCTGTAGCTGTGATACCCTCTCTAATTAGCAGTGCTACACCCCCTCCTCTTCCCCCCCCCCTATTCTTTTTAAATGCTCTAAACTCTGGAACATCCAGCAACCATTCCTGCCCCTGAGAAACCTATGTCTCTGTTACGGCCACAACATCATAGCACCTGGTACTGATCCATGCTCTAAGCTCATCACTTTTATTCCTGATACTCCTTGCATTAAAGCAAACACACTTTAACTGATCCCTTGGTTCTTTCCCAGGAAATTCCTTCCCACTGGCTGTGTTACCTCTTGCTATTGCCTCATCTCCATCAATTCTCACCACCGGTATATAGCTCAGGTTCCCACCCCCCTGCCTTACTAGTTTAAACCCTCCTGAACCACTCGAGCAAACCTTCCACCCAGGACATTGGTCCTCTTCCAGTTCAGGTGCAACCCATCCTTCATGTACAGGTCCCACCTTCCCCAGAAGGCATCCCAATTATCTACATATCTGAAGCCCTCCCTCCTGCACCAGCTGCGCAGCCACGTATTAAGCTGCACCCACTCCCTGTTCCTTGCCTCGCTATCTCATGTTACCGGTAGTAAACCCGAGAACACTACTCTGTTCGTCCTGCTCTGCAGCTTCCACCCTAACTCCCTGAAATCACTTTTTATATCCTCAATCCTTTTCCTGGCTATATCATTGGTGCCAATATGTAACACGATTTCTGGCTGTTCACCCTCCCCTTTCAGAATCTTATGCACCCGATTGGAGACGTCCCGGACCCTGGCACCAGGAAGGCAATATACCTTCTGGGAATCCCAATGCTGACCACAAAATCTGTCAATTCTCCTAACAATCGAGTCTCCTATAACTAGCGCTTTTCTATTCTGCCCCCTTCCCTTCTGGGCCACAGTGTCAGGCTCAGTGCCAGAGAATTGACCACTATGGCTTTCCTCTGATAGGTCATCCCCCCAGCAGTATCCAAAACGATATACTTATTGCTGAGGGGAATGTCCACAGGGGATCTCTGCACTGTCTGTCTGTCCCCTTTCCTCCCTCTGACTGTAACCCATCTATCCTTATCCTGAGCCTTAGGAGTGACCAACTGCCAATAACTTCTCTCAATTACCCCCTCAGCTCATATGTGTCTCCAGACTCAACAGTCGCATGGTTGACCTATAATTGTCCTAAAGGATTGTCCCTTCACTCTGAGGCTGTGTCCTTGGGTCCTAGTCTCTCCAATACATGGAAGCATCTTCTCCACATCCACTCTATGCAGGCCGCTCAGTATTCTGTGAGTTTCAATCTCCCCTCATTGTCTAAACTCCATTGAGTACAGACCCTGCTCCTCATATGATAAGCCCTTCATCCCCAAGAACACTCTTATAAACCTCCTCTGGACTCCCTCCCAAGACCAGCACATCCTTCCTTAGATACAGGGCCCAAAACTGCTTACAATATTCCAAATGCGGTCTGACCAGAGCCTTACCCAGCCTCAGCAGTACATCCCTGCTGTTGTACTCTAGCCCTCTTGAAATGAATGCTAACACTGCATTTGCATACATACAAATATCCCCTGTACCTGTTATTTAATATTGAGACCTGGTCAGATGCCACTTCAGTACCTGGGCTCAATACTGAGCAGGAGGAGATATTGACTATAGGGTGTGTACAGCACAGATTCACCTCCAATGAAAGTCCTCTCAGGAATAATTTTCTACATCTGAACAACTCACTGCGTTTATATCAAAGGCTTCTTCTCTGATTCTTTGATAATCATCTTAAATCCATGTCCTCTTAGAGGTTCCTGGCCCTCGCTTCAGTGGGAGTGGTTTCTCACCTGGTCATTAGTCTCGGTATTGAACAAGCGGTCTCTCTGGGTTGTGTGTTACTGACTCTCATTGTATGTTCTCTTCAGGTTCCTACGCTGGGGCTGTTGTGGCAATGCCACTGGCAGGGTTGTTGGTCCAGTACAAAGGCTGGCCTTCAGTCTTTTATGTCTATGGTAAGTTTCAGCTAAACCAAAATGTTACCATGTTTTCCCGGGTTCCAGCTGCTGAGGGTTTGCCCTCAGTGGGCAGTGGGAGGGGTATACATGGGCAGTGAGGAAGCTATCTCTGGTATTTTTACAAGCCTTGCACTCTGGTATTGAGCTTCATCACAATAGAGGTGGTGTGATGCAGTCATAGAGTCACAGAGATGTACAGCACGGATACAGACCCTTCGGTCCAACCTGTCCATGCCGACCAGATATCCCAACCCAATCTAGTCCCACTTGCCAGCATTTGGCCCATATCCCTCCAAACCCTTCCCATTCATATACCCATCCAAATGCCTCTTAAATATTGCAATTGTACTAGCCTCCACCACATCCTCTGGCAGCTCGTTCCATACACGTACCACCCTCTGCGTGAAAAGGTTGCCCTTTGGGTCTCTTTTATATCTTTCCCCTCTCACCCTAAACCTATGCCCTCTAGTTCTGGACATCTGCACCCCAGGGAAAAGACTTTGCCTATTTACCCTGTCCATGTCCCCCATGATGTTACAAACCTCTATAAGGTCACCCGTCAGCCTCTGACGCTCCAGGGGAAACAGCCCCAGCCTGTTCAGCATCTCCCTTTAGCTCAAATCCTCCAAACCTGGCAACATCCTTGTAAATCTTTTCTGAACCCTTTCAAGTTTCACAACATCTCTCCGATAGGAAGGAGACCAGAATTGCACCCAATATTCCAACAGTGGCCTAACCAATGTCCTGTACAGGCACAACATGACCTCCCAACTCCTGTACTCAATACTCTGACCAATAAAGGAAAGCATACTAAACGCCGCCTTCACTAAGGCAGTGGGACCCATTCTGTGAGTCGCTGAGATCGGATGAAGAATTCACTACAGTGACTTACCAAAGCTCCGATAACAGCATCTCTCAAGGCCCCACCATGAAAACCCAACACAGGCCTGGAGCCACGTAACTCCACATGGGGTAGAATGGCAGGTTTCCTCCTCACAAGAACATGTTTCAGATTGTTGAAATTCTACAATAGTCTGTCACCTTGCATTAACTTCGTGGGTGGCACGGTGGCACAGTGGTTAGCACTGCTGCCTCACAGCACCAGAAACCCGGGTTCAATTCTCGCCTCAGGTGACTGACTGTGTGGAGTTTGCATATTCTCCCGTGTCTGAGTGGGTTTCCTCCGGGTGCTCCAGTTTCCTCCCACAGACCAAAAAAAATGTGCAGGTTAGGTGAATTGGCCATGCTAAATTGCCCATAGTGTTAGGTGAAGGGATAAATGTAGGGGAATGGGTCTGGGTGGATTGCGCTTCGGCGGGTCGATGTGGACTTGTTGGGCTGAAGGGCCTGTTTCCACACTGTAAGTAATCTAATCTAATCTAACTCAGAGCTAAATTGAAAACCTAACCATACTCAGAACATTTAGCGAGGTGAGTACTGGGGAAAGGTTCAGTCTAATAAATGCAGCCCAGGTGAGCTGATCCATCCGACACAGTCTCGGTCCTACATTACGGTTGATCGTGCAGCCACTGTGCTAATGGTCCATGACCTCTACACTTGGACGATATGTTGACGAGGTCCCAATTTAATCAGCACACCAAGTTTGGTGTCCCCACATGATGCGGCTTGGAAAGGGTGCAGAAGAGAGACACTGGGCTATTTCCCAGTTTAAAACACCATAGACACCCGGGGGGGGGGGGGGGGGGGGGGCACAATTTGGGCCACTACACTTCAAAGACATGCAGCCTTAAAAATAAATGATTGCCCATTAAAACAACAAGAAGATGAACTTGATTCTATCTATATTGATGGAGGAAGCTCAGGACTTTCAAATTGTATAAGAACAAAGATGGGTTGGATTTTGGGCACACCACCTTCTCTCAGAGAATAGAAAACCGCTGTGAAACAGTTAGATATCCTTAAGGATGTTTTTATTTCTTTATTCTTTCCTGGGATGTGGGTGTCACTGGCTGGGTCAGCATTTACTCCATCAGGAAGCGAGGGGTGACTATTCCAGACAGCAGAGGCCTACAGATTAGGGCCTCCCTGTATATGGATAACATCAGTGTTTTCTGCTCAGATCTGCTGTCAGTGCGCAAACTCATGAGCATCTGTGACCAGTTTGAACTGGCCTCGGGAGCTAAGGTCAATTGAGGCAAGAGATTTACTGTCATCCTTAATTGTCCTTGAACTGAGTGGCTTGCTTGGCCATTTCAAAGGGTGGTATGAATCCACCATATTGCTATGGGTCTGAAGCTGCATGCATGATAGAAACAGCAAGAAGAACAGAGGGACTGAATATTATTTACATGGAGAAAAACCACAGAAAGTTACAAAGCACAAAAACATTTAGGAGGCCTCAAACATCAAATACAAAAAGCAAACATCCAATTTCAGTGGGTAATAGGGAAGGCAAATGGAATGTTGGCCTTCATTTCAGAGGGAATGGAGTATAAAAATAGGGGAGTTTTGCTAAAACTATACAAGGCACTAGTCAGATCATAGATGAGGTACTACGAACAGTTTTGGATCCCTATCTAAGGAAAGATAGACCAGCCTGGAGACCATCCAGAGAAAGTTCGCTTGGCTGATCCTGGGGATGGAGGGACTGTCTGATGAGGAGAGGTTGAGTAGGTTGGGCCTATACTCATTGGAGTTTAAAAGAATGAGAGCAAGCCTTATTGAAACGTGCTAGATTCTGAAAGGACCCCACCGGGGAGATGTGGAAAGGTTATTTCTGCTTGTGGAGAGAGAGGCCTTCATCTCAGGATAAGGGGTCACCAATTGAAAACAGGGAGGAGGAGGAATGTCTTCTCTCAGAGAGTAATAAATCTGTAGAATTCTTTACAGCAGAGGGCTGTAGAGGCTGGGCCATTACGTATATTCCAGATTTTAATCTGTAAGAGAACCAAAGATTATGGGAGAAAGGCAGGAAAATGAAGTTGAAGATGATCAATCATGATCTTATTGAACGGTGGAGCAGACTTGATGGGCTGAATGGCCTGCTCTGCTCTTATGTCTTTTGGTTTTTCCTTCCCTAGAGAACACAGGTGAACCAGATGGATTTTCATGACATTTGCTGATAATCTCATGGTCACCATTACTGAGATTGACGTTATGGTTCCAGATCTGACTAGCTGAGTTTAATTGTCTTAGTTGCTGTGGTGTGACATGAGCCCACATGCTCAGAGTACTGGGCCTGGTCTCTGGATTACGGCCTACTCCCACTGCTGACTGATACAGTAACACCTTGTTTGTAATGTTGCAGGAATGTTTGGAATGATATGGTACATATTCTGGCTGCTGTTTGCCTATGAGAGTCCTGCAAAGCACCCGACAATAACGAATGAGGAGAGAACGTACATCGAGACCAGTATTGGGGAAAGGTCCAGTCTAATCAACGCAGCACAGGTGAGCTGATACATCTGACACCAAGTCAGTCACAACCGCCCTGAGATGCACAACATCTTGCATTCACATAGCACCTACAACATTGTTAATTGTAAACATTCCACTGGTGCGTAAGTCTGAAGGAATTTGACACAGAGCAACACATGATGATATTGAAGTGCCTGACCAAATTCTTGCTCAAGGAGAGACAGTGAGAAGTTTTTCATTGTTGTTTCCTGAGATATGGGAATAACCAGCACCCGATGCCCTTTCTTATTTTCCTGACTGGCTTACTGAACTGTTTCAAAGGGTTAACCACATTACTGTGGGTCTTCAGTCATACATAGCACACACCAGGTAAGGACGGCAGATTTCCTTCGTTCAAGGAAGATTAGGGAACCCAATGGGTTTTTAAGATGATTAATTTAAGTTTCATGATCATCATTACTAAGGCTACTTTATACTGTAGATTCATGACTTGAATTCAAAGTTTATGAAACTGTAGTGGTGGGATTTGAACCAATAACTTCAGAGCTTTTGATCTCTCGATTATTAGTCCAGTGACATTCCTTTAATTCCAGCAACTTCCCTGCAGGGACAGTAACCAGTGGTGGAGCAGTGGAGATCAGAGATATGCAAGAGGCCAGAACTGGAGGAGTACAGAGTTGTTAGAATGAAGTAGTCAGGAGTAAATTACAACCTATTATTTATCCCCAAGTGACAGATTTGCTCAGTTCTTACACTGTAACCTCTGCACCCAGAGGTCGTGATGATAATGTTAACTTTGGACAATTGTGTCAAATACATGGGGAAATTGGGCAGTCAATGCACTACCTACCATAGTGATGAAAACTGAAAGTGCTGGAGAAACTCAACAGGTCTTGGAGCATCTTTGGAGAGAGAGAAAAATTAACATTTCGAGTCCAGTATAACTGTTCTTCAGAAATGAAAGGGGCTGGAAATGATGGTTAATTTCTACTGGCAACAGAGGATGAGGTGAAGCAAGTGCAGTAGATGGTGAAGGTATCCAGAGCAAAAGGCAAAGGGAGTGTAAATGGTAGCAGAGGAAAGATATAGATTCATAAGAGGTGTTAATGGTAGATGTGAATAATCAAAAATAGCTTAACTTTGCTGGAAGCAATTCCATGCAAACAGGACATTGGGGTAAAATGGGGGAAGGGATGGAATCAAATGGAGGACAGGATTCATGTTGTGAGTTGTTGAGCTAAATGTTGAGTCCTGGAGACTGTACCATTGGGACATGTTTAAGCTACAATTAAGTAAGTTAGAATTAATTCCACAAGATTTTCAATATAGCAGATTTAGTGTTCTTGTTATTCAAAAGTCAAGGATGACGGACCCCCTGTGAATTTCTGTCAAGTTGTATGACTATACAATGCAGCTAAAAATGGCCTGAAATTGGGTCTCATGAAAATAACTTGGTCACTGCTAATTCCAGTACGAAATGCAGAAGAAACCCATGAAGGGTGTAGATACGATGTGGAATTTGTGAACACGGGGAGTGGTTGAGGTTAGAAGTGAATACCTTTAACAGACAACTAGGTAGCCAATGAGGAAGAGAGAAATAAAATGACATGCTGGTAACTTGAAATGCAGGAGTTTGGGAGGAAGCTTTGTTGAACATGAACGCTAGCGTAGGACAGTTGGGCTGAATGGCCTGCTTCCACACATTCATCTTAACCACAGAGGCCATGAAAAACTAGGTTGGAGTGCCCAATGGATGCTTCCGACAATAAATGCTGGAGTCAGGCTTGAAGCCAAAGTGTTTGGTTTTCAGAGGCAGGGCTGCTACTGACTGAGCCATAAGGCCTCTCCTGCAGTGCCCTGAGCACTATTACAGATGGGCTTGTGTGGTTTGTGAATAGCGCTGACACCTTGACACATGTGTCTTTTGTAGCTAGTGTTACCTCCAAAAACTGCTGAATTATCCTGAAGGTATGAATAACTATGCTAATAACCAAAATAATCAGTCAAGCTCATAACATTGTTCATGTACATTTTCTAGAAGTGACATGCATCTGTATACAGCGTCTTATTCTCTCAAAGCAAAGGAATGTGTTCAAGCCTTCAGCATTTTTTGAATTAGAGAACCAATTGCTTTCTCAATGGCAATAAGTCAGAGCTAACCTGTCAACACTTCTCTCCTGTAGCATAAGTTGTTGGGAATGTTTGACATTTGGCATTCTTGCATTTATCCTGATGAATGAGAAACCTTCAGCAATGTGTCTCTGTTTTCAACAAGATTCAAGTTATTGATTTGAGAGATGACCTGGTCAATAAAGGTGGCACAGTGGTTCAGTGGCTAGTACTGCTGCCTCCCAGTGCCAGGGACCTGGGTTCAATTCCAGCCTTGGGTGACTGACTGTGTGGGGTTTGCATATTCTCCCTGTGTCTGTGTGGGTTTCCTCCCACAGTCCAAAGGTGTGCAGGTTAGGGTGACTTGGCTATGCTAAATTGCCCATAGTGGTCAGGGCTGTGTAGGCTAGGTGTATTAGGCAGGGGAAATGTAGAATAATGGGTTTGGGTGGGTGTGGACTTGTTGGGCCAAATGGCCTGTTTCCCCACTGTAGGGATTCCATGATAACATTGATCTCTTTAGCAATATTAAATTAGATGATTTGGTCATCACAATGTGGACTGTGGGAGCTTGCTGTGCATTTATTAGCTGCCAAGTGCTCAATATGACAACATAGACTGCATTATATTGCTATAAAGCACTTTGAGGTGTTGTGAGAGGTACTATATAAATGCAAAATGCTTTCTTTGGAGAATGCCTCAAGTATTTATTAAGATGTTTACATCCTCCACCACCGCACTCTGTCCAGATTGCTATTCTTCCACACAGTGACTAATCTCTGCTGGAGATCTGAAGGCTGCTTTAAAATGTCATACATATAATGAGCAGCTAATCACATGCAGACTTGAAGACATTTATACAAATTAAAGAAAAATAAAAGGTCTGATTAAGATGACGGTAAAGAAATCAGTGTCTGTCATAACTTCATGAAAGTGGGTGGAGGTGGGAACAGAAAGTATCTCCATTCAGGAAAATGATTATATGTTGGGGATACGATCTTTCATACACACTCCAGCTAGGAACTCTCATTCAGACACATGGGCTTGTGGCGCAAGAGGTGTGTGTCTGACTCCAGATCAGAAGGTTGCCTATTCAAATCACTTCAGGCTCACTGTGCTTAATTGAAGCTCTATTTTGGGGTGGCATGGTGGCTCCGTGGTTAGCACTACTGCTTCACAGCACCAGGGGCCCAGGTTCGATTCCAGCCTCAGTGTCTGTGTGGAGTTTGCACATTCTCCCCGTGTCTGCGTGGGTTTCCTCCGTGTGCTCCGGTTTCCTCCCACACTCCAAAGATGTGCAGGTCAGGTGAATTGGTCATGCTAAATTGCCAATAGAGTTAGATGCATTAGTTAGGGGGAATGGGTCTGGGTGGGTTACTCTCCGGAGGGTCGGTGTGGACTAGTTGGGCCAAAGGGCCTGTTTCCACACTGTAGGGAGTCTAGTCTAATCTAAAACTCCTTTCTAAAGTCAATGCATTGTGTCTTCAGTGAACAGGCATTAGTTTTCTTTGTTTCACACTGTTACTCCAATTAGATGTGGGGAAGCATATGACTTACTGGTATTATTGCTGGGCTGTTAAACTGGGGACCCCAGTTCAAATCCTGCCATGGCAGGTGGTGGAATATGAGTTCAATAAAAAGAAATCTGGAATTAAGAGTCTAATGATGACCATAAATAATTTTCTGATTGTTGGGAAATCATACCTGGTACATTACTGTCCTTTAGGGAAGGAAACTGCCATCCTTACCTGGTCTGGCCTACATGTGACTCCAGACCCACTGCAATGTGGTTGACTCTTAAACTGCCCTCTGGGCAATTAGGGATGGCCAATAAATGCTGTCTAGCCAGTGGCACCCTCATTCTGTGAATAAATAAAGACTTTTAAAAAATTCTTCCCTAACTGGAAATTATTCCTCTAGACAGAGTCCTCAGGTTGGTTCATTGCAAGGATGTATGGTGACTGACTGTAACCTCTCTCTGATTCTCTCCCAGAAATTCAGGACCCCCTGGTTAAAGTTCTTCACTTCCATGCCTGTTTATGCCATTGTTGTGGCCAATTTCTGCAGGAGCTGGACCTTCTACCTGCTGCTCATCAGCCAGCCTGCCTACTTTGAGGAGGTGTTTGGTTTCCCGATCAGCAAGGTGAGTGAGAGGCGAACCTTCTGTTTCATTTACACTTCAGTCTGGGGGCTGGCTTTGTCAGTAAGGGAATGCCTGATTCACATTGTCTGGTGGATTGCCTGCATCTAATATCCACGAGATAGTTTGGCTACATGCTTGACAGTGAATATAGAACATAGAACAATACAGCACAGAACAGGCCCTTCGGCCCACGATGTGTGTGCCGAACATTTGTCCTAGCTTAAGCACCTATCCATGTACCTATCCAATTGCTGCTTAAAGGTCGCCAATGATTCTGACTCTGCCACTCCTACAGGCAGCGCATTCCATGCCCCCACCACTCTCTGGTTAAAGAACCTACCCCTGACATCCCCCCTATACCTTCCACCCTTCACCTTAAATTTATGTCCCCTTGTAACACTCTATTGTACCCGGGGAAAAAGTCTCTGACTGTCTACTCTATCTATTCCCCTGATCATCTTATAAACCTCTATCAAGTCACTCCTCATCCTTCGCCGTTCCAATGAGAAAAGGCCTAGCACTCTCAACCTATCCTCGAACGACCTATTCTCCATTCCAGGCAACATCCTGGTAAATCTCCTCTGCACCCTCTCCAAAGCTTCCACATCTTTCCGAAAGTGAGGTGACCAGAACTGCACACAGTACTCCAAATGTGGCCTTACCAAGGTCCTATACAGCTGCAACATCACCTCATGACTCTTGAATTCAATCCCTCTGCTAATGAACGCTAATACACCATAGGCCTTCTTACAAGCTCTATCCACCTGAGTGGCAACTTTAAAAGAGCTATGAACATAGACCCCAAGATCCATCTGCTCCTCCACCTTACTAAGAACTCTACCATTAACCCTGTATTCCGCATTCTTATTTGTCCTTCCAAAATGGACAACCTCACACTTGACAGGGTTGAACTCCATCTGCCACTCCTCAGCCCAGCTCTGCATCATATCTAAGTCCCTTTGCAGCCAACAACAGCTCTCCTCACTATCCACAACTCCACCAATCTTCATATCGTCTGCAAATTTACTGACCCACCCTTCGACTCCCTCTTCTAAGTCATTAATAAAAATTACAAACAGCAGAGGACCCAGAACTGATCCCTGCGGAACTCCACTTGTAACTGGGCTCCAGGCTGAATATTTACCATCTACCACCACTCTCTGACTTTGACCTGTTAGCCAGTTTTCTATCCAACTGGCCAAATTTCCACTATTCCAAGCCTCCTGACTTTCCACATAAGCCTACCAGGCAGAACCTTATCAAATGCCTTACTAAAATCCATGTACACTACATCCACTTCTCTACCCTCATCCACATGCTTGGTCACCTCCTCAAAGAATTCAATAAGACTTGTAAGGCAAGACCTACCCCTCACAAGTCCGTGCTGGCCGTCCCTAATCAAGCAGTGTCTTTCCAGATACTCTTAAATCCTATCCCTCAGTATCCTTTCCATTACTTTGCCTACCACCAAAGTAAGACTAACTGGCCTGTAATTCCCGGGGTTATCCCTATTCCCTTTTTTGAACAGGGGCACAGCATTCGCCACTCTCCAGTCCCCTGGTACCACCCCTGTTGACAGTGAAGACGAAAAGATCATTGCCAACGGCTCTGCAATTTCCTCTCTTGCTTCCCACATAATCCTAGGATATATCCCGTCAGGCCCAGGGGACTTGTCTATCCTCAAGTTTTTCAAAATGCCCAACACATCTTCCTTCCTAACAAGTATCTCCTCTAGCTTACCAGTCCGTTTCATACTCTCCTCTTCAACAATACGGTCCCTCTCATTTGTAAATACTGAAGAAAAGTACTCATTCAAGACCTCTCCTATCTCTTCCAACTCAATACACAGTCTCCCACTACTGTCCTTGATCGGACCAACCCTCGTACTCGTCATTCTCATGTTTCTCACATATGCATAAAAGATTTTTCATGCCCTCTCTTAGCTCTCCTAAGCCCTTTCTTCAGCTCCTGCCTGGCTACCCTGTATCCCTCCAACGCTCTGTCTGAACCTTGTTTCCTCAACCTTATGTAAGCCTCCTTCTTCCTCTTTACTAGACATTCAACCTCCCTCGTCAACCAAGGTTCCCTCACACGACCATCTCTTTCCTGCCTGACAGGTATATACTTATCAAGGACACGTCATATCTGTTCCTTGAAAAAGTTCCACATTTCAATGACATCCTTCCCTGACAGCCTATGCTCCCAATTTATGCTCCTCAGATCCTGTCTTGCAGCATCGTATTTACCCTTCCCCCAATTGTAAAACCTACCCTGTTGCACGCACCTATCTCTCTCCATAACCAACGTGAAAGTCACAGAATTGTGGTCACCATCACCAAAATGCTCACCCACTAACAAGCCCATCACTCGTCCTGGTTTGTTACCAAGTACCAAATCCAATATGATCTCCCCTCTGCTCGGACAATCTACATACTGAGTCAGAAAAGCTTCCTGCACACACTGCACAAGCACCGCCCCGTCCAATCTACTTGATCTAAAGAGCTTCCAATCAATATTTGGGAAGTTGAAATCGCCCATGACTACTACCCTGTTGCTTCTGCACCTTTCCAAAATCTCTTTCCCAATCTGTTTCTCCACATCTCTACTGCTATTGGGGGGCCTATAGTAAACACCCAACAAGGTGACTGCTCCTTTTCTATTTCTGACTTCAGCCCATACTACCTCCAAAGGCAGATCCCCCTCGAACTGCCTTTCTGCAGCCATTATACCATTTCTAATTAGCAACGCCACCCCCCCCCCCTCCTTTTTTACCACCCTCCCTAATCTTACTGAAACATCTGTAACCAGGAACCTCCAAAAACCATTCCTGTCCCTCTTCTATCCACGTTTTCGTGATGGCCACAACATTGTAGTCCCAAGTACTGATCCACACCTTAAGTTCACCCACCTTATTTCTGATACTCCTTGCGTTGGAGTATACACACTTGAACCCATCTCTGTGTCCACAAGTATTCCCTGTCAGTGCTACCTTCTCCACAGCCTCCCCACATTCTTGGACATCCTGAGAAATCTTTAATGTGTTGGGGTCTGACAAGTCCCTTAGTTCAATGGAAATAAATATACTGCAAGCTGATTCTGCCCAGGTTTTGACAAGACTGGGAAAGATTTATTGTTCACAATTAGGTGTTTGGAGGGGTTAGTCAGGGATTCTAGCATCCAAGGTATAAAAAGGAAGCACTATGGTTGACAATCAACTTTCATGATTTTAGACACCTTTAATTTAAATAATAAATGTAGGGATAAAACCCAGTCTAATGGTGACCATTATTAGTGGTTGTAAAGACCCAAAGTTGCCCACTAATGTCCTTTAGGGAAGGAAATCTGCCACCCTTACCTGGTCTGACCTGCATGTGACACCATAGTAAAATGGTTAGCTCCTAAATGCTGCCACAAAATGGAATGACCAAGACCCTGGAAACAACAATGGCACACATAATTCTGTTGATCCGGAATAGCACTGTGGATGAACTGCAGGGAGGCAGTTTAGCACCATTGGTCACCGAGCTGCAGGCTGCATACTTTCCATCTATCACCACCCTCTGTCTTCTATGGACCAGCCAACTCTGTGACCAGACGGACAGACATCTTTGTATCCCATGCCTCCTTACTTTCTGAATGAGCCTACCGGGAGAAGCTGATCAAACACATTGCTAAAATCCACATCACTGCTCTACCTTCATCAATATGTTTTGTCACATTCTCAAAGTTAGGGGCTCGTTCAGAGGAAAAATGAACTTCTTTGCAGTTTCAATGGGGGAGACTCAATAGATTCATGTTTATCAGATAAATAACTACTTTGAATGGGGAACGTCAGCAATCTAAGGCCAGAGATTTAACTGTTTTTGTTAAGTCATGGAATGTGGGTGTCGCTGGCTGGGCCAGTGTTTCTTGCCCGTCCCTAGTTGCCCTTGAGAAGGTGGGGGTGAGCTGCTTTCTTGAACTGTTGCAGTCCATGTGCTGTAGGTAGACCCATGATGCCCTCAGGGAGGGAATTTTGAGTTTTTTGAGGAAGTAACAAAGAGGATTGATGAGGACAGAGTGATAGATGTGATCTATATGGACTTCAGTAAGGTATTTGACAAGGTTCCCCATGGGAGACTGATTAGAAAAGTTAGATCTCACAGAATACAGGGAGAACTAGCCATTTGGATACAGAACTGGCTCAAAGGTAGAAGACAGAGGGTGGTGGTGGAGGGTTGTTTTTCAGACTGGAAGCCTGTGACTAGTGGAGTGCCACAAGGATCGGTGCTGGGTCCTCTATTTTTTGTCATTTACATAAATGATTTGGATGCGAGCATAAGAGGTACAGTTAGTAAGTTTGCAGATGACACCAAAATTGGAGGTGTAGTGGACAGCGAAGAGGGTTACCTCAGATTACAACAAGATCTTGACCAGATGGGCCAATGGGCTGAGAAGTGGCAGATGGAGTTTAAATAAATGCGAGGTGCTGCATTTTGGGAAAGCAAATCTTAGCCGGACTTATACACCTAATGGTAAGGTCCTAGGGAGTGTTGCTGAACAAAGAGACCTTGGAGTGCAGGTTCATAGCTCCTTGAAAGTGGAGTCGTAGGTAGATAGGATAGTGAAGAAGGTGTTTGGTATGCTTTCATTTATTGGTCAGAGTATTGAGTACAGGAGTTGGGAGGTCATGTTGTGGCTGTACAGGACATTGGTTAGGCCACTGTTGGAATATTGCATGCAATTCTGGTCTCCTTCCTGTTGGAAAGATATTGTGAAACTTGAAAGGATTCAGAAAAGATTTACAAGGATGTTGCCAGGGTTGGAGGATATGAGCTATAGAGAGGGGCTGAACAGGCTAGGGCTGTTTTCCCTGGAGCGTCGGAGGCTGATAGATTTAGGGTGAGAGGGGAAATATATAAAAGAGACCTATGGGGCAACATTTTTACACAGAGGGTGGTAAGTGTATGGATGAGCTGCCAGAGGAAGTGGTGGAGGCTGGTATATTTGCAACATTTAAGACGCATTTGGGTGGGTATATGAATAGGAAGGGTTTGGAGGGATATGGACCAGATGTTGGCAGGTGGGACTAGATTGGGTTGGGATATCTGGTTGGCATGGACAGGTTGGACTGAAGGGTCTGTTTCCATGCTGTACATCTCTATGACTGTATGACTCTATGTGCTGTAGGCAGACCCACGATGCCCGTAGGGAGGGGATTTTGACCCAGTGACACTAAAGGAACACTGAAATGTTTCCAAGTCGGGATGGTGAGTGATGTGGAGGGGAAATTTCAAGGGATGGTGTTCCCATGTATCTGCTGCCCTTGTCTTGGTTGGTAGTGATTGACAGTTTGGAAGGTGCTTCCCAAGGGTGAATGGGTGATGTGTTGATACACACTAGGTGGTATACACTGCTGCCACAGAGTGAGCGTTGGCACAATTGATTGAAGAAACAGACTGGGGAGTTGAGGCAAAAAAACAGAAAGTGCTGGAGAAACTCTGCAGGTCTGGGAGCATGTATGGAGAGAGCAACAGAGTTAATGTTTTGCATCCAATATGACTCATCTCCAGAACTAAGTTGTTGCAGTCTGAACCTGAAGGGCAATAGAAGCAGATTCAGTACTAACTTGCAAATGGAGAGTTGGAGGTATCCTAGAAGAGAAGATTTGAGGGATCCACATGGGAAAGGGCAGGAAAATGGGATGTGTTGGATTGTGTTTTTTTTAAAATCAGCCCAACAGGGCCTCCTGTGTTCTACTATTCTACAATGGGGTGTGTGTAGAGATACCCTTTCCCAGGGTGAGCCCTGAATGAAGAGGAGTTGTGGAGGGAAGTCATAACTGTAGCTCTATGATTAAACAAACAATTAAAAATTGTGACAATTGATTTTGGATGTGGAGGCATCTACACAGCACACCTAATGAGAGTAAGAGTTGGAGTCACTCAGCAAATCCAAATTGTTCCAACATCATTGAGCCTCACGAAGTGATAAAAGTACGGTATTTAACCTTCTTCCTGGCAGGTGGGTATGCTATCGGCTGTGCCTCACATGGTGATGACCATCGTTGTCCCAATCGGTGGACAAATCGCCGATTTCCTGAGGAGCAGAAATATTCTCTCCACCACAACCGTCCGGAAGATCATGAACTGTGGAGGTAATACACCAATCAGATCCTGACTCTTCAGGAGAAAGTGAGGTTTGAGATCAGAGTCGAGAGTGTGTTGCTGGAAAAGCACAGCAGGTCAAGCAATATCCGTAGAGCAAGAGAATTGACGTTTCAGGCTGGAGCCCTTCATCAGGAAACCTGATTCTCCTGCTCCTGCTGTGCTTTTCCAGCAACACACTCTCGACTCCTGATTTATTCAGGCTTACTGCTTTGTTTCGCTCGGGAGAAAGATGTTTTGTTGTTTGTTGAATGGTTTCAATGATGATTGTATAAATGCAACTTAAAACAAAATCAGAACCTAACAGAATCTTGGGTCTATCAGAAAATAGGTACCAGATGTCACTATCGTACACTTCAATGGGATCTCGGTCTGAGGAATAGATATTGTAGAGGGTTGTGATTGAAGGTGACCAGCCTGAATCATTAACTCTGTTTCTCTCTCTGCAGATGCTGCCAGACCTGCTGAGTGTGTCCCAAACATCACTGTTTTAGTTTCACTCAGTTGTTGTCTGGCTGGAGGGAAGTCAAAACTATAAAGCAGTCCCTGGAGGACCAAATGGTTTTCTCATTAGGGACAAGGAGATAATTGAGTGATATAATAGAAGTGATTATGTCCCAGAATTTTGCAGCCTACCGGAAAGCCCTTTGGCCCCATCTTGTCTGTTCCAGTCACCAAACACTGATCTACCCCAATCCCACTTTCCAGTACGTGGCCTGGGAGTTTGTATTCTGTGGAGGAGCAAATTACTGCAGATGCTGGAATCTGTCCTGAAAGCAACAAACGCTGGAGATCACAGTGGGCCAGACAGCATCCATGGAGAGAGAGCAAGCTAACATTTCGAGTCTGGGTCAGAGCTCTGATGAAGAACTTGAAATGTCAGCTTGCTCTTTCTCCATGGATACTGCTTGACCCACATGATTTCCAGCATTTGTTGTTTTCACGTTGTCTTCTTTGGTGCTTCAAGTGCTCATTTATGCACTTCTTAAATATCTCAAGGCTTCCTGTCTCAATCACCCTTTTAAACAGGACGTTCCAGATCCTCACCACTCTCTGGGTGTAAACATTCTTCCTTAAATACCCTCAAAACCTCCAGCCCTTTATTGTAAAGCAACGACCCCTGGTCATTGATAAAGGAAAATATATCTTTCTGACTATGCCCCTCATAATTTTCTACAAATAAGATTAACAAAAGGACGTTTCACATAGTAGAACAAGAGAGATACAAGTTTGAATGCTAGAGATTCAGAAGCAAGAGCAAGGAAAAATTCCTCACACGTTGAAACGTGAGTCTGTGGGATTCCCTGCTGGAGTTCAGATCAGAATGTTGCTGGAAAAACACAGCAGGTCAGGCAGCATCCGAGGAATAGGAAAATCGACGTTACAGGCAAAAGCCCTTCATCAGGAATAGAGGCAGGGAGCCTCCAGGGTGGAGAGATAAGGGGGTGGGGGTGGGGCTGGGGAGAAGGTAGCAACGAATATACTAGGTGAATGGGGTGGGGATGGAGGTGATAGGTCAGAGAGGAGGGTGGGGGAAGGTAGCAAAGAGTACAATAGGGGAGTTGAGGCAGACATAATCAGCATTTTAGCCTGGAATGGACTGAGTTTACCAATTCGGAAGGATCAAAGGGGATCGAAAATGGAACAAACTGGTGGAGAAACGGCTGGAAGGCTGCAGGGGTTGGGGGTATTGTGTCAGGGCAGACTGAGGTCTGTTTGTATGACCCATCCCTTACTGATGTCAGTAAAGTACACTGTCAGGTTTGAATCAGGAATGGGAATAGTGAGTTGTGGGGGGTATGGGATGGGCCAAAGTGGGAGCAGGCAGTGTATCCTGAAGTTTGTGAAAGAAGTGCAGCCCAGCCTTTGTAACTCTGGGTCTGTTTACACCCCCACAACAAGGCCCAGGATTAGCAAGTGGAGTGGGAACAGAATGTGTGCAGAGAAGGTGGGGAACTGGGGAGAGAGTGAGAATTAGGGCTACACACAAAAACACGCACACACACACACACACAGACACATACACACACACACACACACACACACACACAGACACATACACACACAGACACACACACAGACACATACACATGCACACACAGACACACATGGATACACACACACACACACAAAAACACACACACACACAAAACACACACACACACACAAAAACACACACACACACACACACACACACACACACAAAAACACACACACACATTCTCTCTCACTCACACACACACACCATGGAGCATTTGTTGATTGCTTGCTGTGGGGAGGGGTGTGAAATTTAAATCATGTTGTTTCTATATCACAACCACAGGCTATTCAGCCCTGTGGGCAATGCTAGTCTTTCTGTTCATCGTGAACTTCCTCTTGCCCATCTTCATCTCACCTGATCAACTATCCTTTTGCTCTCTTCTTCCTCATGCATTTATCCATCTTCCCAATAAATCTGTCAATGCTATCCAACATAGTTTCTGTCTGTGGGAGTGAGTTCCACATTCTAACCATTCTCTGAGTAAGAAAGGTTTCCTCTGAATTTCCCATTGAATTTATTTGTGACAGTCTGTTATTTATGGGGGGCAGGGGGAGGTTCTGATATATTTTTGGACACCCCTCAAATGGAATTATGTTCTCCACATCAATCCTACTCAGTCTGCAGAATTATGAGGCAGAGATTTGGCCAGAGTGTGAGGTGGGGGAGTTGCTTCCTCTTAACTGACCAGCTGTGAGATTTCCAAACCATGCCGTCTCTGCGTGCCGAGTCAGTCTGTGCACTGGGAGAGGAGGAGCTTTATAAAACTCCTCACCCTCTGACACGCTGCCCTTTCGATCTCTGAGCGATGGCCTTCTAAGTGTTTTCAAGAGGCAATGAAATGTCTGAAATCTTCTGACAAGACAATGACCATTGCTAGCTTTTGCCATGGCAACCACTGACAAACCAGTGCCGAGACAGTTGACCTTTACAACTTTCTGCAATCAGTTTTTTTCCCCTTTGTCAACTTGTGTAGGATCACGGCACTGAAGGAGGCCATTCTACCCCTCTGGCCTGTACTGGCTCTTTAAATAAAACTGTTCAATTAGGCCCATTTCTGTGCTCTTTTCCGACCAAATGTTTTCTCTTCAAGTGTTTATAGAATCCCTACAGTGTGAAGCAGGCCATTTGGCCCATTGTATCCACACTGACCCCCTGAAGAGCATGGCAGCCAGACCCATCCCCTGCACCTTATCTCTGTAACCATGCAGCTCCAATGGCCAACCCACCTAACCTACACATGGAGTCAGACAGCACAGGAACAGGAACTTTGGTGTGGGAAGAAATCCACACAGACACAGGGAGAACATACAAGCTGCACATATACAGTCACCTGAGGGTGGAATCGAACCTGGGTCCCTGGCATTGTGAGGCAGCTGTGCACCACCCCCCCACCAATTATCTGATTCCTCGTTTCAAATTTCCTTTTCAATGTCTTCCCATTTCCTCTTAGGCAGGTCATTCCAGATCATGACACCTCACTTCATTTCTGCTTCCTTCACAAGTTACCTTCAATCTCTGTTTATTGGTTACCAATGGAAAAAGTTTCTCCTCACTTGTTCTATCAATGCTCACTGAGGCTCCTCAGACAGCACCTTCCAAACCCATGACCACTTCTATCTGGAAGGACAAGGGCAGCAGACACAAGGGAACACCACTCCCTGCAAGTTCCCCTCCAAGCCACTCACCATCCTAACTTGAAAATATATCATTGTTCCTTCAGTGTTGCTGGGTCAAAACCCTGGAAATGCCTCCCTAAGGGACATTGTGGGTCTACCCACAGCACATGGACTGCAACGGTTCAAGAAGGCAGCTCACTCCCACCTTCTCAAGGGCTACCAATCGATACTAGCTCAGCCTGTGGGACATAAATCCCTTGAACAAATACATTTCAAGAAGTGTGATTAAAGGTAGTCAGCATGGCTTTGTGCGGGGCAGGTCATGCCTCACAAATCTTATTGAGTTCTTTAAGGAGGTGACAAGACAGGTTTACGAAGGTCGAGCGGTGGATGTGGTGTATATGGACTTCAGCAAGGCATTTGATAGGGTTCCCCATGGTAGGCTCATTCATAAAGTCAGGAAGTATGAGATACCGGGAGATTTGGCGATCTGGATTCAGAATTGGCTGGCTGACAGAAGGCAGAGAGTGGTTGTAGATGGAAAGTATTCTGCCTGGAGGTCAGTGATGAGTGGGGTTCTGCAGGGCTCTGTTCTTGGGCCTCTGCTCTTTAGAGTTTTTATAAATGACTTGGATGAGGAGGTTGAGGGGTGGGTTAGTAAATTTGCAGATGACACAAAGGTTGGAGGTGTCGTCGATAGTATCAAGGGCTATTTGCAGGCTGCAGCGCGACATAGACAGGAGGCAGAGCTGGGCTGAGAAATGGCAGATGGAGTTCAACCTGGATAAATGCAAAGTGATGCATTTTGGAAGGTCGAACTCGAATGCTGAATATAGGATTAAAGATAGGATTCTTGGCAGTGTGGAAGAACAGAGGGATCTGGGTGTGCAAGTACATAGATCCCTCAAAGTTGCCACCCAAGTGGATAGGGTTGTTAAGAAAGCATGTGGTATTTTGGCTTTTATTAACAGGTGGATTGGGTTTAAGAACCGCGAGGTTTTGCTGCAGCTCTACAAGTCCCTGGTGAGACCACACATGGAATATTATGTCCAGTTCTGGTCGCCCTACTATAGGAAAGATATAGAGGCTTTGGAGAGGGTGCAAAGAAGGTTTACCAGGATGCTGCCTGCACTGGAGGGCTTGCCTTATGAAGAAAGGTTGAATAAGCTCGGACTTTTCTCTCTGGAGAGAAGGAGGAAGAGAGAAGACCTGATCGAGGTATACAAAATAATGAGAGGAATAGATAGAGTCAATAGCCAGAGACATTTCCCCAGGGCAGGATTGACTGGTACGAGGAGTCATAGTTTGAAGATATTAGGAGGAAGGTATAAAGGAGACGTCAGAGGTAGGTTCTTTACGCAGAGAGTTGTGAATGCATGGAATGCGTAGCCAGTTGTGGTGGTGGAAGCAGAGTCATTGGGAACATTTAAGCGACTGCTGGACATGCACATGGATAGCAGTGAGTTGAGAGGTGTGTAGGTTAAGTTACTATATTTTACATTAGGATTAAATCTCGGCACAGCATTGTGGGCCAAAGACCCTGTTCTGTGCTGTACGTTTCGATGTTCTATGTTCTAAATCCCCATGATCTCTACTTTAAGGAGAACCATCCCAGCTTCTTCAGTCGTTCCACAGAGTGAATGTCTCTCACCCCGGTCCCATTCCAATAACTCCTGTTTGCAATCTCTCCGAGGCCTGGATGTCCATCCTGAAGGGCAGCGTCCAGGAACATCAAACATACAAAGGCTGACATAAACTACATACGGAACTAAACTAAAAGGGAAGGATTGCAAGAGCTGGATATCTGAAGATGCATGCAGAGAACGCTGGAGAAACTCAGAAGTTTCTGTGGAGAGAGAAACAGAGTTAGTGTTTCCAGTCTGGTGTGATTCTTCTTTGGAACCAGTTCTATTGCTCTTTCCCACTTCACAGAAACTGTCAGACATGCTGAGCTTCTCCAGCACTTTCTGTTTTTATTACAGAGGGAACTAGAAAGCAATAAATGTTTTCAAGAAGGCGTTAGACATAGAAACATAGAGATGTACAGTACGGAAACAGACCTTTTGATCCAACTCAGCCATGCCGACCACATATCCTGAATTAAACTGGTCCTATTTGCCAGACTTTGGCCCCTATCTCTCTAAACCCTTCCAATTCATATATCCATCCAGATGCCTTTTAAATGTTACAATTGTACCAGCCTCCACCACTTCCTCTGGCACTCATTCCATACATGTACCACCCTCTGTGTGAAAAAGTTGCCCCTTGGGTCTCTGTTATATTTCCCCTCCCCTGTCACCCTAAGCGTATGCCCTCTAGTTTTGGACTCCCCCACCCCAAGGGAAAAAAGCTTGGCTATTTAGCCTATCCATGCTCCTCATGATTTTATAAACCTCTATAAGGTCACCCGTCAGCCTCTGACACTCCCAGAGAAAACAGCTGCTAGAACTAAAGAGATCAAAGGGCAAGGGGGAGAAAAGAGGAACAGGGGACTGAGTTGGATGATCAGCCATGATTATGTTGAATGGTGGAGCAGGCTCGAAGGGCCGAATGGCCTACTCTTGCTTCTATTTGAATGTTTCTACATACTGTGCATGGGTGATCAAAAGCTTAATTAAAAACATGGTTTGTTCAGATGGCCTTAAAGAAGGAAAAATAGATGGAGAGGTTGAGGAAGGGAACTCCAGAGCTTTGAGCTTTGGCTGATGAAGGTTCCTCCATTAAACCAAACATGAGAGCCTTTAATTCCAAACAATGCTGCACTGGGAACCAATCCAGGAAATTGGTACAGGGGACTTGCGATGAACTGGGATAAACACAGCATATTACACAGAGGTTGAAGTGATGATTCCAGACACTAACATAACATCTTATTTTCTTCAGGATTTGGCATGGAGGCTACCTTACTGCTGGTTGTTGGTTACTCCCACACCAGAGAAGTTGCCATCTCTTTCCTGGTGCTTGCTGTTGGATTTAGTGGATTTGCAATTTCTGGTGAGATTTCCTACATTCTGATCATCCCAATTTCAGGGTTCTGTTTATTAGTTCGGTTTGATGTGTCTTTCCCATCACAAACTGCCCTCGCCATGGGCTGAAAGACCAACTTTCTGAGTTGGTTTGGGACATTGTGATAGGAGGAAGACATTCAGCCCCTCAAACCAATGTCAACTTTCCGCTAGATCTTGGCTTGTTTATAACTTACCATGGCTCTGTGAGTTAATATGTGGGATTTTAAACATTATTTTTATGGGGTTTAGGCATCTCCATTGAGGCCAACATTGTTACCCACCTCTAATTGCCCTCAAACTGAGTGGCTCTCCAAATTGGGTATGGGAAAGGACATCGGTGAACAAGATAGGGTTTATGCTAATTAACAACGTCACCATTGGAGTAACACTTTGTTCCAAATTTACTTTAAGATTAAATTTTCACCACCAGCTTTGGTGGGGTTCGAACTCAGGTCCCCAGGAAGTTAGCCTGGGTTTAACATTACATTAACTAATTCAGGATTTACCAAGACGTCACCACCTCCCCATAAACATAGCCCAATTTTAGTTTTGCTCTGGTCTGAGAAAAGCATAGACAATCAACACAGTTAATTGGATCGCAGGCCAGAGTGTGAAACTAAATGCAATCCTTTCCCTGTTCCAGGAATGCAGCAGCATGCAGATCTGTCCTGTACACACAGATTCTCACAAATCTCAACAGACTCCCCTTACAAGTGTTCCCAGTGCTTCATTAAACCATGTCCTTCCCCCATGCATCTTAACAATATTAATAGCACAACATTAACAAACACATCTTATACAAAAGGAGAAACTGATTCTTGGCTGGAGGTTCAGTGACCAGGCAATTGGTTAAAGAATCAATGGACGAGTTTTTTTTTAACACAGTGACCAGTGAATTGGAAGGTGCAGCCTAAAAAACCAGTGGAAAGGGATTCAATAATAACTTTCAAAAAAGTGAAAAGACTGAATTTGCAGGGCTATGTGGGAAGAGTAGGGATGTGGGAAGAGTAGGGATGGTGGGACTAATTGGCTCGAGAGTTTTAAGAGGCAGGAAATTCACTTTGAGCTCAGTGGCCTCCCAATAGCCTGCATCACTCTCCATATACTGGAGTAGTGATGCTGGAAGAGCACAGCAGTTCAGGCAGCATCCAATGAGCAGCGAAATCAATGTTTCGGGCAAAAGCCCTTCATCAGGAATAAAGGCAGTGAGCCTGAAGCATGGAGAGATAAGCTAGAGGAGGGTGGGGGTGGGGAGAGAGTAGCATAGAGTACAATGGGTGAGTGGGGGAGGAGATGAAGGTGATAGGTCAAGGAGGAGTGGATAGGTGGAAAAGAAGATAGGCAGGTCGGACAAGTCAAGGAGACAGTAACTGAGCTGGAAGTTTGAAACTAGGATGAGGTGGGGGAAGGGGAAATGAGGAAGCTGTTGAAGTCCACATTGATGCCCTGGGGTTGAAGTGTTCCGAGGCGGAAGATGAGGCGTTCTTCCTCCAGGCGTCTGGTGGTGAGGGAGCGGCGGTGAAGGAGGCCCAGGACCTCCATGTCCTCGGCAGAGTGGGAGGGGGAGTTGAAATGTTGGGCCTCAGGGCGGTTTGGTTGATTGGTGCGGGTGTCTCGGAGATGTTTCCTGAAGCACTCTGCTAGGAGGCGCCCAGTCTCCCCAATGTAGAGGAGACCACATCGGGAGCAACGGATACAATAAATGATATTGGTGGATGTGCAGGTGAAACTTTGATGGATGTGGAAGGCTCCTTTAGGGCCTTGGATAGAGGTGAGGGAGGAGGTGTGGGCACAGGTTTTACAGTTCCTGCGGTGGCAGGGGAAAGTGCCAGAATGGGACGGTGGGTCGTAGGGGGGCGTGGACCTGACCAGGTAGTCACGGAGGGAACGGTCTTTGCGGAAGGCGGAAAGGCGTGGGGAGGGAAATATATCCCTGGTGGTGGGGTCTTTTTGGAGGTGGCGGAAATGTCAGTGGATGATTTGGTTTATGTGAAGGTTTGTGGGGTGAAAGGTGAGCACCAGGGGCGTTCTGTCCTTGTTACGGTTGGAGGGGTGGGGTCTGAGGGCGGAGGTGCGGGCTGTGGACGAGATGCGTTGGAGGGCATCTTTAACCACGTGGGAAGGGAAATTGCGGTCTCTAAAGAAGGAGGCCATCTGGTGTGCCCTATGGTGGAACTGGTCCTCCTGGGAGCAGATACGGCAGAGGCGGAGAAAGTGGGAATACGGGATGGCATTTTTGCAAGAGATAGGGTGGGAAGAGGTGTAATCCAGGTAGCTGTGGGAGTCGGTGGGTTTGTAAAAAATGTCAGTGTCAAATCGGTCGTCACTAATGGAGATGGAGAGGTCCAGGAAAGGGAGGGAGGTGTCAGAGATGGTCCAGGTAAATTTAAGGTCAGGGTGGAATGTGTTGGTGAAGTTGATGAATTGCTCAACCTCCTCGCGGGAGCACGAGGTGGCGCCAATGCAGTCATCAATGTAGCGGAGGAAGAGGTGGGGAGTGGTGCCGGTGTAATTACGGAAGATCAACTGTTCGACATAGCCAACAAAGAGACAGGCATAGCTGGGGCCCACACGTGTGCCCATGGCTACCCCTTTGGTCTGGAGGAAGTGGGAGGATTCAAAGGAGAAATTGTTAAGGGTGAGGACCAGTTTGGCCAAACGAATAAGAGTGTGTCAGTGGAAGGGTACTGTTGGGGACATCTGGAGAGGAAAAAACAGAGGGCTTGGAGGCCCTGGTCATGGCGAATGGAGGTGTAGAGGGATTGGATATCCATGGTGAAGATAAGGCGTTGGGGGCCGGGGAAACGGAAGTCTTGGAGGAGGTGGAGGGCGTGGGTGGTGTCTCGAACGTATGTGGGGAGTTCCTGGACTAGGGGGGATAGGATAGTGTCAAGGTAGGTAGAGATGAGTTCAGTGGGGCAGGAGCATGCTGAGACAATGGGTCGGCCAGGGTGGTCAGGCTTGTGGATCTTGGGAAGGAGGTAGAACCGGGCAGTGCGGGGTTCCCGGACTATGAGGTTGGAAGCTGTGGGTGGGTTACCTGCATCACTCTCCAGTTTAAGGCAACAGTTGGGTTGTGAGGGGGAGTGAATGAGCAATGGGTTCAGGAACATTCTCTCTGGCCATATGGACTTGAGGACATCCTGTTCACTACTCCCTAACCACAGGCCACGCTGTACAAAGCTTGTGTTCAGGATTCAGGGACCAAGACACAGGCTGAGAAAAGCTAAAGGCAATTCCATGGACATGACCTTGCCTCACACTCATGTCTATTGAATTAAGGGATCTTGCCCAAGTACTAGTGCAGTTACACAGGGTGACTGTAAGGAATCCAATACCCTTTCCATCGTCGTGGCTGGCCAGGAATCTCTCCTGCCCTTGTGACATTGGAAGGATTTACAAGGTAATACTCCATCTGTGTTAGGAACTCAAACTTCCTTGGCCATCAGGTTTTGAGATGGGACTTGAATTCAAAGCTTCTAGCTCAGAGGCAAGGACATTACCTACTGTGCCTCCTATTGGGCTGTATATGACAATGACTTAGCTCTGTAATCTATTCTTAACTGATCAGGATTGTACCACATTGTTATTGAATCCAGGGTTCAACGTGAATCACTTGGACATTGCCCCTCGTTATGCTAGTATCCTGATGGGGATATCCAATGGTGTGGGAACACTGTCGGGAATGATTTGCCCACTAATCGTTGGAGCAATGACATCGCACAAGGTAAAGCTAACATTCCCATCTACTCCTGAATGACAGTTTCTCAGCAAAATCTGAATAACTGCAGAACGCTGCAAATCAGAAACAAAAGCAGAAGATGCTGGAAAAGCTCAGCAGGTCTCGTAGCATCTGTGAAGAGAAATCAAAGCTAATGTTTCGGGTCCAGTGACTCTTCCTCAGAAGTTCCTCAGGACAGGAAGCATTAACTTTGATTTCCCTTCACAGATGCTGCCAGACCTGCTGAGCTTTTCTTGCAATTTCTGGTTTTGTGAAGATTACGGGCAGCAAGGTGGCACAGTGGTTAGCACTGCTGCCTCACAGGCCCAGAGACCCGGGTTCAATTCCTGCCTCAGGCAACTGTCTGTGTGGAATTTGCACATTCTCTCCATGTCGGCGTGGGTTTCCTCCAGGTGCTCCGGTTTCCTCCCACAGTCCAAAAATGTGCAGGTTAGGTGAATTGGCCATGCTAAATTGCCCGTAGTGTTATGGGAATGGGTTTGGGTGGGTTACGCTTCGGTGGGTCGGTGTGCACTTGTTGGGCCGAAAGGCCTGTTTCCACACTGTAAGTAATCTAATCTAATTTCTCAGTTGCTGGACTGTGTGATGTTCTGAGCAGCACACTTATGGATAAATGGCGAGGTGTGAGGGAGGCTTCAGAGGAGATTCACCCAGGACAGTGGTGAACCTGTAGGGTAGGGGAATTCAAAAGTAGGGGATATAGGTTTAAACTGAGAGGAGAAAGGTTTAAAAGGGACTGGGGAGGGCAACTATTTCATGCAAGGTGATTTGTATGTGGAACAGAATGCCCGAGGTAAACAGTAGGTAAACAGTAAACAATTACAACTTTTAAAAGACGTTTGGACAGGTATATGAATAGGAAAGGTTCAGAGGGATTTGGTACAACCACAGGCAAATTGGGACTAGTTATTTTGGGGAAATAGGTCAGCATGGACGAGTTGGACCGAAGGGTCTGTTTCCATGCTGTATAACTCTATGATTCTACCCCAGGAAGCTGTTGAGGCCAAAACATCGAAGATTTTCAAGAAGGACCTACATATAATTCTTAGAGCTAAGGGGATGAAAGGCTATGAGGTGAAAGCAGGAACAGGGAATGAGTTGGGTGATCAGCTGTGATCATATTGAATGGCAGGATGTTTGTTAATAATATCAGACAGCTCCATATACATTTGTATATGGAAGAGGATGCAGATATCAATATAACAGCAACATACTGGTTTCAATAGCATCTTGTGCTATTGATGTATTAATTTAATTATAATTTTAAAATATGACTTTGTCAGTTGATCCATTTGTTGTGGACCACAGTCTCTTTTTCTGTTTCACACACCACGTGGTCTTAACAAGTCTGCCTTAAACCACTTGGTAGCACTCTCCCTTCTATGTTTGAAAGTTTTCAGTTTTAAGATTCTAAGACATGAGCAGAAGTAGGCCATTCAGCCCATCAAATCTGCCAGTCAGTAAACTCATGGTTGATCTGATGATCCTCACCCTCCACTCCCAATGTGGTCCAGAGGGAGTGCTGCACTGTCCATGCAGCCACCTCCTCCTGATGGGATGAAGTACCCTGGCTACTGGACAGAAATTTCAAGCAAGCGTAAAGACAGGGGTAATCCAAGATGGCTGAAACAGGCTGCTCCTTTTTGAGGTATTTTAGGTGTTGGAGTTGATTTTCTCGAATTCCAGGAGCAGCAATTACTGTTTATATGCTGTTGCATTGTTTTGGAACTTTGGAGAAAAAAAAGTTAAAACAACAGCAGTTTTAAAAGGGAGAGGAACAGACTAGGGCAGCACAAGGTGAGGTCAGTGCAGGAGAGAGAGAGAGAGAGCAAGAGAGAGAGAGAGAGAGAGAGAAATAAACCCACACTGTTCCTTGACACAGCAGTGAACCTGCACAGTTACTGCCTTTGCTGTTTGAATTCACGTATCACTGGACATTAGAGTGCACCTGGGAAATTCACAACTAATCTTGGAGGAACCTGTTTGGGAGAGATCACAGCACAGAAACAGAAGTGAATATTTTAAGCGTAGCCTTACAGTAAGTCTGCAGTAGTGAGTAGAGTGGGTTCTTTTTTGATTATAAGTTTTATTGAGATATGCCTCTTGATTAAACTCAAAAATATAAGCCATAAGTATTAAGTTAGCCTGGAGCGGTGTTTTTTAGAGGAATAAGACCGTGCTATTTTCTTGGTCTGTATATCGAAAGAAGCAAAAATGGCCCTTAGTAGAGTGATATACTCTTCTTGTCAGATGGGGGAGTTTAGGGAGAGTTTATGTGTCACTGAGGATTATATCTGCAATAAATGCCATTGGTTGCGAATCCTATCAGATCGAATGGATCGGTTGGAGAGACGGTTAGAGGCAATGAGGGAATTACAAGAGCAAAGGGATGTGATGGATGGCAGTCATAGGAAGGGGGGAAAGTCTCAGATACAGTCACTCAAATGGGTTAACTCCACGAAAGGTAAGAGAAGTAGGCATGAAGTGCAGGAGTCTTCTGTGGCTATACCCATTTCAAACAAGGATGCTGTTTTGGAAAATGTAGTCATGATTTGGAGATGCCGGTGTTGGACTGCGGTGTACAAAGTTAAAAATCACACAACACCAGGTTATAGTCCAACAGGTTTAATTGGAAGCACACTAGCTTTCGGAACACCGCTCCTTCACCTATCACCTGATGAAGGAGCGTCGCTCCAAAAGCTAGTGTGCTTCCAATTAAACCTGTTGAACTATAAACTGGTGTTGTGTGATTTTTAACTTTGGAAAATGTAGGGAGTGATGGATTCTCAGGGGAACGTAGCACGAACAACCAAGTTTTTGGTATTGGGACTGGCTCTTATGCAATGAGGGGTACGTCGGGTTCCAAGAGATCAATTGTGTTAGGAGATTCCCTAGTCCAAGGCACAGATAGATGTTTCTGTGGCCAGTAGCGAAAAATCAGAATGGTATGTTGTTTCCCTGGTGCCAGGATCAAGGATGTCTCTGAGAGGGTGCAGAATGTTCTCAAGGGGGAGAGGGCCCAGCAGGAGGTCATTGTCCACATTGAAACCAACAACATAGGAAGGGAAAAGGATGAGATTCTGCAGGGAGAATACAGAGAGTTAGGCAGACATTTAAAAAGGAGGTCCTCAAGGGTAGTAATATCTGTATTACTCCCAGTGCTATGAGCTAGTGAAGGTAGGAACAGGAGGATGGAGCAGATGAATGCAGGGCTGAAGAGCTGGCGTATGGGAGAAGGATTCACATTTTTGGATCATTGGAATCTCTTCTGGGGTTGAAGTGCCCTGTACAAGAAGGATGGATTGCATCTGAATTGGAAAGGGACTAATATACTGGCAGGGAGATTTGCTAGAGCTGCTCAGGAGGATTTAAACAAGTGGGGGGTGGGACCCAGGGAAATAGTCAGGAAAGAGATCAATCTGAGACTGGTACAGTTGAGAACAGAAACGAGTCAAACAGTCAGGGTAGGTTGGGACAAAGCAGAGAACAAGGTAGGACTGAAAAATTAAACTGCATTTATTTCAATACATGAGGCCTAACAGGGAAGGCAGATGAACTCGAGGCATGGTTGGGAACATGGGACTGGGATATCATAGCAATTATAGAAACATGGCTCAGGGATGGACAGGACTAGCAGCTTAGTGTTCCAGGATACAAATACGACAGGAAGGATAGAAAGGGAGGCGAGAGAGGAGGGGGAGTGGCATTTTTGATAAGGGATAGCATTACAGCTGTGCTGAGGGAAGATATTCCCTGAAATACATCCAAGGACATTATTTGGGTGGAACTGAGAAATAAGAAAGGGATGATCACCTTATTGGGATTGTATTATAGACCCCCTAATAGAGGGAAATGGAGAAACAAATTTGTACAGAGATCTCAGTTATCTGTAAGAATAATACAGTGGTTATGGTCAGCGATTTTAACTTTCCAAATATAGACTGGTACTATCATAATGGAGAGGAATTTGTTAAGTGTGTGCAAGACAGTTTTCTGACTCAGTATGTGGATGTACCGACTAGAGAAGGTGTAAAACTTGATGTACTCTAAGGCAGGGCAGGTGACTGAGGTGTCAGTGGGGGAAGCACTTTGGGGCCAGCGACCATAATTCTATTAGATTTAAAATAGTGATGGAAAAGGATAGTTCTAATTTGGAAGAAGGCTAATTTTGACAGTTTTAGGCAAGAACTTTCAAAAGCTGATTGGGAGCAGATGTTCCCAGGTAAAGGGACGGCTGGAAAATGGGAAGCCTTCAAAAATGAGATAACAATAATCCAGAGAAAGTATATTCCTGTCTGGGTGAAAGGAAAGCTGGTAGGTATAGGGAATGTTGGATGACTGGAGAAATTAAGGTTTGGTTAAGAAAAAGGAAACATATGTAAGGTATAGACAGGATAGATCGAGTGAATCCTTAGAAGAGTATTAAGGCAGTAGGAGTGTACTTAAGAGAGAAATCAGGAGGGCAAAAAGGAGACATGAGATAGCTTTGGCAAATAGAACTAAGGAGAATCCAAAGGGTTTTTACAAATGCATTAAGGACAAAAGAGTAACGAGGGAGAGATTAGGGCCCCTCAAAGATCAGCAAAGTGGCCTTTGTGTGGAGCCACAGGAGATGGGGGAGATACTAAACGAGTATTTTGCATCAGTATTTACTGTGGAAAAGGGCATGCAACATTTAGAATGTAGGGAAATAGATGGTGACATCTTGAAAAATGTCACATTACAGAGGAGGAAGTGCTGGATGTCTTGAAACACAGAAAAGTGGATAAATCCCCAGGACCTCATCAGACTTCCCTTTATTGGTCAGAGTATTGAGTACAGGAGTTGGGAGATCATATTGCGTGCAATTCTGGTCTCCTTCCTATCGGAAAGATGTTGTGAAACTTGAAAGGGTTTAGAAAAGATTTGCAAGGATGTTGCCAGGGTTGAAGGATTTGAGGTATAGGGAGAGGCAGAACAGGGCGGCACGGTGGCACAGTGGTTAGCACTGTTGCCTCACAGTGCCAGAGACCCAAGTTCAATTCCCACCTCAGGCGACTGACTGTGTGGAGTTTGCACGTTCTCCCCGTGTCTGTGGGGGTTTCCTCCGGGTGCTCTGGTTTCCTCCCACAGTCCAAAGATGTGCAGGTCAGGTGAATTGGCCATGCTCAATTGCCCGTAGTGTTAGGTAAGGGGTAAATGTAGGGTTATGGGTGGGTTGCGCTTCGAGGGTCGGTGTGGACTTGTTGGGCTGAAGGGCCTGTTTCCTCACTGTAATGTAAACTAATCTAATCTTGAAGGATGGGACTGTTTTCCCTGGAACGTCGGAGGCTGAGGGGTGACCTTATAGAGGTTTATAAAATCATGAGGGGCATGGATAGGATAAATAGACAAAGTCTTTTCCCTGGGGTTGGGGAGTCCAGAACTAGAGGGCATAGGTTTAGGGTGAGAGGAGAAAGATATAAAAGAGACCTGAGGGGCAATCCTTTCACATAGAGGGTGGTACGGGTATGGAATGAGCTACCAGAGGAAGTGGTGGAGGCTAGTCCGAGTACAAAATTTATAAGGCATCTGGATGGGTATATGAATAGGAAGGGTTTGGAGGGATATGGGCCAGGTGCTGGCAGGTGGGCAGATTAGGTTGGGATATCTGGTCAGCATGGACGGGTTGGATCGAAGGGTCTGTTTCCGTGCTGTACATCTCTATGACTCTATAACCAGTAATTAACCCTTAACTAACAAAGCTGGCTAAGTTGATTTCATTGCTGTTGGTGGGATCCGCCTGTGTTTGAAAGATTCTGGTTTCTTTCCAAGTTAATTGAAAGCCATCAGTGTTTCCTGATGCATTTCGATTTAATTCATTGTCCTCAGACCCGGGAGGAGTGGCAGCACGTCTTTGTGATCGCCTCAGTGGTCCATTACAGTGGCGTCATCTTCTATGGCATCTTTGCCTCAGGGGAGAAGCAGGACTGGGCAGATCCTGACCAGGGCAGTGAAGACAAGTGTGGCATCATCGGTCACGATGAGCTGGCAGAGGAGACTGAACTCAGTGAAGACAACCACATCAGTCCAAAGAAAAAAATGTCCTATGGTGCTACCAGCCAAATCAACGGAGCACGGAAAGAGAGCTGGAGAATAAGGAGGGGAAAGGCACATGAGGAACTGGTAGATGATCAAAACAGTTATCATTGTGAGAATGGGGACTATCGAGATACATCTCAGTGAGTTCATGTGATCTGGACTAAATGCTGTGACTGAATATCAAGGTTCAAGGCGCAGTCTGTTTTATTGGCTTATAAATGTTATATTTAACCACTTCATAAAAATTGTTGGCTTTTTTTAAGATTGCCTGGTAGAAATGGCCTTCATTCAAATTATATGATTGGTTATTGGTAACTATAAACATTGTAAAATAAATTGGCCTTGGAAGAAAGTTATATTACATCGACTATGCAGAGAGAAACGGGCCGTTCAGCCCAAATGCTTCCTGCTGGTGTTTATGACCCATGTGATTCTCATCCCACACCCCAACTGCAGTAACCCAATCTTCATTTGTTTATCCAGCCTCTCCATTAATGCAATTCTGCTGTTCGCCTCACACTATCCCTGTGGGAGTAAGTTCCACATTCTCACCACTCACTGGGTAAACGTTTCACCTAAATTTCCTCCTGGATTTACAGGATTAGTTGTTGAGTCTTGATTCTCCCTCGCCCCACCCCACCACTCCCGATGGGTGGGAATGTGTATTTTCCCCAACTTGTCAAGGGAACTTCATGGTGTGAATGACCTTGAGGAGGTCACACCCCCCCCCCCTCCACCCCCGTCCCTCCGCCCCTCTGCCCCTCATAGTCTGATGACCCAGACAGGTGAATAAAACAGATGAACCTTGCCCGTGTTGGAACCTGTATCCAGCAACGAAGGAAGTGTAGCACAAATGGGAATCTTCAGTCATTACTTCATTTCAGGAATGCATTCTATAAAGTTGATAGCACGTTAAGTCATGCCAGAGTTTGTATTCAGATTGGCTTACAGTGCCCCTGGTCTCTGTAAACCCCATGCATTCCATTAATAATGTTAAATGGATTGAATTTTTGATGTGAGCAACTATGGATTTATTGATCTTGGTGTGATTATAAAAATAAAGAAGCAATGTTTCATCACTGCAACAATTTGGAAATTGCATGATGTGGAGAAGGGGTGTTCTACATATGACACAATGGTAATATTACTGCTCATTGTCATCCAGAGATCCAGGGACATGGTAAAAATCTCATCATTGGTAAATGGTGACATTTCAACTCAATTAATAACATCTGGGATGTTGGAGTAAGCTGGAGGATGACACCAGTGATTGGGGACACAGGTTCAATTCTTGCCAAAGTGGAATCTCAAATTGAATTAATAAATCTGGAATTAGGCTCAGTAATGGTGACCATGACACCAATGTAGATTGTCATTTAAAATCCATCTGGGTCGCTCATGTCTTTTATGAAGGGAAATCTGCCATCCTTGCCTAGTCTGGTCTATATGTGACTCCAGACCCACATCAATATGGTTGACTCTTACCTGCCCCCTGAAAAAGCCTAACAAGCCACTCAGTTCAAGATCAGTTAGGGATGTGCAATAAATGCTGGCCGTGCCAGTGGTGGTCATGTCCTTTTGCTAGGATATGAAAACTCCCTGACTGTCCATTCAAGGGATGTAGCCATTAACCCTGTTAAACCCTTTAGTTTCAATTAGATTACCTCTCAATGCCTGAAACTCCAGAGAATGAGGGTGTATGCCAGTCAGTGATATACAGAGGGTCCTGGGTGTCCCTGTACACTGGTCAGTGCAAGTACACAGGCAGCAAGCAGTTAGGAAGACAAATGGAAAAATTACCAAACCAAGTTCCTAGTTTTGATGTTTCTAATAAAGGCCCAGTTGAATTAATGCCTTCTCAGGTTCTCAACCAGGATCAAACAAATCTCTGAGGTGAGGCTAGACCCAGGGCCTTCTGAGGAGCAGGAGATTCAACGTTTCAGGTAAAAGCCCTTCATCAGGAATGAGGCTTGTGGGCCGAGGGGCTGAGAGATAAAAGGGGATGTAGCTGGGAATGCAATAGGTAGATGAAGGTGAGGGAGAAGGTGACAGGTCAGAGAGGAGAGTAGAGTGGATGGATGGGAATGGTAATGGACGGATCAAGAGGGCAGTGTCGAGTTGGAGACTTGGGACTGGGATAATGTGGGGGGAGGGGAAATGAGGAAGCTGTTGAAATCCACATTTATCTCGTGTGGTTGCAGGGTCCCAAGACGGAATATGAGGCATTCTTCCTCCAGGCTTCGGGTGGTTAGGGAGTGGTGATGGAGGAGGCCCAGGACCTGCATGTCCTTGACGGAGTGGGAGGGGGAGGTTGAAGTGTTCCGCCATGGGGCGGTGGGGTTGGTGGGTGTGGGTGTCCCAGAGATGTTCTCTGAAATGATCCGCAAGTTGGTGTGTTGTGTCCCCGATATAGAAGAGACTACATTGGGTGCAATGAATACTGTAGATGACATTGGTGTAGGTATGGGTAAATTTCTGTTGGATGTGGAAGGATCGTTTGGGGCCATGGACGGAGGTGAGAAGTGTGGTGTGGGTGCAGGTTTTCCACTTGCTGCAGTGGCAGGGGTACATGCTGGGAGTGGGGTGAGGGCTAATGGGGGCGTGGACCTGACAAGGGATTCGTAGAAGGAATGCATTCTCTGGAATGCTGATAGGGATGAGGAGGGAAAAGTATATCCGGTGGTGGGGTCTGTTTGTAGGTGGCAGAAGTGGCGGAGGATGATGCAATGTATACAGAGGTTGGTGGAGTGGAAGGTGAGGACCAGGGGGTTTCTGACCCTGCAACCACACGAGGTTAATGTGGATTTCACCAGTTTCTTCATTTCCCCTTCCTCCACATTATTCCAGTCCCAAGTCTCCAACCCGGCACCGCCCTCTTGACCTGACCATTACCTTTCCCATCTATCCGCTCCACCCTCCTCTCTGACCTATCACTTTCTCCTCCACCTTCACCTATTGCATTCCCAGCTACCTGCCTCCCAATCCCAGCCCCCTCCCATTTATCTCTCAGCCTCCCAGCCCACAGGCCACATTCCTAATGAAGGGCTTATGCTTGAAACGTCGATTCTCCTGCTCCTTGGACACTGCCTGACCTGCTGTGCTTTTCCAGCACCACACTCCTGACTCTGATCTCCAGCATCTGAAGTCCTCACTTTCTCCCAGGGCCTTCTGACTCGATCAGAGAGGGTCCCAGTTACTCCGACTCAGTGCAAGAAAGGGAATAGAATCATAGGGAAAGCCCTTCAACCCATCACATCCATGTCAGTCAAAAACAACCACCTGACTATTCTAATCCTATTTTCCTTGCATACCTTTGCATCACAACAGCACCCCGAAATCCTTCTTCAATATGATGAGGGTTTCTGTCTCTCCCACCATCACAGGCAGGGAGGTCCAAGTTCCCACCACCCTCTGGGGTGGGAACATTCTTCCTCACATCTCCTTTAACCTTCAGTCTATGTCCCCGGTCATTGATCCCTCCACTGAGGGGACCATTTCTTCCTGTCTAGCCAGTCCATGCCCCTTATAATAGACCACAGTTTTCTGTAACAAAATGGAAGAGGGTGCGACATAAATGCAAGAGTAGTTTATTGGAGGGGACAGTGTGAGTTGGACCTCACACTTCAGCCAATGTAAACAGGAGATAAGCAATCGTTTTCATCGCTGATCTCCAGTTAATTAGTGTGAAGGTTTCTGTTTCCTTTAATAGGGGCAGAATTCCCTACTCATTTATTTAGGTCAGTCTGTTGCCATGACATCTTCTCTCCTGTTGCATGGTTAATGATGTCCCTTCCGGTTTAGAGACTGTGTATTAAGTATCCTTCTTTGATGCTCCCTGTTATTGTAATTAATTCAATTACTTTCATGGATGACAGACACCAACACTCACTGAACAAAGACGTAACACAGTTTCACAGCATTGCTCCTGCGATCCTTCTTAATACGGCTATCACAGGCATGTAAATAGTGCCAGAAGGTGGGAGTTTAAGATCAGCCATTCACTTAGCGGAATCTCAGGGTATCCCAAAGCATTTTACACTCAATGAACTATTTATTAAAGAGTAGTTTATGCTGTATTACTCAACAAGCTCTTCCAGAAATGATCATGTTTCAAAAACACCAGATGATCTGTTTTTAATGCTGAAGGTTGGAGAAGAGGTTTCACCAGGGTACCAGTGAGAACTCTCCCCTTTCTTTACTCAACATGGCGGTAGAGCCTTGGTTTAGTAAAGGCAAATTACTGCCGATGTTTGGAGATCTGGAATGAAAGCAGAGTGTTGGAGAAACACAGCAGGTCTGGCAGCATCTGTGGAGAGAGAAACTGAGTCAATGTTTCAAGTCTGGTATGACTTTTCTGCAGAACTTGATTTAACATCTCATTGCAAACCACACAGCGCCTCCAACAATGCAGCAATTCCTCGGTATTGCAACCCCGAATTTTGTGCTCAAATTGCCACTCAGTCATCGTGGCTCAGAAGGAGACCATTCGGCCCATTGAGTCTGTTCTGGATTTCTGTCCAACAATTGATCCAGTGATTGACAGGGCCCCAGCTCTAACACAACAGCCCAGTTAGGTTAGTTTGCTGTCCAATTACCTCCTCAAAACATTGATCGTCTCCACTTCCTCCTATCTCAGGGGGTAGCAAGTTGTAGATCATTGCCACTCACCACCTAAATACATTCTTCCTCATACTCACCTGCATCTCCTGCTGAAAATCTCTGCCCCCTTGTCCATGATTTGGCGATGTTGGTCTTGGACTGGGGTGTACAAAGTTAAAAACCACACAACACCAGGTTATAGTCCAACAGGTTTATTTGGAAGCACTAGCTTTTGGAGCACTGCCCCTTTATCAGATGGTTGTGGAGAATAAGATTGTAAGACACAGAATTTATAGTAAAAATTATCACACTGTAAACTTTTGCTATAAATTCTGTATCTTACTATCTTATTTTGCACAACCACCTGGTGAAGGAGCAGCGCTCCAAAAGCTAGTGCGTCCAAATAAACCTGTTGGACTATAATGTGGTGTTGTGTGACTTTTTTTTAACCTTTGTCCATGCAACATCTGCTAATGAGAATACTTTGGTTATTGTTGAGGTGAATAACTCTAAGTGTGAATTGCAGGAGGTTCATGTGAATGGTGGGCTGCTGACTAACATCAATTAGCAAGTGCAGGTTACCCCTTCAATTTTATTTTTCTTTTTTTTTAGTCCTTGCACAGTCACAGTCAGTCACAAAATGGTCCAAATCCCAAAAGGCAAAACACCCGAGTGGCCAGTGACGAGCACTGCCCTTCAAACCACAGGGCAATGCTATGTGAGCAAAACAGTGAAGGGGAGGGTAGGGACTAAATCAAAATAGAGTTGGAGACACCATGTTTATTTTTTTTTATTTTTTTTACTTTTTTTTCTTTTCTTTTCTTTTTTTTTGAAACACTCAAGTGGCCAGTCACAACTCCACCCCTTCAATTTTATACCAACTAGATTTAAAATTGGAACTGTTCCTTTGGAGACTCTAATCAATCCAAACAGCAGAACATTAAACAAAAACATAGCTGTTAAAGTTTCTTAATTGGTATGGATCCTAATCAATAGTTGTTAGTAAAACAATCTTTTTCATCTGTGGCATGTGGGCATTTCAGATGAGACCAGCATTTATTACCTATCCCCAATTCCCTCTTGAGCAGATGATGGTGAACATTTTCAATTCACATGCTATGGGCCGTTGCACAATGCTCTTAGGGTGGGAATTCCAGGATTCTGACCCAGTAACACTGAAGGAACAGCGATATAGTTCCAAACCACACGGTGGTTCAGTAGTTAGCACTGCTGCCTCACAGCACCAGGGTCCCAGGTTCAATTCCAGCCTCGGGCAACTGTCTGTGTGGAGTTTGCACATTCTCCCTGTGTCTGTGTCGGTTTCCTCCCACAGTCCAAAGTTGTGCAGGTCAGGTGAATTGGCCATGCTACATTGCCCACAGTGTTAGGTGCATTAGTCAGAGGGAAATGTGTCTGGGTGGGTTACTCTTTGGAGGGTTACCCTTCGGACGGTCGATTTGGGTTGAAGGACTTGTTTGCACACTGCAGGCAATCTAATCGAATGTAAACCAGGACGGTGAGTGGATTGGAGGGGGACTTGCAGGGGCTGGTGTTCCCATTGTAGATGGTAGAGGTCCCAGATTTGGAAGGTGCTGCTGAAGGAGCCTCAGTGAGTTGATACAATGTATCTTGTAGATAGTACACACTGCTGTGACTGTGATGATAGAGGGAGTGAGTACTTCAGGTCGTGCTCAGGATGTCAAGCAAGTATGCTGTTTCAGGTGTGGAGCTGCAGCATTCCAGGCAAGTGGGGAGTATTCCATCACATTCCTGAGTGGTGGACAGACAGGTGAGTTATTCACTGCAGTAGTCCTAGCCTCTGGACTAGTCTTGCAGCTATTAAAGTTTTAAGAGCTGGTACAGCTGGGTTTATTGGTAATCAGCAGGATATTCCGGTTGGTAAATTCACTGACAACAACGCTGTGGAAGGTGAGGAGTAAAGGTTCAACTGTCACTGGGGTCAGCCAATGCTCAAAATGACTCAAAAACCTCTCCATGTTTTGTCCTCCTTCTCAAAGATTTGAAATTTACGGAAGTATGTGAATCACTTTTAAGATGATTCATTGCAAGAGTCTGGGCTCTTTGAAAGACATTTGATATTTTAATTTCCTCCTATCAGGCCATGTTTCTTTCTCTACTGCCTTAAAAGAACTGACAACCTGTTTAAAATTAGCTAGTTATTAAATAGTTCAATTATTGTGCTCAAAACACATGCAGCACATTCATGCAAATATATTAACCTCATGCTACCTGAGCCCATTAAAACCTTTGGTGATTGGATTTCATGTAACTATCAGAGCTGTGCAATCTTATCTTATCAGTTCATCAATTGTACTGACATTTGAAATCCCATCCCCAACAGTTGACCAATATTTGATTGTGCATGGACTTTATTGGTCTATCACAGGGTTTGTTTGTCCTTTGGGTGTGGGTCACACTGTCAAGATTTTGTACATTTGCCTGGATGAGTGCGGCTCAGACAACTTGACACTTTCGGGACAAAGCAGCCTGTTTGATTGACAGCACATCCACAAACATCCTCTCCCTCCACCACCATCACTCAGTAGCACGAGTGTGTACTATCTACAAGATGCACTGCAGACATTCACCAAAGATCCTCAGACAGCATCTTCCCAACCCACGACGACTTCCATCTAGAAGGACAAAGCCAGCAGATAGATGGGAACACCACCCCTTGCAAGTTCCTCTTGAAGCCATTCCCCATCCTGACTTGGAAATATATCGCTGTTCCTTCAGTGTCGCTGGGTCAGGATTCTGGAATTCCCTCCCTAAGGGCATTGTGAGTCAATACAGCACATGGACTGCAGCTCTTCAACAAGGCAGCTCACCCCCACCTTCTCAAGGGGCAACTAGGGATGGGCAGCAAACACCCAACCAGTGGCACCCATGTCGCATAAGTAAGGGAATAAGGCCCTTCTGCATGACAACATTGAGAATTTGGAATATTATGAGCAGCCTTGGGTCCTGTAACAAAGGAAGGGTGTGCTGATGTGGGCGGCATGGGGTTAGCACTGCTGCCTCACAGCGCCAAAGACACGGGTTCAATTCCCGCCTCGGGCAAATCTCTGTGTGGAGTTTGCACATTCTCCCCGTGTCTGTGTGGGTTTCCTCCTGGTGCTCCGGTTTCCTCCCACAGTCCAAAAATGTGCAGGTTAGGTGAATTGGCCATGCTAAATTGCCCATAGTGTTAGGTGAAGGGGTAAATGTAGGGGAATGGGTCTGGGTGGGTTGCGCTTCGGAGGGTCGGTGTGGACCTGTTGGGCCGAAGGGCCTGTTTCCACACTGTAAGTAATCTAATCTAATCTAATCTGATGTTGGAGAGGATCCATGGGAGATTCACAAGAGTGATCCCAGAGATGAAGGGCTTGTCATATGAGGAGCAGTTGTGGACTCTGGGTCTGTACTGGATGAAGTTTAGAAAGATGATGGAGATCTGATTGAAACTTACAGAATGCTGAGGGGCCTGGATAGAGGAGACACGGAGAAGATGTTTCCATGAGTAGGAGAGACTAGTAGGGAGGGCACAGCTTCAGAATGAAGGGATGACCCTTTAGAACTGAGATGGGGGGGAACTTCTTCAGCCAGAGGGTGGGGACTCTGTGGAACTCATTGCTGCAGAGGGCTGTGGAGGCCATATCACTGAGTGTCTTTAAGACAGAGATAGATAGGTTCCTAATTAGTAAGGGGATCAAGGGTTATGGAACAATGAGGCTGAGAAACATATCAACCATTACTAAATGGTGGAGCAGACCTGATGGGTGAAATGGTCTGATTCTGCTCCTGTATCTGATAGTCTTCTAAGCTACAGTCAGATAATGAGAGACTTGAGACACGTGTATCCCAGAGCAGGGAGGGAGAGGAAGCCAGCTGTGGATCAGCAGTCAGAACCTATCCCTCTGAGTGATTGATGAACAACACACAAAGAGCAATTGTATACATTACCACCCACAGCAGCAAGTTTAAATGTCGACACTGAATAATGGCATTTGTTGAGTTATTTTGGAAAAAACATAATTTCTGATTTGGAGAATTGGGAAATGTTCTGCTGTGCAAAATGTTAGAAAATCTGATAAACTTCAAAGACCTTTTAATAATGTCATGGACTCTTGCCTGTCATGGGGCTGTGTTGGCAGCACGTCAACCAGGTTAATCCCACATGATTGTGATAACGGTTTTATTTACTGCAACACAGATCTGTCAACTTCCAGAGAGTGTGTAAAGCTACCTGGGAGGCATGAAGCAAGAATCTATCAATCATTAAACAACTTCATAACCCAATTTCTCTTTCCAAATCAGTTTGGCAAAACATTTATGTCACTGGGTCAGGTGTCCCCTTTTAGTAAACACTGAAGCCCTCCTGGGACATATCGCAGCTCCCCTGATTATTCCAGCATCTTCGGCCTGCTCCACTCTGTCTACTCACCACCAACCCCTCTCCCCCACCAAAACCTCGGGCACGACAGGTGATCAGCTCACTTATTTCATTTGGTGCTTGCTGTGCTAATGTGTTAACTACATCACAACAGCAACCTGACTTGGTCGGCTTAGCTGGCCGGTATGTGGTGTGCAGTGATGTTGGCAGAGTGGGCTGAAGTCACTGCACAAGTCCTGTTCTCTCACCTGGGGTATGGTGGCCTTCAGGCTAAAAGTGGTCACCCGTCATCTCTCCCTTGCTCTCGCTCTCACAATTATGTTTAATGGGAGGATGGGACAATGATGGCTGTTACACTTTAAAGGCCCTTCATTGATCAAAAAGCACTTTAGGAAGACCCTGGAGGTTGTGAAATATGTTATATAAATGCAAGGTTCTTGTTTGGTGTCCCCTAACTGATGGTACATAGAAACTAGGAGCAAGAGTTGACAATTCGGCCCTTCGAGCCTGCCCCGCCATTCAACATGATCATGGCTCATCATCCAACTCAGTTCCCTGTTCCTGCTTTCTCCCCAAACACTTTGATCCCTTTAGCCCTAACATCATCGAATCCCTACAGTGTAGAAACAAGCCATTTGGTCCAACAAGTCCACACCAACCCTCTGAAGAGTAAGCCACCCGTCTACATTTACCCCTGACTAATGCACCTAACCTACACATTCCTGAATACTATGGGCAATTTAGCATGGTCAATTCATCTGACCTGGACTGTGGGAGGAAACCAGAGCAAACCCGCACAGACATGGGGTGAATGTGCAAACTCCACACAGATCGTCGCCTGAGGTTGGAATCGAACCCAGGTCCCTGGCGCTGTAAAACAGCAATGCTAACCACCTAAGCCACAGTGCCACCCTTAATATAAGGGCCTATGATACAACAAAGCCATCTTCCTTACCAAACTCTTTACTGTCCAGTCTCACCATACCACTTTGATACCTCACAATCACTCCGTCTCCTCTGCACTCTTGAGTGGATTTAAAAAACCCCATGCCCAATATTTGGATTATGAGTAAAGGAATTCTTCCCCCGTCCTGGACCAACATCTATCCCTCAAACAGCGAAGCTGAAACAGATTCTTCTGGTTATTCTTACATCGCTGTGGTGGGATAGAATAGAATAGAATCCCTGCAGTGTGGCACAGTGGCTCACTGGCTCACTGGTTAGCACTACTGCCTCTCAGTACCAGGGGCCCAGGTTCAATTCCAGCCTCAGGTGACTGTCCGTGTGGCGTTTGCACATTCTCCCAGTGTTTGTGTGGGTTTCCTCCAGGTGCTCAGGTTTCCTCCCACAGTCCAAAGGTTTGCTGGTTAGGTGAGTTGGCCATGCTAAATTGCCCATTGTGTTAGGTGCATTAGTCAGGGGAGTGGATCTGGGTGGGTTTCTCTTCAGAGGGTCGGTGTGGGTTTGTTGGGCCGAATGGCCTTTTTCTATACTGTAGGGAATCTAATTTAAGTGGGTGGCACAGTGGTTAGCACTGCTGCCTCACCGCACCAGAGACCCGGGTTCAATTCCCACCTCAGGCAACTGACTGTGTGGAGTTTGTATATTCTCCCCGTGTCTGCGTGGGTTTCCTCCTGGTGCTCCGGTTTCCTCCCACAGTCCAAAAATGTGCTTTAGCCATGCTAAAGTGCCCATAGTGTTAGGTGAAGGGGTAAATGTAGGAGAATGGTTCTGGGTAGGTTGTGCTTTGGCGGGTCGGTGTGGACTTGTTGGGCCAAATGGCCTGTTTCCACACTGTAAGTAATCTAAAGTCCACACCGACCCTCTGAAGGGGAATACACCCAGACCCATTACCCCTACCCTATATATGTCCCTGACTAATGCACCTAACCTACATATCCCTGAATACGATGGGCGATTTAACATGGACAATGCACAACTGAGTCACCATGCGTTGCCTTTCTGAGCCAGTACTGGGTTGAGGTCTGCACAGGGCGACCCCAACAAACATCCGCTCTCTCTTACTCCAATGCTCAGTCACCGCAGTGTGTACTGTCTACACAATGCGCTGCAGACATTCACCAAAGATCCTCAGGCAGCAGCTTCCAAACCCACGACTACTTCCATCCAGAAGGACAAGGGGCAGCAGATACACGGGTACAGCACCCCCTGCAAGTTTCCCTCCAAGCCACACACCATCCTGACTTGGAAATATACTGCTGTTCCTTCACTTACAACTTGTAGTCGATAGACAAGTTTTGAGGAGTTAGGAGGTGAATTACTCCCTGACTCTAACCCTATAGCCACTGCATTTATATGGCAAGTCTAGTTTCATTTCTGGTCAAGTTGCTTTGGAGGAAGTGCAGAATTGTTCACTTGAAAATAGATTGCTCAAGTTTTCTACATTACAACAGTTACCATACTTGTGACATATCTTGGGAATCTTGACAGGGTGTGTAATGAGACATAAACTCAATGTTCTTCATTCAAACTGATGACAAGAGGATTATTGATAACCTTCCTGTGCGTGCAACAGCATCTCTTTCAAAGCATTAGCTCATGGGATTTTCAAAAGTGTTGTAAGATATTGACTGACTTTGTACTTGACCCTCTCAAGCAAAACATTTGAAGTGAATTTGCAAATGGGCAGCAAACTGATCTTAGCCCTGTTCCAAATACACATTGTACAATTCATTATTTACTCAAACATCTGCAGCTTTGCAGGCTGATGTTGTTGCTGATAATTGTTAGGTCCGAGTCCTGGACTTTGTTTAGAGCACTGTTTGCCAAACGCACTACATGGAAAGGGACTCCTTTTCAATTGGATTCATAATCATGGATCCCCGATGTACTGCAGACATTCACCAAAGATCCTCAGGCAGCACCTTCCAAATCCACGACTGCTTCCATCTAGAAGGACAAGAGGCAACAGATACTGGGTACAGCACCCCCTGCAAGTTCCCCTCCAATCCCACTCATAATCCTGACTTGGAAATATATCCTCCATCTAAGTCATGATAGACAGTCAGTCGGTATTGCTGAGCTTGACTCCTGATGACAAAAACGCATTCTGTTGAAAACCGAAAGAACTGCAGGTGCTGTGAATCAGAAACAGCAATAGATGTTGTTGGAAAAGCTCAGCATGTCTGGTAGCATCCGCAGAGAGAAATCAGAGTTAACATGTGGAACAGTCACTGCTTCTTGCTTGCTCCCTGTTCACCTCTATTTCCCTCAGCTCTTTCTGTGTTTGATTTCCTTCAACAGAAAACGACAAAAATAGACATTGCTGGAAAAGCTCAGCAAATCTTCTCACAAACTTTGAAGCTCAGCAAGTCTGGCAGCATCTGCAGAGAGAAATCAGAGTTAACATTTCAGGTGGAGTGATCCTTCCTCAGAACTTGTGATCCTGGGTGGATTCAAAACACAAAGGATGAAATTTGAGTTGGAATCCACGTGGAGTGAGTCTGAGTCACAGGCAGACATTGAGGGATGTGACCTGGCTATGGAAATGAGTTTTTGCAAATACCTTGTCAAACACCAGGAGCGACAGCTAAATTAATGACGGTGCACAAGAAAAACAATTGGAACAGAAATCCTGTCAGAGAGAAGAGCAGAATTTCTTGAAGGTGGGCACACCTAGCAGTAAGTTAAATACTAAATTTAAAGACAAAACAAACGAATTGAAGATGCTGGAAATCAGAAGCAAAAACAGAAATTTCTGGAAAATTCGTTGTCATGACCATTCTTCAGACCCTTCTTTGGGTCACTCGACCCAAAACGTTAACTCTGCTGGAAAAGCTCAGCTGGTCTGGCTGCAAGTGTGGAGAGAAATCAGAGTTAATGTTTTGTCTATTTTTGTCGTATTCTGTTGAAGCTTGTCATCTTACACTCATCAGGACAATTTGCAGGAATACCAATTTGTCCTGTTCAAATTTCGAGTCCAATATGACTCTGCTTCAGAACCATTCAAGCTGAGAATGGTACAAGAGAGAGCAGGAACCAAAAGAAAGCAGCATCACAAGGAAATCAAACACAGAAAGAGCTGAGGGAAATAGAGGTGAACAGGGAGCAAGCAAGAAGCAGTGACTGTAAGTAGCAGCAATGAGTTCCACAGGTTCCCCACCCTCTGGCTGAAGAAATTCCTCCTCATCTCAGTTCTAAAGGGTTGTCCCTTGACATTGATGCTGTGCCCTCAGGTCCTAGTCTCTCCTACCAGAGGAAACATCTCAGCGTCTACTCTGTCCACACCCCTCAGTATTCTGAAAGTTTCAATCAGATCCCCCTCATCCTGCTAAACACCATCGAGTACAGACCCAGACAGACCTCAACTGTTCCTCATATGGCAAGCCCTTCATCCCCAAGATCATTCTTGATTTGGAGATGCCGGTGTGGGACTGGGGTGTTCAAAGTTAAAAATCACACAACACCAGGTTATAGTCCAACAGGTTTAATTGGAGGCACTAGCTTTCGGAGCGACGCTCCTTCATCAGGTGATAGTCACCTGATGAAGGAGCATCGCTCCGAAAGCTAGTGCTTCCAATTAAACCTGTTGGACTATAACCTGGTGTTGTGTAATTTTGAACTAAGATCACTCTTGTGAATTTCCTCTGGACTCCCTCCAATGCCAGTACACCCTTCCTTAGATATGGGGCCCAAAACTGCTCACAATATTCCAAGTGTGCTCTGACCAGAGCCTTATACATCCCTGCTCTCGTTATTCTAGCCCTCTTGAAATAAACGCTACCATTACATTTGCATTTCTAACTGCCAACTGAATCTACATGTTAACCTAAAGAGAATTAGGATTCCAAAGTCCCTTTGTGTTTCAGATTTCCAAAGCTTTTCCCCATTTAGAAAATAGTCTAAGCCTCTATTCTGCCTACCAAAGTGCATCACCTCACACTTTCTCACGTTATGCTCCATCTACAACTCCTTTGCTCACTCTCCTAATCTGTCCAAGTCCTTCTGCAGCCTCCCCACTTCCTCAACACTACCTGTCCTTCCATTTGTGTTTCTGTCATCTGCAAACGTAGCAACACTACCCGCAGTTCCTTCATCCAGACCGTTAATGTATAACATGAACAGTTACATTCCCAACATTCACCCCAGTGGAACTCCACTAGTCCCTGACCACCATCCTGAAAAAGACCCCTTTATCCCCACTCTCTGCCTTCTGCCAGTTGGCCAATCCTCTACCCATGTCAGTACCTTGTCCCAAACACCATGGGCTCTTAATCAGCATTTCCCTGGGTGGCATCTTATCAAAGGCTTTCTGGAAATCCCAAAAAATCATGTTCACCGGCTCTCCTTTGTACAACTTGCTCATTACCTCCTGAATGAATTCTAACACATTTGTCAGGCATAACTTCTCCAGCAGCATCATCTCTGACATAACATCAGATAATGTTTTTTGCAATTGTAAATGTGCAATTCTATTTCACTCAGAGTTGGGTTCAGTTAGGGTTAGGGGTTAGAATTAGGGTTAGGGATAGGTTAGATACTCCAGCCCTAGCCCTAACCTTGATGCAGGTTAAAGTTAGACATTCAGTAGATATAGGATTGTGGCTGATATTGATATTGATTCATCCTTTGCCCTGTAGTTACCTAACATACTTTTATAACTCAAATCTTAACCTAATCACCACAGGTATGCCACACCTTCATTCCTGAGGATATGTAGTCATCACAAGGACTGGCACTAGCTTTAATGGAAAAGGTTTGCCATTGTAATTCCAGGTCTTTGTAGAAATCTGTTTATTTTCACCTCCACATCTCCTGTTGCTCTCCTTTGGTGCACTCAGTTCTGGGTGAGGGGTTGGAGTGGATAAAGGTTAGGGTGGGGGTTGAGGGGTGGGCTGTGTACTATCGCCAAGGGGTTAGGGGCAAGTGAGGTAACCTTTAGGGTCCTGGGTTGGTGGAGTGGGGGGTGGGGAGGGGGGGTAGGGATGTGAAGAAGTGTGAATCTGGTCTGGAGTTTGGAGGAGAGCATTCGACTGAATGAAAGCAAAATATTGCAGATGCTGAACAGATGAAACAAAAGCAGAAAGTGCTGGAGAAACTCAGTATGTCTGGCAGTAACGGTGGAGATAGAGAGAGAGAGAGAGACAGAGTTAATGTTTTGAGTCAGGTATGTCTTTTTCAGAACAGAAAGGTGTTGGAAAATGAGTTTTTAAATATTTCTGACAGAAGGAAAGGAAAAAGAGACAGATGGTGCAGAGATCAAGTGACTTTAACCCCCTTGCTCCTCCTGAACTTCTATCAAAAGAATTTTCAAAAAAAAATTTGTTTTAACAAAAAGAACAAAGAACAGAAGAGAAGTCCAGGACAGGATCAGGCCTTTCGGCCCTCTAAGCCTGTGCCAAACATCATGCTCTAACTAAACTGAAAAACAACCCTTCTGCCCTTATTTGGTCCATATCCCTCTATTCTCTCTCTATTCGTGTAACCATCCAGATGCCTCTTAAATATCGCCACAATGTGCCTGCTTCCACCACCTCTTCTGGTCATGCATTCCAGGCTGCTACTACTCTCTGTGTGATAAACTTCACTCGCACATCTCCCTTAAACTTTCCCCCTGTTTCCTTGAACCTGTATCCCCTTTCGCTCCTGACCCAAAAACGTTAACTCTGATCCCTTCCTCTCAAATGCTGATCAATCACCTGATCCCAGCACGGTACGCTGGAGTCACCTGCGCGTGTGTATCTCCAGGCCACCGTGTAGCTATTACAGATTTACACACACTCTCAGAACTGACTGGCTGGAGAAACCTGCAGGAGGTGACAATTCTACAGCCTGTGGGTTTCTGTTTCTCAGTTGGCAAAGACACCTGTTTGTCCATTGTCCTTGGTACACCCTGAAACAGTTTACAGCCGAAAAGAAAAATACTTTTGAAGTTTCACAGTTGTTGTATGAACTGTAGTAGCAAATCTGCACATGGTAAAAATCTCCCAAAGCATGTAGTTAGACAAATGGCCAGATAATCTACATTGTGATGTTAGTTTAGGAATAAACATGGAACAGGTTACTGCAGGAAAGAGGTCATCTTGGACATAAGTGACCTTTCACAGCCACCTGAGAGAGAGAGAGAGAGAGAGAGCAGACTGGGATTTGGTTTACCATTCTGTCTAAGGATGGATACTCCAGCAGAGCTGCATTGCCTCGTCCCTGCATTGGAGCCTGTACTCGGGTCTCCCTGAGAGAACAACAACCCTGTGAGAATGGTGCACTGTCCACTTTCCTCTGGAGACAGCTTTTGCAGAAACAAGGGATAAGGAGAGAAAGTGGGAACAGATTGGATTGGATGTAGATGATCAGCCATGCTCATACGAAATGGCAGAGCAGGCTTGAAGGGCCCAATGGCCTACAGATGCTCCCGTCTTTCTCGAGTCAAGTCCAGGTGGTCATCTGACGTCTGTGCAGGATATCTATCCATGGCCTCTTCATATACTTCCTACAGTGTTTCGCCTTGAAAATGGTCCTCACTGTCGCATTCTGTCCCTGAATCCACTGAGAGGATGGAGATTGCCAGGTTTGTTAGATACTGGAACTAGACTTTCTCTTTCTCTTCATATTTGTCCAGGTTACGTTTTGCAGCTATTGTAGATATAGACATGCATCCAAATGTACAAATTCAGAGCAGGCACGGGCTATTTGGAGCCTGCTTCACCATTCAGTGAGGTGATGACTGATTCGATTACAACCTCAAATCTGCATCCCATCCACCCTGATAAACCTTTCACCTCCCCACCACCCCCCCCACCACCCCCCACCTTGCTGTACAAGCAGCTATTGAACTCTTCCTTAAAAATATTCCAAGATTCAGCTTCCACCAACTTTTGAGAAAAGACAGTCTCAATAGTTTAAGACCCTCAGAGAGAAACATTTCATCTTATTCCTGTCTTGGGAATCCGTTTAGTTCAGTTGGTTGGATTGTTGGTTTATAGAGCAGTGTGATGCCAACAGCATGGGTTCAATTCCCATCACTGGTTTGAGGTTACCATGAAGGACTCTGCTTCTCAACCTCTTCCCTCACTTGAGGTCATCAGGTTAAATCATCACCAGTCTCCTCTCTCTAATGACAGAGCAGCCCCTCTGGTCTGGTAAGACTATGGTGACACAATACCAATATTCCCGTCTTAAGTGGGTGACCCTTTATTTTCAAACTTTAATCCCTTGTACTAGCTTCTCCCAGAAAAGGAAACATCCTTCCCACATTTGTGTGGTCAAGATGCTTCAGGATCTTCACTGCTTCAATCAAAGCCCCTCTGCTTCCTCAAAGCACCAGCAGATACAAGTCTAGCCTGCCTAGTCTAGTAGGTGACATGGTGGCTTAGTGGTTAGCACTACTGCCTTACAGCACCAAGGTCCCAGGTTCGATTCCAGCCTTGGGTGACTGTGTGGAGTTTGCATATTCTCCCCGTGTCTGCGTGGGTTTCCTCTGGGTGCTCCGGTTTCCTCCCACAGTCCAAAGATGTGCAGGTCAGGTGAATTGGCCTTGCTAAATTGCCCATAGTGTTAGTCAGAGGGAAATGGGATGGGGTGGGTTACTCTTCGGAGGGCCAGTGTGGACTTGTTGGGCCGAAGGGCCTGTTTCTACACTGTAGGTAATCTAATCTAATCAAAACCTTTCCTCATAAGACAACCTGCTCCTTCCTGGTGTTAGTCTCATGAACCATGTCCAACCCATTTGTACCTTCCTTAACTAAAGAAATCAATACTTCAAATGTGGTCTCATTAGTGTCCAGTAAAACAGAAGCATAACTTCCTTAGAAATTGCTGGAAAAGCTCAGCTGTTTTGGCAGCATCTGTGGAGATCCCTCCTTATCTTTGTACTCATTTCCTCACCAATAGATGATAACATTCTATTAACCTTCCTAATTACTTGCTGGATCTGCATACCAGCTAGTTCAGCACTCTAATCTATGCTTTATGTGGAATGTGTTTAAATTGTCACAAGACCCATTGGTTTCATTCTTGTCTAGTAAATTGCTCATCATTTAATTAACAAAGCTATATTTATCTGAGCTCTTTGTTTTAGTTGCTTGTCTCACATCACGCATTCATTGCTATTGATTAGAATTTATGTTTTATTTCCTGCCTTTTCCTTACAATACGTCATCCCTTCCCTGTCTCTCCATTTTCATGTCCAAATCACAGCCCATTAAACATTATCAGTTGTCAGTATGGTCTTTAATTTACCAATGTCACAAGCTGGTCATGGACAAGGCATGTTTCTGAGAGTATTATGCAAACTGGTTAATGAATAATCCCCATACTCGCACTTTCATCCTGACCCATGAGTACTTTGCAAAAGAGGTTTTGATGAGTCCAGGGTGAGGAGGCCATACAATGTCAATTTGAAACTGATAGAGGATCAACAACAAGCATATTCTCTCCTGATCATCAACTGAAATCCAGGTTTCATTCAAAGCAGTGGGGTGTCCAGTCCAGTTAGTGACAGTGAATTCCAATGTGTAAGTATCTGTTGCTTAAAAATGCGTATCAACCTGGAGCTTTGCTTTTGGAAAGTAGCTAGGAGCCATTCCTTCTGGATGGACAGTCTGTCAGGAACACTTCTGTTCAAAGTTTGATTCTTCTACAATTAATTTAACAACAAAAGGGGTTGAAGACGTCAATCAGTATAAAAGCCTTCAGCAGCATCCCATTTCTGAGTTTGATAAATTGAAGTTTTGATGGTGAATGTTTGTATATTATGAGCATTTTGTGTATTTTATAAAATGCAGTTTGATGTTTGTGAAATACTTTAGGCTAATAATTGTTTACTGGAGATTGAGAGATTGGCAGAGCTTGTGTGAGTTTGAATTGTTTTTACAAGTGCTGGAAGCAGCGACAGCCTCGGCTCTGAAATCATCTGAAATAGATGTTTTCACATTTACATTGAGCTTGTGGTGCAGCCTTCAAGAACAATGTTGGAAAATTTTGCATTTCTTAACTGTGCTCCCTCACTGCTATTATCATGCAATAACTCATGAAGAAATTTGGCATTATGAAATCAAAATGATGGGTTCTATTTCTAATAATGTCATGGCAGTTACTGTTGATGTACGTCATCAACAAAACAAGTAAAAGAGGAACTCAGAGAAATCTCTTCACACTGAGGAGGGGGAGAATGCACTGCAACCATTGTTGAAAACAAAACAGAGCACACAACCATTTTAAAAGGGAATTAGATCTAAAAGAGGAAGATTAAACAAAAGACCTGCATTCCCCACACACTTTTCACATCCTTGCAATGTCCCAAAGTACGTCACAGTTAATAAAATACTTTTGAAATATTGCTGGAATGTAAGACTGCAGAGGGAAGTTTCTTTTAACTTTCTCATTGTTCCAACTGCCATAAGAGTAAAATAAAGAAACAAGGTTTATTATGACATAGAGAATCTATACGCTTACTGACACCTCATGAGACAATTTCCAATGTATTCGGGCATGACTTGCAGTTGTACCTGTCTGTTTCCTATTAATAATCCAGGAACATTACAATACAGATGGAGGCCATTCGCTCCATTATGTCTGTGTTAGGTCTTTGGTGGAACCATCCAATTTAGTCCAACACTCCAACTTGCTTCCTAGAATCCTTCTAAACTCATCACCTTCAGATGCATGCCCCATTACCTTTTGGACATCCTTATGGTATTTGATTTCACCACCAGTTCAGCTCGTCCTGAATCCTAACAACCCTCGGTGGGAAGGGATTTCTCTTCAATCCAGTCTGGATACGGGTGGCGGGAAGGATAAAGGCGCTGACTGTAGTTTAAATGAAGAAAGACTGCAGAAAGTTGCAGAACAGAGGGATTTGGAAGACTTTGTTCACAAACCACAAAAATCTAGCATCCAACGTTAGTTGGTAATAAGCAACAATGGAATGGAATGTTGGCTCGTATATTGGACTGGAATTTGAAAACAGAGGTTTTGTTGAAATTATACAAAGCACTAGTCAGACCACACCAGAAATTCTGTGAACAGTTTTGATCATTTTAGCAAAGGGAATACACTCCGGCATTGGAGACAATCCAGAGAAGGTTCACTTGGCTGATCCCAGGTATGGAGATACTCTCTTATGAGGAGAGGTTGAGTTGTTTGGGCCTGTACTCACTGGAATGTAGAAGAGTCAGAGTTGACCTTATTGAATCACACAAGTTTCTTTAAGGACTTGGCAGGAGAGATGTGGAAAGGTTGTTTCCCCTTTGTGGGAGAGTTTAGCACCAGGGGCCATCATCTCAGAATAGGGGATCGCTTATTTAAGACAGAGATGAGGAGGGATTTCTTTCCTCAGCAGGGAGTAAATCTGTGGAATTCTTCAATGGAGAGGGCTGTTGAGGGCAGAGATGGACAGATTTTTAATCCATAAGGGAATCAAGACATATGGGGATAAAATAGGCAAATGGAGATAAGCCAAAAAAAGGGATCGGGTATGATCTAACTGAGTGGCTGAATAGTTTATTTCTGCTCTTATATCATATGGACACTTGGCTTGTGGTATGTGTAGTGTGTTTGCCATGTAAGCTGCTGGAACATGCTATGGTCTGATGTTTGATGGAGCACAAAGCTGTACTGTTCATGGGTGTCCTGTGCCTCTCACTGTGATAAGTGACCTGCCTCTCCTGTTGTGCAAATGCTTTAGGAGCAACCTTACAATGATGTCACAGAACTGCATTCTACTGGGTATAAATAGCACAGTGTGGGTGGAGTTAAGATAGAAAAAAGTATATGCAGATAATAGTCTTTCATAAAGTCGCAATAAGATTAGAGCTTGATCTATCATTCATTACCATGTGTTCTGTAATAATTTGCAATAAACACAATTAGATACATATGAGCATATGAATTAGCAGCAACCTCAGGGCTGCTCCACCATTTAAGTAAATCACGGCTGACTTGATTGCAATGTCAAATCCATGTCCCTGCCTTCCCCTGATAACCTTTCACTCTCTCACTTAATAAGAATCTATTTACATCCACCGTAAAAATATTCAAAGACTCCCGCATTTTCTCAGGAAGTGCGCTGGAAAGAGTCACAGCCCTCTGCACCTGCACTATTGGAATGTGACATGCAATTCTGGTTTCCTTTCTATTGGAAAGATATTGTAAAACTTGAAAGGGTTCAGAAAAGATTTATATGTATGTTGCCAAGGTTGGAAAGTTTGATCTATAGGAAGAGGATGAATAGGCTGGGGCTGTTTTCCCCGGAGAGTCAGAAGCTGAGGGGTGGCCTTATAGAGGTTTATACAATCATGAAGGACAGGGATAGGATAAATAGACAAGGTCTTTTCCCCGGGGTGGGGAGTCCAAACTAGACAGCATAGCTTTAGGGTGAGAGGGGAAAGATATAAAAGGGACCTAAGGGGCAACTTTTTCAGAGGGTGGTGCGTGTATGGAATGAGCTGCCAGAGGAAGTGATGGAGGCTGTTACAATTGCAACATTTAAAAGGCATCTGGATGGGTATATGAATAGGAAGGGTTTGGAGGGATATGGGCCAAGTGCTGGCAAATGAGACTAGATTAGGTTAGGATATCTAGTTGGCATGGACGAGTTGGACCAAAGGGTCTGTTTCTGAGCTGTACATCTCTATGACTGTGAGAGAAAAGACTTTGCTTTATCTGTTTTAAATGAGTGACCCCTGACATTAAAAAAAAGGACCCTAGTTCTAGATTCTCCCAGAAGAGGAAGCCTCTCTCCACATCCACCCGGGCAAATCCCCTCAGGAACGTTTACATTCCAATCAAGTCACCTTTCACTCTTCCAAAATCCAACAGATGAAGAAATGACCTGTCCAAATATTCTTCATAAGGCAACCCTTTCATTGATGTTACTCATAAAGAAGCCTCAGTCTGAAAAATGTCCTTGACTTTGTCTTCTTTTTGACAATCTGTCTTGAATACAAACTCTCAGATATGGACATAAGATATGATTCACTAACTCCCTTCAGGGAAGGAAACTACCAATCTTACCTAGCCTGGCCTACCTGTGGCTCTCGACCCACAGCAATGTGGTTGACTCTTAACTGCCCTCTGGGTAATTAGGGATGGGCAATTAGTGCTGCCCTAGCCAGCAACACCCTCATCCTGTGAACGAATGAAAAAAAACACATGACAAAAGGCAGAAAAGATTTACCAGGATGTCACTGGGAATGAGTTATAGGGAGAGGCTGGATAGGCTGGGACATTTTTCATTTGAGTGTAGGAGGTACAGGGGTAACCTTATCGAGATTTATAAAATCATGAGGGGCATTGAAAAGGTGAATAGCAAAGGTCTTTTCCCTGGGGTGGGGGTGATCAAAACTACAGGGCATATTTTTAAAGTGAGAGGAGAAAGTTTAAAAGGGACCTGAGGGGCAACATTTCCACACAGAGGGAGTTTGTATGTGGAATGAACTGCCAGAAGATGCAGATAGTTATCAGACAGTTGGTTCGGTCCATGAATCGGAAAGGTTCAGAGGGATATGGGCCAAATGCAGGCAAATGGGGCTGGTTAGTTTGGGAAATTTGGTCAGCATGGAAGAGTTGGACCGAAGGGTCTGTTTCCATGCTGAGTGACTCTATGATTCTATGACTTTTCTCTGTCTCTCCCCTCTCCCTCTCACATGTATGAAATTGCACTGTTAACCAAAGAGACCTCTAAGTAAGGACAGTGTAAGTGAGTGCTCTGAAAACAAGCTAAGAGCCACAATCTGCAACCCATGGTGCTGTGTGTCTCTGATGTATCCTGTGTGCCTGTGCACATAAAGGAAGCTGGCAAGAGCAGTGAAATGGATGGTGTCCTGATCCCTGAGGAACCGAGCTGGTGGGAGAGTTGGTTTGAGAGCAGCTGTGATGATATGGTGGAGTTGGTCAGGGTTTGCCAGTGTTAGTGTGTGTGTGTGTGTGTGTGTGTGTGTGTGTGTGTGTGTGTGTGAGCGCTCGTGCATGTACAGGCCCAAGAACAATGGTGTCCATGTGTTCTATACACCATTGGATGATGATCAGACCAAGCAAGGGGTGCTCAGGTACCTGCTCCAACCTCATGTTGGTGCCATTCTAGTTTCTCGACGCAGGAGAAGAGAACCAGCTTAGAAATGAGAGGAATGAGGCTCACAATGAGATACAAACACGTAGAAAATAGGCAAACAGATTCTGAAATTGCCATTTAAACACGAAAGGTGAAAATCGCGAAGCTTCTTCTTGATGTAGTGATTCTGATTTCCTGCTTTTCCAAATTTCTCATCGATCCCCACACTACTGCTCAGAGACTGTCAGTCTCTCTGACTTACTGTGTAATTTATCACAGAGTGGGGGAGAGAGGGCGGGAGAGAGAGGGAAGGAGTTTGGGGGGTTGATAGAGAGATGGAGAGAGAGAGTGGGAGAGTGAGAGGGTGAGAGGGGGTTAGAGATAAGGAGAACGGGAAAGGGGAGGACAGAGAGAGATAGAGAGTGGGAGAAAGAGGGAGAGAGAGAAAGAGAGAGAGAAATGGAGAGAGGGAAAGAGAGAGAGGGAGGGAGACAGAGGGAAAAAGAGAAAAAAGGGAGAGGAAGAGAAATGGAGAGGGGCAGAGGGAGAGAGGGGAAAAGAGATAGGGGAGAAAGGGAAAGGAGGGATGAGTGAGGGAAAGAGTGTGAGTAAGAAAGAGAGAGAGAGAGAGAGAGGGAGAAGGAGAATTTTTGTTATGTGGCTTGATGCCCACATCTAAGAGTTTGGGCTCAAGAGAGATTGTTCAAGGAGATGAAAAGTCTTCAGGCTTGGGATGAGCAATAAACATTGGCTCAGCGAGTGTCGCCCACGTCCCACAAGCGAACGAAGGGAAAGGAACAGTCTGTTCCACTCATTCTTTCATTTCCTGCCCTTCATTCTCTTTCTCTCATTCTCCCTTTATGTCTCTTCTTGTGGGTCTTCCTCTCTCCTCTCTCCCTTCCTCCCTCTTTGTTTTTCTCTATCCCTATTGGATTAATAAAAATGTTTCTGCCCCACACTCCGCTCTGTGGCTGGATAGGAATCTCCAATAAGCAGCTTATCAGTGGCACTAACACCATACACTGCATTGTCAGCCTCTGTTATCAGCGATAGAGGAGGGAATCTAATCTCGCCCTCTTGTTAAATGGCTTCCTTTCTGTGATAACTGTGATGAAGCATACTTCTTTGGATTTGCACTGTGCCAGTGTGACCGTATAATAACACCCAATCCAAGCATGGATAGGTGGCGTAGACTCCCAGATAAAACCGATAACCCACCTTATTGATTAATGCCGTTGAACAAGGGCAGAGCGAGCTCCTGCTCAGCAGCAGCGTGATAAAGATAAGCAGAGATAGAGATAATTAAATGTTTAGAGCTATAGTGCTCAGGCAATTAAATTGGTGCGGTGGTAATATCACTGAGCTGGCAATACACCGACCCAGCTTCTAATGTTCTGAGATCAAATCCCACTCGGAATCTGAAGCCAATGAAATTTGGAACGTGAAGCTAGCCTCACAGCAACTGAATGATTACTGGTCTTGAGGAAGGGTCACTGCACCCAAAATGTTAACTCAGATTTCTCTCCGTAGATGCTGCCAGACTTGCTGAGCTTTTCCAGCACTTGCTGTTCTTGTTTGTGACTGACTACTGTCAATCAGTACGGAACAAAATGAATTTGGTTTCACAAATATCCTTTTGGGAAGGCCATCTGCCCTCCGTCTGGCCTACACGTAACTTCAAACCCACTGATCCTTAACTGCCCTCTGGGCAAGACATGGGGGCCCAAACAACGATGTTCAAATCCCATGTAGTGAATTTTTTAGCAAGTTCTGAGTGAGATCTTTAGCTCATGAAGCTGAAAGTGAAGGGATTGGTTGTGGAGGGTGAGTACATTGGGGATTTGGTTCAGTGTACGATGGTCTCCCACAGGAGGTGAAATAGTTTTGAGTCAAGTCTGCAGCATCCTCTGTGCGCCCTCACCCTGTGGGTCTAATGCCTCACCATCCTCTGGTTCAGACGCTGAGTACAACAAAGGCAATCGAAGGATAGAGTAGCCATGAGGGGATGAATGGCCTCCTCCTGTCCCTGTGGGCCCAACTCCAAGTGACAGCACATTTTGTCTCTGGAGTTCCTGTCCTAAAACACTCTCAGTGCCCTCCACCCAGGGTGAGTCTGCTGACAGAGCGGCATTTAATCAGACAGGAGTTTGGGAGATAAATCCACTTCTGACCCAGTTAAGTCTGGGATGGGAAGGCTTGAGTCCTTTAAAGGGGTAATTAATCCTCATTTGATGGCCTGCTTCCAGCTGCTCTCCTGCTGGGGTCTTACTATGGATGGACCACAAAAGGCTAACGCTGTTGACTCCTTTGTCAGTAATTCAGAGTGATTGGATGTTGGGAATGGGGCATTGAGGCTGGGAGAGTGGGGGAGCTTGCTGACATTGTGGTTAAACCTGCTCCGGCACGTGAACCACAGCCCAGGTCCACCCTGCCATCGCCATCACCCACCTGGAGCTTAGGCCCCTTGGTGACCCCAGGCCTCTGGCAGCGGTCAGCTCTCTCCTGGTAGTGACCCACACAGTGGCAGAGGTGGGCAGAATAACCTGTCACTACCTAATTAAATACCTGATTAAGAGGGGCAATTATTTGGAGAGAGATGGTGTGCAGGGTGATGGGGAAATGGCATGAGATTGGCACTCGCTATTAGAAGCGGTGCTAGCACAATGGGCCGAATGGCCTCTTGTTTCTGCGATGAGCTCCCAGTTCAGCAGGTTTTCCTAGCCAGTGCTGCCATGGAGAATTGACTGGAGATTAACCTCAACCTCTATATTAAGTACTGGCACTTGTCTCTGGTTTGACCCGAAAAGCAGAATTCTTGAAGATCATAAAAACAGAAAGCTCTGGAGAAACTCAGTGGGTAGAGTTCATGTTTTGAGTCCGATGACAGTTCTTCAGGACAAGAGGAGGATGCTGGAAAATGATGGCTTTGATGTAGTTGGAGGAGGAGAGAGTGGAGCAGATGGTGGAACAGATGACAAAAGACAAGGACAATACTAACGGTGACAAAGGAATGACTGAGCTGTAAATAGTTGTGCATTGGTACCAGAGAAACATGCATTCTCTAAGAAAGTAACATATAAAGCACACTCAGATCACAGAATCATTAGACCATAAGATATAGGAGCAGAATTAGGCCATTCAGTCCATCGAGTCTGGTCCACCATTCAATCATTGAGTCACAGAGCCATAGAGATGTACAGCACAGACCCTTCGGTCCACCTTGTCCATACTGACCAGATATCCCAACTGAAAGTGACTGAAAGTTATAATTTTTTCCACGGTAGTTTTAAAATTTCTGTCATTATATTCCCTGTAAAATATTATGTGATGCTCTTAGTTTTCAGAAAAAAGCAGCTTGTTTTATGAAGAATAGGCAGAGCTGAATTGCTGTGTGTTATTGGTTAAATCTGATAGACGTGATGAGCAAGGTGAAACAAAATCATATCATTTTTAGGAAGCCTTAGTGATATTGAGTGAATGTACCAGTAAAATATTTATCAGCTAATGTATTCAAGTTTAGCTAATCCACTTGTTGAGTTATGGACCAAAAAGGTAACACCAGAAAACTGAGTTTGATTTGATATCACTGCATGCTAGAAAAAACATACCTACATAAACAGAGATCTCTTTGCCTTGGATATGAGAGGTTAGAGGGGGGACGTGACAGAGATGTACATTTGATTTGGTTTGATTTATTATTGTCAAATGTCCCTAATTACAGTGAAAAGTTTTGTTTTGCATACTGTACAGCAGATCACACCACAGCAGTACACAAAGATCATGGAGTGATTGAACAGAGTGAGGAATACAGAATTACAGCTGCAAAGAAGTTGTACAAAAAGCAAGGTCAACATTAGATTTGAATTTTGAAAAGTTCATTCAGCAGTCTAATAACAGCAGGAAAGAAGCTGTTCTTGAATCTGTTGGCGTGTGTGTTTAAGCTTTTGTATTTTCTGCCTAATGGAAGAGGTTGGAAGAGATTATAACTGGGACAGGAGGGGTCTTTGATGATATATGATAATGATGATATACAAAGTGGAAAGCAGCTATTCCCCTAAGTAAAGGGCTAATAACAAGGGGCGTAATTTTAAGGTGAAAGAGATTTAGAAGGATTGTGAGGAAACCAATTGGAGAAAGGTACTTAATAGATCGTGAAGCCTCACACCTTTAAAAAGTACTTGGATGAGCTCTTGAAATGTCATAGCATTCAAGCAAGTGTGGGAAAGTGGGACTAATGTAGGTAGTCATGTATTTTTGGCAGTACAGACTTGATGGGCCGAAGGGCCTTTTCTATGCTGTATGATTCTATAAGGAATAAGTCCAAGCTTTGTGTCCTAGTTTTGACATTATTGGAAGCTTGGGGAGCATTTGATTCCCCGTTAGTTTCTTCATTGCAATGCCTTGGCAAATCAGAGTTGATTAGTCAACTATCAGCACGCCTTGCTCCTAGAGTAGAAACGTTTGTGATGGTTTGAGCTTTGGCATTCATGCATGTGTCCTGGTGAATGTGAGACGGAAAGCTTCAGTAACATGTCTCTCTTTCCAACAAACTTTCTAAATGTTCCTTATACCGCAAGACTAATGCTTGCAAAACGAATGTTCTGACACCACTCGTCCTTTTCACCCCCCAAGAGATTATGTTTTTAATCTTCCCTTAGTTTCAATTCAAGATGATGTTGATGTAACAAATCACAAGAGTTTGCAATTCTTGTCTTACAGGAGTCCCTACCAGTCGTATGAAGCAGTGGGTCATGTCTGAGGCCAATATGTTGGGACACAGTCAGCTTTCACCATCAGAGGGATTTTGTCTCACTGACTCCTCATTCTTCGGTAAGTTCTGAGGACGGGTCTCCTGACTCAAAATGTTAACTCTGATTTTTCACCATAGATGATGCCAGACCTGCTGAGCGATTCCAGCAATTTTGGTTTTTATTTTGTGATTTTATGCACTTAATATTAGAGCCTGTTATTGAATTCAGCCTGAAGCTATGGGTGGCACGGGGCAGAAGTGGGTACTGCAGATGCTGGAGATCAGAGTCAAGATTAGCGTGGTGCTGGAAAAGCACAGCAGGTCAGGCAGCATCCGAGGATCAGGAAAATCAATGTTTCAGGCAAAAGCCCTTCATCAGGATTCCTGACCTGCTGTGCTTTTCCAGCATCACTCTAATCATGGCTATGGGTGGCACTGCCTTGTCCTTTTAGGTAGATCATGCATGGGTTTGTTATTATTATTGTTACAAACCTACATCTGTGAAGGTGTTGGTGGAACTTCCTCGCTCTAAGTATGACCGCCAAACCTTCCTTCTCTACCTGGGTGTATTTACGCTCTGCATTAATCAAAGTCCTGGATCCATATGCTATTGGGTGTTCCTCACCATTGGGCCACCTTTGACCCAATGCTACCCTGATGCCACACGGGGAGGCATCTCACCTCAACATCACATCTCCCTTGGGATCGTAGCTTGGCAACACCTTAGAGGAGAATAGCTGTTTCTTCACTTCCCTGAAAGCCATAGCTTGGCTCCGTGACCTTTTCCAAGACTGACCCATTTTTTAAGTGTTTATGCTAAGGTGCCAGGATGGAGGTCAGGTTACAGGTGAACTTTCCACAATAGTTCCCCACGCCAAAGAAAGCCCAAATCTCCAATACTGAGGTGGGAACTGGGCCATCTTCGATCGCCCTCACTTTATCTTCCAACCCAGTTCCGTTGACTCTGTAGCCCAAGTAGGTCACTGGGAGTGCCTGGAACACACATCTTTCCCTTCGAAGGCATGTACCCGCCTGGGAGCAATGTCTAAGGACTATGGTTCAGTTCTCTAAGTGCTCCTTACTGGTCTTCCCTGTTACTAGCAGGTCATCCAGATAAGCGGGGCCCTTGAAAAATGTTCTCCATTGTCCACTGAAAAATTGCACAAGTTGACAATACCTAAAAGGCAGTCTTGTACATCAGTACAAACCCTTATGGGTATTCATTGTGGCATACTTCTGAGAATTGTTTTGATTGGTTCTGATGTGGATGTTGCTAAGCAATGTAACTGTTTCAACCCAGATGTCGGTGGGCTTTCCAGGTGTACATTCTCCTGGGTCCCGGCCTATGAGTTCTCTTACTCCATTTGGCTCCAGTGGGACTGTTTTACTGACTCGAGTCCACATGCCAGCAACAAGTACAGGCCCACATCCTGAACAAAATTTTAACTCTTTGACTGATTTTGAGTTAGCAGGTGAGGACCTGGGAATGAACATTTCTGGGTTCTTACCTGCCTTAGTCTCCTTTACATCAATTATTGGTGTGTTATTTGTGTCTTCCATAGTGACGACCGACACAAAATACCTGTTCAACGCCTTGGCTATTTCCTCATTTCCCATTATTAGAAATGGTTGACACAGCGCCAGAGACCTGGGTTCAATTCCTGCCTCAGGTGACTGATTGTGTGGAGTTTGCACGTTCTCCCTGTGTCTGCGTGGGTTTCCTCCGGGTGCTCCGGTTTCCTCCCACAGTCCAAAAATGTGCAGGTTAGGTGAATTGGCCATGCTAAATTGCCTGTATGGTTAGGTGCAGGGGTAAATATAAGGGAATGGCTCTAGCTGGGTGCACTTCAGCAGGTGGGTGTGGACTTGTTGGGCCGAAGGGCCTGTTTCCACACTGTAAGTAGTCTAATCTAATGTGGGTGTAAATTAGAAACAGTGAGGGGAAAGAGTCACTGACAGGCGTCGACCATAGGCCACCAAATGATAACATCATGGTGGGACACGTAAATAATGGATGCATGTAAATTTGGTACGGCAATCATCATGGGGGATTTTTATCTACATATTATTTGGTCAAATCAAGTCGGTCAAGGCAGCCTTGAGGAGGAGTTCATAGAATGTATCTGTCATACTTTCCTCGAACAGTTCTGTCATGGAACCAACAAGGGAGCAAGCTATCCTAGATGTGGTCCTGTGTAATGAGAGGAATAATTAATGACCTCATAGTTAGGGATCCTCTCAGAAGGAGCAATCACAGTACTTCTGAAGCCTGGGAGCTGCTTATGGAGAGTTGATATTTCAATCGATCTCTGACCATAAAATGATGTGAGATGAGATCATGCATTATCCCAAAACTGTAACTTTAGAAACAATGTAATTTGTGTCATTGCCAATGAGATTGTGATTGGAGTTCTATTCCCTGTGTGAAGGTGGGAATGGAATGCAATGTCTCCTAGACACCGGGACACTTCTGATGGAGATTAATAATATTTTCCAAGCTCCCAAATGTCACTGAGTTCCTAGCATTCAGGGAGAGGCTGCATGTGAGACATTCCTACAATCAGGCGCTTTCAACTGCCTGATGTCAGCACTTCTCTGGGGGAGTTAATGTGTAAGCTTCTGTACCCTTTAGTCTCTGACCTAATCAAACGATTAACTCAAGGAAGTCATTAAATGTAGTTTGCTGGAGGAGGATTTTTTTCCGTCACAGCCTCCCATATGTAGGCATCGCCTTCCTCTTTATTTCGGAAGGAGTTGCTTCTCAGCTGTTAGTAAGGGGGTCTCTGGGATCACCCAGATGTTTGTTCAAGGCTGTGGGCATTGAAGGAGATTTTACAGTCACATCTGCCACAGAGCTGGGAGAATGAAGACTGGGAAAGGTAGGAATAGAAACCTGAATATATATGACCAGCCTGCACTAAGCACTGAGCAGTGTAAGCTGAGCCGGAAGGTAGTGATTGTTAACATGACTAACCCTTTCAACTGTATCAACTGCATTACCAGCTTTCAGAATGACTTCAGATTGATTTTGATTGCGTGGTAAATCCGTTTTCGAAACGCTTTCTTGTACAATACGTTCCCTCACGACAGATTGCTCCTTCATTGTCAAGGTTTATTTATTTCATAAAGGAGGGAAGTTGCGTTTCAGGCGAAAAGATCCTGCCTGTAGGTGTGCTGTAGGGAGTTGGAACAAAAACAGAAAGTGCTAGAGAAACTCAGCAAGTCTGGCAACGTCTGTGGAGAGAGAAACAGAGTTAATGTTTTGATTCCAGAGTGACATCTTTGGAACAGAAAGGTGTTGGCAAAGTGCTGGCTTTTATCACATTGACAAAGGAAGGGCAAATGGAGCCTATGGTGAGGGACCAGAGGAAAAGGCAAAGGGAGTACTGATAGCTGTAGAGGAGTGATATAGATGCAGAATAGGTGTTAATGAATGTTCATAGCAGAAACTGGGTTAAATCTGCTGAGAGCAAACCCTTACAAACTCGGGGCAAGTGGATGGGGTGAAACCCTCACTGTCTGTTCCACTTGCACCTCCTACTGTTTTCTCTGGACCCTAAGAAATATTACTTTTCAGCACCCTTCAATTCTGAAGAAGAGTCATCTTGGACTCAAAACATTGTCTCTGTTGCTGTCTCTGCAGATGCTCTCAGACCTGCTGAGTTTCTCCAGCATGTTCTGCTTTTATTTTCAATTTCCAGCAGCCACAGTGCTTTGCTTCTACTTCAAGACAGTTGAGGCCTATTTATGTGTAAAAAGGTCAATGAAAATAAATTTCTCATCTTCGAGCCAATTGCTCGAAGTAAAACTCTCAAGTTGAAGAAAAGGATTTCAAGAAAATGCATTTCAAATATTTATTCAGTATACTGAGAATCTTTTACAGTTAGTTTTCAGGATATTCTGTAATATCAAAGAGTAGATAGAAGGTAACAGTAAAATGTAATATGGGAAGGCCAGGATGTTAAATATTTTCAAGGCAGAGATTGATAAATGCTTGATCTCGCAAGGAATTAAGGGCTATGGGGAGAGCGTGGGTAAGTGGAGTTGAAATGTCCATCAGCCATGATTGAATGGCGGAGTGGATTCGATGGGCTGAATGGCCTTACTTCCACTCCTATGTCTTACGATCTTATGGAAATATAGTGCAGAGGATGGCAGATTGATGCAGAAACATACAACCTGGGAAGACACAAGTAATCAAGACCTAGATAATATAAAGGCAAGACTGTAGTCTCTGTATCTGAATGTGCATAGGATTTGTAGCAAAGAAAATGAATTAATCGCATACATTTGAGTGAATAAATACACTCCTGTAACCAGTATGGTGACATGGTTGCAGGGTGACTAGATGTGAATCCTGAATATTGACTGATATATGACATGGAATTAAATAGCAAGCTCAGTAAAGGTTGACTGTTAGTCAAGGCTGGTATTTGCTCAATAGTTAAAGATTGCCTTAATTCACGAGATCAGAGCGCAGCATGGAGGTGAGGAATAGTAAAGGAATGAACTCACTAACATGACTGGTCTACAGGCCCCCCAGTAGTGAACCTTACATGGGGCAAAGTCTACAAGAAGAAATTTTGGGTACTTGTGATAAAGTGATGGCAATAAGCATGGATGACTTTAATTTGGTACTTGCAGCCTGGATGAGGAGTTTGTGGAATGCTTTCAAGATTGTTCCTTTGTACAGAAAGATTTAAAACCAACCAGGGAGAAGGTTATATCAGATACAGTATTGTGAAGTGTGATGGGGTTAATTAACAATCTCAAAGTTAAGGGTGTAGATAGATACTTATGCAGCAACCACAACTTGACTGAATTTTACAACCAGTTTGAAAGGGAGAAGACTGGGGCCAGGACCAGTGTTTTAAACTTAAATAAGGGTAACTGTGTGAGCAGGTAGACTGAAGTGAACAGGGATACTCAATTAGGAGATTGATCAATAGAGACACAGTCATTTAAACGGTATTTCAGAATACTCAGAACAATATAATGCTTTTGTAAAGAATAATTCTACAAAGCTCCTGCCATCCATGGTTAACTAAAGAATTACAGAAACCATCAAACTTAAGGGAAAAGGCATCTAACTATGCCATATTGAATGGAAGGTCTGATAAATATAATAACACAAAACATTGGTTGCTAGAATTGTGAGAGAAGAACAGAAATTACTGGAGAAGCGAATGCGGAGAGAGAAACAGAGTTAACGTTTTGAGTCTTCTTCGGAAAGTCTTCAGTTCGGATGAAGGATCACTAGACGCGAAACATTAATGGCAGCAGCTGCCAGACCTGCTGAGTTTCTCCAGCAGTTTCTGTGTTAGGTCAGCTTGTTAGTCAGAATATAAAGAACAGCAAAGAATGACCACCTGGGCAATCAGATGGAAGAAATTGGTGTGTGAAAGGAATGTAAAATGGATAGGAAGAATTTCAACAGGTATTGGAAATGGGAAAGGGTAAGTGAAGTGAATGTTGATCGCTCAGACAGTGTGAATGGGGAGTTAATACAGATCGGGAATCCTTTATCTAGAAACTTCGGGATAAACTGCTTTTTGTGAAAGGATATTTTCAATATTCAGATACTCTTACCCAATGGGTCTATTCGAGTCTGATCGGGTCTGTTCTATCCCCTTTGGAAAAAATCTTTGCTTGGCCCAAATACACCTGAAAAGACCGAGGAATGAAGATTCTAAAGGACGTGAATTCAGCCTGTCTACAGATTCATTTATGACTTTTTACATCAGCTTTCAAAAAGACCTTTGGTTTCTAGACATTTTCAGGTTTCAGATAAAAGATATCCATCCAGAATAGACAATAAGGAAATGGCAGTTTAAATGAATAAATATTTTGCTTCTGTCCAAAACAAAATTCCAATAATTGCTGTCAACCAGGCAGAGAAGTGCTTCGTGAAATTATGATCACATGAGATGTTTGACTAAACACACTGATGGAAAACCGGGGACTGACAGATCTCCAGGTGCAGATGGACTTTATTCTAGAGTCTGAAACATTGTAGTAAAGGTGCTGGTATTAATTTTACAAAATTCCTTCCACTCAAGAAAGGTTCCATAAGATTGGAAAGTAGCAAGAAGGGAGGGGAGGAGAAAACAGGAAACTGTCAAGCAGTTACATCTTCTTGTGGGAGGTGTTAGGATTCATCACTGAAGGGATTACAGCTGTGCATGTGGAGACATGAAGATAATCAGGGTGAGTTAGCATAGTTTTGTAAAAGGGAAATCTTGTTTAACTAACTTATTGAAACTCTTTGAAGGAGCTGCGGTGAAACGGCTCGGAGGTACAATAGATGTAGTGTACTTGGATTTCTGGAAGGCATTTGATAAGGTGCCACATCAAAGATTATTGCAAAACAAAAGCTCATATTGTAGGGGGTTACATATTAGCATGAATGGAAGATTGACTGGTCAATTGGTAGCAGAAAACAGAGACCCTGTAGAAATGGGTCTTTGTCTAAAAGTCAGGATGTAATGAATGTAATTCCTTATAACCTAAATGAGGGGAACAAAGGCACCGTGGCTAAATTCCCAAGAACCACAAAGATGGGGAGGAAAGTACATTGTGAAGAAGACATAGGAGGTTGAGTAAGTGGGCAAAAATCTGGCAGATGGAGTATAACGTGAGAAGGTGAAAAGTTTGTCACCGAGATAGGAAGAATGTAAAGTCAGAGTATTGATGAAGTGAAGACCGACAGCAGAATTCTGAGGTACAGACGGATTGAAGTGTTCCTGTGTATGAGGTCTGAAGAGTTAACTAACAAGTATTCATTCAGCAACAGTGAAGATTCGAAGGTAATGTCCAAATCAACAACAGTTTGTATTTTTATTATCATGCTTATAATTTAATATAATAAAATTATTATTGAGAACTTTAGACATAAGGCCAGAGATGGAGATATTAAGTCAGGTCACCAAAAGCATTGCCAAAAAGCAGGTTTTGAGAGACGTCTTAAAGGTGGAAAGCAAACCTGTGAGGTTTTGGCTGTGAATTCCAGACCATGTTGCTTCAGCAACTGTAGAATCAGCCACACAGGTGAAGTTATGATTTAACAAATTGTTGGGAGTCTCAAAGAAAATGGGTTGTCGAGGTCTCAAAGTGTGTGTGGTGCAGAGAGCTATAGATGATCACTGCCAAGAATTAAATCAAGGGTGAGAATTTTAAATTGAGGGATATTGGCCAGGTGCTGGCAGGTGAGACTAGGTTTGGTTGGGATATCTGGTTGGCATGGACGGGTTGGACTGAAGGGTCTGTTTTCATGCTGTACATCTCTATGACTCTGACTCTAATAAGGCTAATCAGATGTTACCCTTTACTAAACGAGGCATTTAACATAAAATTAAGGATGCTATGCTTCATTTACACAGTCATGATTTGGAGTCCAACCCATCCATGCCGACCAGATATCCCAACCAAACCTAGTCTCACCTGCCAGCACTTGGCCAATATCCCTCAATTTACTCAGGGCTTTGATGAGACTACATGTCAAATACTGTGTGTATTGGTCTCATGAAGAAAGGATGTAAATGTATTGGAGGGGGTTTGGGGAGGTTTAGTGGATTGATCCCTGAAATGTTTGATGAGGAAAGATTGGGCAGACTGAGCTGGTTTCCCCTGGAGTTTCAAGATGGGGGGAGTGAGCTGATTGAAGTGAATAGATTTGACCAGGTGGATATGAAAAGGATGTCTCCTCTTGGGCAGGAGTCCTGAATCAGGGGCCCTGTTTTAAAATTAGGAGTCGCACTCTCAGGATAAAGAAAATAAGATGGAGGAGCAGATGTAGGCCATTCAGCCCATCGAATCTGCTTCACATTCAGTGAGGTCATGGCTGATCTGATAATCCTCAATTCCACTTTGCTGCATTTTTCTCCATATGAGTGATTCCCTTCCTGATTAAACATCTGTCTGGCTCAGCCTTAAATATACTTGATCTACTTATTTGTAATAATTTTTTTTACTTTGAAGAAGTAACAGGAATGCAGAGTAATGGGCTAATGGCTAATCTTCGCAGTGTAGATGAACAGAGAGATCTCGGTATCCAGGTGCATAAATCCCTGAAAGTTGCTACCAGGTTGGTAGGGTTGTTAAGAAGGCATATGGTGTGTTGGCGTTTATTGGTAGGGGGATTGTGTTTCGGAGCCAAGAAGTCTTGCTTCAGCTGTACAAGACACTGGTAAGGCTGCATCTGGAGTATTGTGTACAGTTCTGATCACTGCATTATTAGAAGGGATATGGAAGCTTTGGAAAGGGTTCAGAGGAGATTTACCAGGATGGTGCCTGGTATGGAGTGGAAGATCTTATGAGAAAAGGCTGAGGGAACTGAGGTTGTTTTCGTTGGAGAGAAGAAGGTGGAGAGGTGACTTAATCAAGGTGTATAAGATAATCAGAGGGTTCGGTAGGGTGGATGGTGAAAGCCTTTTTCCTTGGATGGTGAAGGCTAACACGATTGGAAATAACATTAAATTGAGGGGTGATAGATTTAGTACAGATATCAGGGATAGTTTCTTCACTCAGAGAGTAGTAGTGGGCGTGGAATGGCCTGTGTGCAACAGTAGTAGACTCGCCGATGTTAAGGGCAATTAAATAGGCATTGGACATACATATGGATAATAAGGGAATGATGGGCATCAGATTAATTTCACAGGTTGGCACAACATGTACTGCCCTGTAATGTTTTTCTCGTTAAGTACAGAAACTTGACCCATGTTTTCTGTTAGCCTGGAGTCCATCTATCAAGCAAAATGAGGATTTTGTGTATTTTTAGAAACTTTTGTGATGGTTGCAGGAATAGTGGAGCTTGATTTCCAGTACACCCTCCCAGTGAGGTGTGGCATAATAATGAGGCTAGTCCATGCCAATCGGTCTCTCTCTGCTCATGACAGTGAATCCTATTGCAATGTTTGGGCTTTGGTTGGAGAATGAGATTCTTTGGTTTCGATGCCAAGAAGGGCCTCACTCATCCAATATTCCCAAATTTTCCACCGTAACCTACACCATTCAGGGTCTCGGAAACTTCCACTTCAACTGTAGGATGATTTTGATAGTTCGTGGTTTTATTGGGAATGGTGCATGTGTGTGACTGCATCTGTGTGTGTTTGTGTGTCTGTATGTTTGTTGTTGTGTGTGTGTGTGTGTTTGTGTGTATCGGCGAGTATATGTGTGTGTCTGTGAGTGTATATATGAATGTTTGTGAGCTTCAGTGTGTGTGAGTACATGTCTTTGGGTGTACATGTGCATGTGTCTGTCTATGTGTGAATGTTTGTAGGTGTGAATGTATGTGTGTGTGTATATGTGTATTTGCATATATGTGTATAATCTCTGTGTGGGTGTGTATATTTGTGTATATATGTGTATGCGCGTGAATGTATTGGGGTGTGTGTGTCTGTGTCTGTCTGTGTGCGTGTGTGTGACTGTGTCTGTCTGTGTCTGTGCGTCTGTGTGTGGGTGGGTGTGGCTGTGTGTGTGGGTGTGTGTGTCGGTGTGTGTGTTGGTGTGTGTCTGTGTGTGTGTTTGTGTGCATCTGTCTGTGTGTACGTGTGTGTATGTCTGTCTGTGTGTGTGTCTATATGTGACTATCTGTGTGTGCGTGTGTGTGTGTCTGTGTGTGTGTTTGTGCGTGTCTGTGTGTGTTTATGTGTGTCTGTGTGTATGTCTGTGTGTCTGTCTGTCTGTGTTTGTGTATATCTGTGTGTGTGTTTTTGTGTGTCTGTGTGTGCGTATGTGTGTGTGTGTCTGTGTGTGTGTGTATTTGTGTGTGTTTGTGTGTGTCTGTGTTTGTGTATGTGTGTCTGTGTGTATCTATCTGTCTGTGTGTGTGTTTGTATGTGTCTGTCCATGTGTGTGTGCTTGTTTCTGTGTGTCTGTCTGTGTGTGTGTATGTTTGCGTGTGCGTGTGTTGGTGTGTGTGTCTATGTGTGTGTGTGTGTGTGTGGTGTCCCACATTCTCCAGTTTAATTCTATAATGCCACTTGCTCACTCACTGCGGTCATGAATCACCAAGCAGACTGTTTCATCACTTAGACACCAAAACGTCAAAACTGAACTTGCTATGTGACGTGCTTTGAGAGGTTGTGTGCATTGGAACCATGAAGGTGTGCATGCAACATTGTTCCTTTTTTGATCTAATATTAACGTTAGGTTAGAGCGATGACTGTTTGGACACCAGCAGGTCTGAGGGCCTGACTTTAACTCGGTCTAAGCGAATGAGACTTAGATAAGATAAAATTGGGACCCAACTCTATTAATTTGATAAAAAAGAACATTATTTGTGAGTAAGATGGAGCAAGAGTAGGCCATTCAGCCCCTTAAGCCTATCCCACCATTCACCATGATATGCCTCAACTCCTCTTTTGTGTTCTGGGGAAATGCATTCAAAGCCCACAATGGCAGTCTGTGGAATTTGTGAATTTAACAAAAATCTGGAATGATGATCACAAAACCATTGTTCATGGTTGGAAAACCCCACCTGGTTCACTAATGTCCTTTAGGGAAGGAAACTGCTATCCTTACCCTGGTCTGGCCTATATATGACTCCTGACCCACAGCAATGTTGATGACTCTTAACTGCCCCCGGGCAATAAATGTTGGCCTAACCAGTGACACCTACATCTCGAGAACAAACAATAGAAAAATTACAATGATACTTCAAAAATCTAGATACGTTGTCCTTAAATACTTAGTGATCCAGCCTCGGCAACTCTCTGGAGAAGGGAATTCCAGATATTTACCACTCCCTTGGAGAATAAATTCCTTCACGTCTCAGTTTTAAAAGCCCCTCATTCTGACGACCTGTAGTTTGCGATTGCCCAGTTGTAGAAACATCTTCTCAACATCCACCCTGTCAAGCCTACTCAGAATCCTGTAAGTTTCAATAAAATCACCTCTCATTCTTCGAATAGAATAAGCTTTAATCTGTAGTTTGAAAGGGAGAGGGTAGAATCGGAAGTGACAATATTTCAGTTGAATAAGGGGAACTATGGAGCTATGAGGGAGGAGCTGGCCAAAGTTCAATGGTGCAATACCCTAGCAGGGATGGCAGTGGAACAACAATAGCAGGTATTTCTGGGCATAATGCAGAAGATGCAGGATCTGTTCAATCCAAAAAGGAAGAAAGATCCTAAGGGGAGGCAGGGGTGGCTGTGGCTGATGAGGGAAGTTAAGGACCATATAAAGACAAAAGGGAAAAAGTATAACCTAGCAAAGATGAGTGGAAAATCGGAGGTTTGGGAAGCTTTTAAAGAACAACAGAGGATTACTAAAAAGGAAATACGCAAAGAAAAAAATAAGGTACAAAGGTAAACTGGCCAAAAATATAAAGGAGGATAGTAAAGGCTTTTTTAGGTATGTGAAAAGAAAAAAAATGGTTAAGACTAAAATTGGGCCCTTGAAGACAGAAATGGGTGAATTTATTAGGGGGAACAAAGAAATGGTCGAAGAGTTGAATTGGTACTTCAGATCTGTCTTCACTGGGGAAGACACAAGTAATCTCCCAGATGTAATAGTGGCTGAGGGACCTGAACTGAAGGGAATTTATATTAGGCAGGAAATGGTGTTGGAGAGACTGTTAGGTCTGAAAGTTGATGAGTCCCCGGGACTTGATAGTCTGCATCCCAGGGTACTGAAGGAGGTGGCTCTAGAAATTGTGGATGCATTGGTGATCATTTTCCAATGTTCTATAGATTCAGTATCAGTTCCTATGGATTGGAGGTTGGCTAATGTTGTCCCACTTTTTAAGAAAGGAGGGAGAGAGAAAACAGAGAATTATAGACCAATTAGTCTGACCTCAGTGGTGGGAAAAATGCTGGAGTCAATTATAAAGGATGAAATTACGACACATCTCAAGAGCAGTAGCAGGATAGGTCAGAGTCAGCACGGATTCATGAAGGGGAAATCATGCTTGACTAATCTTCTGGATGTAACTCTGAAGATGGACAAGGGGGATCCAGTGGATGTAGTATACCTAGACTTTCAGAAAGCCTTTGATAAAGTCCCACATAGGAGGTATTAGGGCACATGGTATTTGGGACAAAATACTGACATGAATTGAAAATTGGTTGGCTAACAGGAAACAAAGAGTAGTGATAAACGGCTCCCTTTCGGAATGGCAGGCGGTGACCAGTGGTGTGCCGCAGGGATCAGTGCTGGGACCACAGCTTTTTACAAGGTACATTAATGAAAAAGATGAAGGTATTAAAAGTAATATTAGCAAATTTGCTGATGACACAAAGCTGGGTGGCAGGGTGAAATGTGAAGAGGATGTTAGGAGAATACAGGGTGACCTGGACAGGCTAGGTGAGTGGACGGATGCATGGCAGATGCAGTTTAATGTGGATAAAAGTGTGGTTATCCACTTTGGTGGCAAGAACAGGAAGGCAGATTACTACCTAAATGGAATCAGGTTAGGTAAAGGGGCAGTACAAAGAGATCTAGGTGTTCTTGTATATCAGTCAATGAAAGCAAGCATGCAGGTACAGCAGGCAGTGAAGAAAGCTAATAGCATGCTGGCCTTCAATAACAAGAGGAATTGAGTATAGAAGCAAAGAGGTCCTTCTGCAGCTGTACAGGGCCCTGGTGAGACCACACCTGGAATATTGTGCGCAGTTTTGGTCTCCAAATTTGAGAAAAGACAATCTGGCTATTGAGGGAGTGCAGCGTAGGTTCACGAGGTCAATTCCCGGAATGATGGGACTATATTACGCTGAAAGATTGGAGCGACTGGGCTTGTATATGCTTGAGTTTAGAAGGCTGAGAGGGGATCTGATTGAGACGTATAAGATTATGAAAGGATTGGACACTCTGGAGGCAGGAAGCATTTTCCACTGATGGGTGAGTCCCAAACCAGAGGACACAGTTTAAAAATAAGGGGGGTGTATGGAATGCTCTGCCCCAGAAGGCTGTGTAGGCCAAGTCTCTGGATACTTTCAAGAAAGAGTTGGATAGAGCTATTAAGGATAGTGGAATCAAGGGTTATGGGGATAAGGCAGGAACAGGATACTGATTGAGGATGATCAGCCATGATTATAATGAATGGTGGTGCTGGCTTGAAGGTCAGAATGGCCTACTCCTGCACCTATTATCTATTGTCTGTTGAAACGCGAGTGAATAAAAACCTAACCTGCTTAGTTGTTCTTGATAAGTCATGTTCCTTCAGCCCTGGATTCTGCCTCGTGAATCTCTTAGGAACTTTCCTTACTTAAATGTGGGGGCTGTGCCCTTTAAGAGAGGTGTGTTTTGTGCTGGTTCTCCTGCAGAGAGGGATTGCCATTGTGCTATTGGAATGGCAGCCTCCAACAGGCAGCTGGTAAACAGCTTTTGAGTTCTCCCTCAGTGTTTATTTTTTAAAATCAGACAAAAGGATCATGAGTAGGTGGAGTCAACACTCACACAGACCCAGGAAGGTTTTTAGTTTTGCTTTCAGTTCATTGGAGGATTTGTTACTCATGCCCCCTACACATTAACAGCACAGAGGTGGAATGAGTGGAGAGTGTCAAGCTCCTGGGAGTGGTCATCCACAACAAGTTTTCTTGGACTCTTCATGTGGACTCACTGGTTACAAAGGCCCAACAACATCTCTTCTTCCTCAGGCAGCTGAGGAAATTTGGTATGACGGCGAAGACCCTTGCCAACTTTTATAGGTGCGCCATCGAGAGCATTCTGTCTGGATGTATCACTACCTGGTATGGCAACTATGGATAGAAAACTGGCTAACCGGTCGAAGTCAGAGAGTGGTGGTAGATGATAAATATTCAGCATGGAGTCCAGTTACAAGTGGAGTTCCGCAGGGATCAGTTCTGGGTCCTCTGCTGTTTGTAATTTTTATTAATGACTTAGATGAGGGAGTCGAAGGGTGGGTCAGTAAATTTGCAGATGATACAAAGATAGGTGGAGTTGTGAACAGTGAGGAGGGCTGTTATCGGCTGCAGAGGGACTTAGATATGATGCAGAGCTGGGCTGAGGAGTGGCAGATGGAGTTCAACCCTGCCAAGTGTGAGGTTGTCCATTTTGGAAGGACAAATAAGTATGCGGAATACAGGGTTAATGGTAGGGTTCTTGGTCAGGTGGAGGAACAGAGGGATCTTGGGGTCTATGTACATAGATCTTTGAAGGTTGCCACTCAGGTGGATAGAGTTTGTAAGAAGGCCTATGGAGTATTATCGTTCATTAGCAGAGGGATTGAATTCAAGAGTCGTGAGGTGATGTTGCAGCTGTACAGGACTTTGGTTAGGCCACATTTGGAGTACTGTGTGCAGTTCTGGTCGCCTCACTTTAGGAAAGATGTGGAAGCTTTGGAGAGGGTGCAGAGAAGATTTACCAGGATGTTGCCTGGAATGGAGAGTAGGTCGTACGAGGATAGGTTGAGAGTTCTCGGCCTTTTCTCGTTGGAACGGCGAAGGATGAGGGGTGACTTGATAGAGGTTTATAAGATGATCAGAGGAATAGATAGAGTAGACAGTCAGAAACTTTTTCCCCGGGTACAACAGAGTGTTACAAGGGGACATAAATTTAAGGTGAAGGGTGGAAGGTATAGGGGAGATGTCAGGGGTGGGTTCTTTACCCAGAGAGTGGTGGGGGCATGGAATGCGCTGCCCGTGGGAGTGGTAGAGTCAGATTCATTGGCGACCTTTAAGCGGCATTTGGATAGGTACATGGATGGGTGCTTAATCTAGGATAGAAGTTCGGCACAACATCGTGGGCCGAAGGGCCTGTTCTGTGCTGTATTGTTCTATGTTCTATGTTCTATGTATACCATTCAAGATCAGAGACGGTTACAGAGAGTGGTGAACTTGGCCCAGACAGTCACAAAGGCCAACCTCCCATCTATAGAATCCACCTACCAGGCCCGTGTCATGGAAAGGCAGCCAGCATTCTCAAAGATCCATCCCACCCTGGCAATGTTTTTCTACAACCTCTACCATCGGGGAGAAGGTACAGAAGCCTGAACACACGCACCAGCGGTTTCGAAACAGTTTCTACCTGACTGATGTTAAAATGCTGAATCAACTCACAAAATCTTAACATTCGCCTGTACCTGTGTTTTTGTTTTTGCCGCTGTTTACCTATTATTTACTATCTATGCTACTTAACTCTGTGACCTGCCTGTATTGCTCGCAAGACAAAGTTTTTCACTGTGCCTCGGTACACGTGACAATAAATTCCAATTCAATTCAATTTGGTTGGCTCCTGGAGGTGAAAGCTTGAGTCCTCTGCTTAGAGTGAAGTTTTAGACGGTGAGGCTTTCTTTTCAAAATCAAAAGGGGCAGATTGTTTCTTTCTTATCGGCTGGAGAGAGACAGCACGTGAGAACTGGAATTGTTTAGCTGAACTGCATTTTTGCCAAGCGGTGTCTTTGTGGGATGTTGCTGATATTGGAACAGTTAATGATTAGTGATTAAATAATACATTCTCTTGTTAAGCATTTCAATAGAACTAAAGTAATGCTAATCCTTTCCTTTTGTATTATAATTGTGTTTAAGAATAAAGCCTAACGGTGGACCAACCAAATCACATCTGGAACACAACACTTTAACTCGCCTTCAAATACATATAAAAGTTTGGGTCGAGGTTATATCTCGAGAATTCCTTTGGTGGGGCGGGGGACGAGGAGTGGGGGGTGGGGGGGATCTGGTCCATAATAGTATACAGTGCACCAGGTATGGCCTCACTAACACACATTTGCAACAAGGCTATTCTGTTTTCAACCTCAAAACCCCTCGCAGTAAAGGCCAGTATTTTGGTTGCCATACCTTGGGAAGGATGCTAATGTCTTGAAGAAGGTGCAGAGACGATTCGCTAAGATGGCGCAATGGATGTAGGCCTTGAGGTTTGGAAAGAGACATTGGGATTCTCCTTGGAGGAGGGAAGGATTGGGATTCTCCTTGGAGGAGGGAAGGTTAAGGGAAGCTTAAATAGACAATAGAATGAAGTGATTAAATTACTTATTCAGGAGTTATTGCTTTCACCGGCATTGGGCATGCTAAATTGCCCATAGTGTTCAGGGATGGGTAGGCTAGGTCCATTAGTCAATGGTAAATGTAGAGTAATAGGGTAGTGGAATGGGTCTGGGTGGGATACTCTTCAGTGGGTCAGTGTAGGCTTGTTGGGCCAAATGGCCTGTTTCCACACTGTTTCAGTGAAACCACTTGGTTTAGAGATAATTGGCAAAAGAAAATCCACAGCATAAATAAGGAGTTCCTTCTTTACAGATTGAGAAATGCACAGTCTGAAATGAAGCTAAAAACAAACTCAAGAAGTAACTTCAAAGGAGAAATTGGATAAATATATGAAAAGGGAAAATTTGCAGTGCTGTGGAGAGAGAGAGAGAGAGGGAGAGATGAGGTTCATTGTTCTTTCCAAGGGCTGTCACTAACACAATGGGCTGGATGACCATTTTCTGTGACCGCTTTTGCTTGCATCCTAACTGACTGCATTTCTTTCTCTCACTAACGTTTTAAAATTAAGATGTGATGTCAGACCAACCCAGTCTATCCCTGCAAGTTCCAGATGCATCTGCCTACGCTCAATATTCAAGCACATCTCTACCATCGATGCAGCTGTGCTCCATTGCCAATCCTTATTACCCCAGCAACAACTACTACACCCAGTACTCTGACGCCTGGTACTCCTCAGCCATGTATGATGCTAAGAAACTTTCCTGTGACACCATCTTTCACGAAGACATGGATGAGTGTGACATCACGGTTACCAAGAAATCCAGGCTGGGCTCTCTGTCTGGGAAGCTGAAAGGTGATGAGCTGTGTGTTGTGTGCGGTGACAAGGCTTCAGGATATCATTACAATGCACTCACCTGTGAGGGCTGCAAAGGTAAGGACAGTTTCTTATTGTGTACGTTTTCAGTCCAAGTATTAATAAAATGTGTTCTTCCAAACTGCAGAAAACCAGCTCAATCCATCCAACTATTTCCCAAAAATTCTCGTGAATTCAGAAGGTTAAGGGATGGTCTGATCGAAGTAAGACCATAAGACATAGGAGCAGAAATTAGGCCATTCAGCCCATCGAGTCTGCTCTGCCATTCAATCCTGGCTGATATGATTCTCAATGCTGTTCTCCCGCATTCTCCCGGTAACCTTTGATCCCTTGATACTTGAACCTATCTCTCTCTGTCTTAAATATACTCAATGACCTGGTCTCCACAGCCTTCTATGGCAATGCATTCCATAGATCCCCCACTCTCTGTCTGAAGCAGTTACTCCTTATCTCCATTCTAAAGGGTCTTCCCTTTACTCTAAGGCTGTGCCCTCAGGTCCTAGTCTCTCCTACCAATGGAAGCATCTTCCCAACATCCACTCTGTCCAGACCATTCAGTATTCTGTAAGTTTCAGTTAGATCCCCCCCTCACCCTTCTAAGGTCCATCAACTATAGATCCAGAGTCCTCAACCATTCCTCATATGTTAAGCTTCTCATTCCTGGGACCATTCTCGTGAATCTCCTCTGAACATGCTCCAGGGCCAGTACATTCTTCCTGAGGCATGGGGCCCAAAGCTGCACACAATACTCCAAATGTGGTCTGACCAGAACCTTATAGAGCCTCAGAAGTACATCCCTGCTTTTATATTTAAGTCCTCTCAAAATAAATGCCATCATTGCATTTGCCTTCCTAACTGACTCAACCTGCAAGTTTACCTTGAGAGAATCCTGGACTAGAACTCCCAAATCTCTTTGCACTTCAGCCTTCTGAATTTTCTCCCCATTTCGAAAATACTCCATGCCTCTATTCTTCCGACCAAAGTGCATGACCTCGCACTTTCCCACATTGTACTCCATCTGCCACTTCTTTGCCCACTCTCCTAACCTGCCCAAATCCTTCTGCAGTCTCCCCACCTCCTCAATGCTACCTGTCCCTCTACCTATCTTTATATCAAGAGCAAATTTATCCAGAATGCCCTCAGTTCCTTCAGCAAGATCGTTAATATATAAAGTGAAAAGTTGTGGTCCCAACACTGAGTCTTGTGGAACACCATTTGTCACCAGCTGCCATCCTGAGAAGGACCCTTTTATCCCCATTCTCTGCTTTCTGCCAGACAGCCAAGCTTCTATCCATGCTGGCACCTTGCCTCTAATACCGTGGACCCTTATCTTACTCAGTAGTCTCCTGTGTGACACCTTGTCAAAGGCCTTCTGGAAGTCCAGGTAGACAACAGCCATTGGCTCTCTTTGGTCTAACCTGCTTGCTACTTCCTCAAAGAATTCTAGCAGATTTGTCAGGCATGACCTCCCCTTGATGAAACCATGCTGACTTTGCCCTGTTTTACCATATACTGCTAAGTGTTCAGAAATCTCATCCTTCACAATGGATTCCAGGATTTTACCCATGACCGGGGTTAGGCGAATTGGTCTATAATTTTCTTCCTTTGCCTTGCTCCATTTTTAAACAGGGGTGTCATGTTAGTGATTTTCCAGCCCTCTGGGACCCTCCCTGATTCTAGCGATTCCTGAAAGATCACCACTAACACCTCCACTATCTCTTCAGCTGTTGCCCTTAGAACTCTGGAGTGTAGTCCATCTGATCCATGTGATTTACACACCTTCAAGATATTCAATTTTTCAAGATATTAACAGGAAAAGACAGGGTCGATAAAGATAAACTATTTCCACTGGTTGGGGATTCTGGAACTAGGGGCATAGGGCCAGAGCGTTCAGGAGAGATGTTAGAGAACACTTCTGCACGCAAAGGATGGGAGAGGTTTGGAACTCTCTTCCATAAATGGCAATAGATGCTGGATCAGTTGTTAATTTTAAATCTGAGGTATATAAAATTTTGTTCAGCAAAAGTATTAAGGGGTATGTGCCAAAGGCAGGTATAGTAGCTTGGCCACAGATCAGCCATCATCTCAATGAATGGTGGAGCAGGCTTGAGGGGCTGAATGGCCTACTCCTGTTCTAATGTCCTTTGTTCCTAAGAAAATGTACCCCTTCTAGGTATTAGTCTAGTGAACCTTCTCTGCTTGTTTCCAATACCTTTATATATTTTCCCTTAAACAAAGAGATCACACAATATACATGCTTGAATAGGCCATTCAGCCCCTCAAGTCTGCTCTGCCATCCAATAAGATCAGAGCTGATTCCCGCCCCAGTGATAACCTATCACCCCTTCGTTTTTCAAGAATCTAACCATATCTACCATAAAATATTCAAAGATTCTCCATCCACCATTTTTGAGAAAGAAAGTTTCCAAAAATTCACTGGTAGAAAAAATTCTCCTCATCTCTGTCATAAGCAGCCACCCTTTATTTTCAAGCTGTGACATCTATTCTCCAACAAGATGAAGCATGTTCTCCATATTTGCCTTTTCATGACCCCTCAGGATCTTATTTTTTAATCAAGACATTTCTTACTCTACTGAAATCTGGTGGATGCAAGTCTGTCCAACCTTTCCACATAAAACAACCTGTTTCCAGGTATTTGCCCAGTGAACCTTCCCTGAGCTTTTCCAACATATTCACATCCTTCCCTATATAAGGAGGTCAGTGCTGTAAGCAATGCTCCAGATATCTTCTGAGCAATGTCCTAGATAACTGATACATAACTTTCCTCTTTTCGCATTCACACCTCCTCAAAATAAACAATAAGATTCTATTAGTTTTTCTAATTATTTGCTATACCTGAACATTACCTTTTGTGATACATGCACTAGGACGCCCAGATCCCGCTGCATCTCAGAGGTCTGCCATCTGTTGCTATTTAGATGATATTAATTTCTTTCATTCTTCCTGGCAAAATGGACCATTTCACATTCATGTTTAAATGATGTTGGATTATTGTGGGGAACAAGAAAGAGCAAAGTTTAGAGCTTTAAGTGATAATTTTTCAAATTATTATTTTCAAAATAATTTTCCTAGATACCCGAAGAACAAAAATTGACAAAAGGGTCAGGAAGACTTGTAACAGACACTGTGTTTCGTTGATTGTTTGGATACTGTTATTGTGGACTAGACCAGTATTTATTACCCATCCCCGAGGGCAGTTACGAGTCAACCATATTGGTATGGGATTGGATTTCCAATTATTTCATGGTAATCAACAGACTCTTAATTTCAGATTTTTTGTTGAATTCAAATTCCCCAAGCTGCCGTAGTGGGATCGAACCTGGAGCTCTGTATTAACAGTCCAGTGATGATATCACTAGGCAATTGCCTCCCCTTGAATCACCTTCCATTACACTATATAATTGAATGTGTCTATATAGTCTAACGTTGAATCACAGACAGGTCAAAACACAGGTAGACGTTTGGTACCACCACTGTGTGTTGGTATTTATCCTCAATGCTAGCTGTATTCTAACTCTGCCCTCTTCATTGAATTAGATCATAGCTCACCCATATCACAACTCCAAAATAAACCAAAGAGCTGCAGATTCTGAAGATCTGACACAAAAACAGAAATTACTGAAGAAACTCAGCAAGTCTGAGGCATCTGGGATTCTGAAGAAGAGTCACGAGACTTGAAACGTTGAGTTTTCTTCCTTTCTGCACAGATGCATCCAGACCTGCTGAGTTTCTCTAGCAATTTCCATTTTGTGTGTTGAATATCAGAGATGGGAACTCATGTTGTGGCTGTTCAGGACATTGGTTAGGCCACTATTGGAACACTGCATGCAATGCTGGTCTCCCTGCTAGAGGAAAGATGTTGTTAAACTTGAAAGGGTTCAGAAAAAATTTACAAGGACATTGTCAGTGTTTGGTGAGTGTGAGCTACAGGGAGAGGCTGAATAGGCTGAGGCTATTTTATCTGGAGTGTCAGAGGCAGAGGGGGGAACCTTATGGAGGTTTATAAAATCATTAGGGGCACAAATAGGATAAATAAACAAGGTCTTTTCTCCAGGATAAGGGAGTCCAAAACTAGAGGACATAGGTTTATGGTGAGAGAGAAGATTTAATAGGAACCTAAGGAGCAACTTTTTCACACAGTGGGTGGTACGTGTATGGAATGAGCTGCCAGAGGGAGTGGTGGAGGCTGGTACAATTACAACATTTAAAAGGCATCTGGTTGGGTATATGAATAGGAAGGGTTTAGAGGAATATAGGCCAAGTGCTGGCAAATGGGACTATATTTAGGATATCTAGTGAGCATGGAAGCGTAGGACTGAAGGGTCTGTTTCTCTCCTGTATATCTCTATGACTCTGACTCTATTTTGTTTACAATCTAACTCCATTTGCTTTCTTGGCTCCATAATTTTTAATAGCCTGTCTGACAAAGATTATCAATCAGGGTTTTAAATTTGCTATTGACATGCAGTCTCCAGAAATTTTTACAAAGGACTTCACACCATATTTCCAATACCGTTTGTGTCAGTAAGTGTTTACTGATCCCCATCTTGAATGGTCTCACTGTAAGGTTAAGATGATGGCCCCTTATTCTGGATGTCCTGATAAAAGTAAATTTTTTTCTGTGTACCTGCTCAAAAATTTGAACTTCTCTAACATTTCTATTTAATGTTCTATACTCATGGGAATACGAATAAGTATCCATTATTTCTTTCTCCTTTTGTTAATGTGACCCTAAATGTGACGATGCTATGGCTTAATGAGGTGTGCTTTGTCCTGGTTTCTTTTAGAGAGAGATTGGGGGGACAGGTAGTGACTGGGAGAAAGTGAGGACTGCAGATACTGGAATTCAGAGTCGAAAAGTGTGGTGCTGGAAAAGCACAGCAGGTCAGGCAGCATCCGAGGGGCGGAACAGTTGATATTTTGGGCATAAGCCCTTCATCAGGAATAGGGATCGGTAGAGAGCAGTCTAGGAGAAGATAAACAACTTGTGAAGCCTTGGGTTTTTTTCAAAGTTGGAACAATAGAAGCAGCCTGAATGGGTGGGATCTAACTCTTACAGATTAGGATTTTTAGTTTGCTTTGAACTTGAAGAAGTGATAGTTGCATTTCCCTCTCTCAATTACAGCCACAAGCTGGGGGTTCTCTTCCTGGGCTGCTGGATTCCATGTGAGACAAAATCTAATTCATGAATTTGACTTTTTGTCACAGCATTTGTTTATGAGATGTCACTATATTGGAACAGTTAATTTGTAATAGTTACTGACTCCATTATTCTGTTAAGTTTTCCATGGAGTTTTAAGTTAACTGTGGAGTTAAGTTATTCTGCTTTCTTCTTTCTTTTGTTATATTTTAACAATAATGTTTGAATAAATTGTGTTTTGCTTAACATCGAGTAGTTTGACCAATCGAATTGCACCTGGAATACTCCATTTTACATTTCCCTTTAAAATAAGAAAAAGTAAGAGTCTAGGCTACCATCTTAACATATTTTGAGGGGGTCTAGTTAGATCCCACCCATTCAGGCTGCTTCTATTGTTCCAACTTTGAAAAAATCCCAAGGCCTCACAAGTTGTCTTTCTTCTCCTAGCATAAAGCACTTTATGAAGAGCAAGCACTTTCAATTTGGAGTCATTGTTGTAATGTAGGAGACATGGCAACCAATTTTCACCCAGCAAGCTTCCAGAAGCAACAATGTGATTAGGATCCAGGAACATCCAATTAAAAAAAAATGTCATTTGTGTATTATTCCAAAGTGCAGGTCCAGAAATATAAGATAATCACTCATTCATCCAGCAGGGAGCACAGGAGATAGTTCTTTAGTGTTAATGTGAAACTGGCTGCTGGAGGAAAAGTTGGAGGTGAACATTATTTATTGAAGATTAGATTAGATACAAGATAAACACACAAAAGAGAATGGAACAGAAGGCAAGATTTGGGGAAGATTAATTACTGGGTCATATGTTGGAATAAAAATATCAGCATAGACCTGTTGAGATCAATGGCTTTGTCTGTGCTGGAACTCTATAAAAATAAAACTCAGTGAAACTTCATGAGGGATCAGTGTTCCCTCATGTGAATTTAAGTTGATGGGAAGTTATCTATTTTACTTGTCAAGGACTTGCATTATAATGTAACGGGATTATCTCTTTATTGGGGCAAAAATGAGAGCATGATGCAGTATTAATTAATGAAAAGTAATTTGCTTTTGATCAATGACATCATTAATCATGCCTCATATAAACCATTAGGAGGAGGCACATAATCGCAAAATTAGATAAGGAACAGAATCGTTGTGATGAGGTGAGATATTTTTTCACAGAAATTGAAACATCCCCATGCAAGTGCTTAATGCACCTTTTATAACACAAAAATACTGCAGATACTACAGATCTGAAACAAGCAGAATCAGAAGCTGCTGGCAAACTTGGGCGTTCCAACATTTCAAGTCCAGCGACTGGTCCGCAGCCCTACAGAGTTTTCCAGAATCCAGTCTGATGAAGGGTCACTGGGTTTGAAATATTAACTCTGTTTCTCTCTCCATAGATGCTGTCAGACCTGCTGAGTTTCTCCAGTGATTTCTGTTTTTGGTTGCAATTAACCTTTGTTTAATTTGGTCCACGATCTCACTCCTCCTTCGATATCTCTGTGAGCACTGTCCTCTGACATCTCCACCCTCCTCCAACTCTGGCCTCTTGTGTATTGCTGACTTCCTTTGCCACTCATGTGCTCTCTCCCTCTCACGTACACACACGCTGCCTCTCTTGCACACGCACACCCTCTTTATTTCTTGTGCATGCACACATTATATCTCTTCTCTCTGTTAGTAACCATATCTCCAACCATTCAGTCTGTAAGCTCTGGACTCTCCTCCCTGAACACCTCAATCTATGTCTCTCTCTTCTTTTGCTCCTTAAAAAACTATGCAAAAACTTCAATTTAGTCATTTCACCCACAGTCATGTTCTTTGGCTCAGTGTCAATTTCTATTTGTTAATGCTCCCATGAAGCTCCTTGGGATGTAATATTACACGAAGAGCACTATTTAAGTGCAAGTTGTAGCAAACATGGCTGGAGTTGTTAACTCTAACTTACAACTGCTAGCTGCTTTATAACAACTTGCTTCAATTCTCAAACACGCAAGACAAATTCCTGTGAGGTTTGGAAGGTTACATGGACTGATTTATGGAATGATTCTGTGATTCCATGAGACTTGGTACAGTGCAAGAGGAAGCTATTTGACCCATCATGACCAGGTGGCTCCGAGAACATAGAACATAGAACAGCACGGCACAGGAATGGGCCCTGTGGCCCATGATGTTGTGCCGAACATGACAACGAACTGAACTAATCCGTTCTATCCAAGGTCCATATCCCTCCATTCCTTGCATATTCATGTGTTTATCTGAAAGCCCCTATCACATCTATCTCCACCACCACCCCAGCAGTATGTTCCAGACTCCTGCACTCTCTGGGTGAAACACCTGCCTCTTACAACTCGTTTAACCCTTCCCCTTAAATGCACGTCCCCTAGTATTAGACATTGAAACTCTGGGAATAGGATTCTGACCCTATCTATGCATCTCATGATCTTACAGACTTCTATCAAGTCTCCCCTCAGTCTCCACCAGTCCAGACTTGTTGCTTGAAAAATCGAAAAGCAATCCCTCCGTCGTGCTCTCTCTCCCTTCAAAAGCTTCTTCATTCTTCCCACAAGTTGCAGTGGGCTCATCCTCAGCTGCTGACTCTGACAAACGTGTTCCACTGAGTCCAGCTAACCTGATGGCTGTGCTGGCCCCTGCGCCAATGGATTCCCTCCTTCGGGGAGCCATGACACAGGCTAAAGACTCTGCCTCATGGGGAGGTGACAAACATTGGCACCATTATCATACCCAACACTGCCCACCCACCACCACTCCACCATCTCCCCCCTCTCCCATCCAACTCCTGAATCAACAAGCTGTGATCTGAAGTGAAGCCAAGTTTATTCCAGTTCATTTTAACCATCGTAGACAAGATGTTATCTCCATCAACCAAAGAGAGATTCGTAGCCGTGGGGCTTCTGTTTGTGACAATAGATTTATAGGTGACTAGTTGCCAAAGTTTTCTCTCATGTTTGAAGTTGAAGGGCTTTTAATATCCATGGACAGATGTTGAAATGGATATTTGTTGCTGATGGCAGATAGAAACAGAGAAACATAGAAGATAGGAGCAAGATTAGGCCATTCAGCCCTTTGAGCCTGCTCCACCATTCAGCATGATCATGGCTGATCATGCAACTCAGTTCCCTCTTCCTGCTTTCGCTCCCATACACTTTGATCCCTTTAACCCTAAGAACGATATATAACATCCTCTTGATAACATTCACTCTCTGGGCAGAGACATTTCTCCTCACCAGTGAAGATTGAGGACAATATTTCATCGTCACTGACACTTAACACTGGAGCCCCCCAGGGGTGTGTGCTCAGCCCCGTACTGTACTCACTGTATACCCATGACTGTGTCGCCAAATACCAGACCAATACCATTTACAAGTTCGCTGATGAAACATAATTAGTTGAATCTCAGATGGCGACAAAACAGGTAACAGACGGGAGATGGAAGACCTGGAAAAATGGTGCACTGAGAACAGCCTAGCTCTCAATGCTGGCAAAACCAAGGAACTCATTATTGACTTTCGGTGGGATGTTACTCATGTCCCCCCTACACATTAACAGCACAGAGGTGGAACAAGTGGAGAGTGTCAAGCTCCTGGGAGTGGTCATCCACAACAAGCTTTCTTGGACTCTTCCTGTGGGTGCACTGGCTACAAAGACCCAACAACGTCCCTTCATCCTCAGGCAGCTGAGGAAATTTGGTATGACAGCGAATACCCTCGCCAACTTTTATAGGTGCACCATCGAGAGCATTCTGTCTGGATGGATCACTATCTAGTATGGAAACTGTACCACTCAAGATCAGAGAGGGTTACAGAGAGTGGTGAACTTGGCCCGGATAATCACAAAGGCCAACCTCCCATCTATAGAATCTATCTACCAGGCCCACTGTCAAGGAAAGGCCGCTAGCATTCTCAAAGATCCATCCCATCCTACAACCTTTACCATTGGGGAAAAGGTATAGAAGCCTGAACACACGCACCAGCTGGCTTTGAAACAGTTTCTACCTTACTGTTGTAAGAATACTGAATGGACTCACAAACTCATAAAATTTGCTTGTCCCTGTGTTTTTATTTTTGCCGCTGTTTCCCTATTATTTACTATCTATGCTACTTAACTCTGTGACCTGCCTGTATTGCTCGCAAGACAAAGCTTTTCACTCTGCCTCGGTACATATGACAATAAATTCAATTCAATTCATCTCATATCCATAAACTGTGACTTCTGCTTCTAGACTCCTCGGTGATCAGGAACTTCCTCCCTGTGTTGGCCCTGTCTAGTCCTAATAGAATGTTATAGGTTTTTATGGGAACCTCCTACATTTTTCCAAACCCTATAATCCTACCTGATCCAGTCTCCCTTCACACATCAGTCCTACCATCCCAGGAATCAGTTTGGTAATCCACTATTGCAATCCCTCTAACGCCAGACCATCCTTCCTCAGATAAGGAGACTGAAATTACACAGTATCCCAGCTATGGTCTCACCACAGTCCTGTACTCTTGCAGCAAGACATCCCTGCTCCGGTACTTAAAACCTCTCGCTATGAGGAACAACATCCCATTTCTCTTCTTAGCCTCCTGCTGCCCCGACAGGGGTGTTTCCAGGGACTGGAGTAATGGGTGTAGTTGGACAGGTAGCTGTAATGGGTGTGGTTAGAGAGGTAGCTGTAATGGGTGTGGTTGGACAGGTAGCCATAATAGATGTGGTCGGACAGGTAGCTGTAAAGGGTTTGGTTGGAAGGTAGCTGTAATGGGTGTAGCTGGATGGGTAGCTGTAATGGTGTGATTCGACAGGTAGCTGTGATGGGTGTGGTTGGACAGGTAGCTATAATGAATGTGGTTGGACAGATAGCTGTAATGGGTGTGGCTAGGCAGGTACCTGTATAGGGTGTGTTTGGACAGGTAGCTGCAATGGCTGTGGTTGGACAGGGAGCTGTAATGGGTGTGTTTAGACAGGTAGCTGTAAATGGGTTTGGTTGGACAGGTAGCTGCAATGGCTGTGGTTGGACAGGTAGCTGCAATGGATGTGGTTGGACAGGTAACTGTAATGGGTGTGGTTGGACAGGTAGCTGCAATGGATGTGGTTGGACAGGTAACTGTATTGGGTGTAGTTGGACAAGTAGCTGTAATGGTGTGGCTAGGCAGGTAGCTGTAATGGGTGTGGTTGGACAGGTAGCTGCAATGGATGTGGTTGGACAGGTAACTGTAATTGGTGTGGTTGTACAGGTAGCTGCAATGGATGCAGTTGGACAGATAGCTGTAAGGGGTGTGGCTAGGCAGGTACGTGTAATGGGTGTGGTTGGACCGGTAGGTGTAATGGGTGTGGTTGGACAGATAGCTGCAATGGATGTGGTTGGACAGGTCGCTGCATGGATGTGGCTGGACAGGTAGCTGTAATGGGTGAAGTTGGAAAGGTAGCTGTAATGGATGTGGTTGGACAGATAGCTGCAATGGGTGTGATTCGACAGATTACTGCAATGGATGTGGTTGGAGAGGTAGCTGTAATGGATGTGGTTGGACAGGTATTGAAATAGGTGTGGTTGGACGGGTAGCTGTAATGGGTGAGGTTGGACAGGTAGCTGTAATGGATGCGGTTGGACAGGTAGCTGTAATGGGTGTGGTTGGACAGGTAGCTGTAATGGGTGCGGTTGGACAGGTAGCTGCAATGGATGTGGTTGGACAGGTAGCTGTAATGAGTGTGGTTGGACAGGTAACTGTAATGTGTGTGGTTGGACAAGTAGCTGCAATGGGTGTGGCTAGGCAGGTAGCTGCAATGGGTGTGGCTTGACTGGTAGCTGTAGTGGGTGTGGTTGGACAGGTACTGCAATGGATGTGGTTGGACAGGTAACTGTAATGGGTGTGGTTGGACAGGTAGCTGCAATGGATGTGGTTGGACACGTAGCTGTAATGGGTGTGGTTGGACAGGTAGCTGTAATGGGTGCGGTTGGACAGGTAGCTGCAATGGATGTGGTTGGACAGGTAGCTGTAATGTGTGTGGCTGGGCAGGTAGCTTTAATGGCTGTGGTTGGACAGGTAGCTGTAATGGGTATGTCTGGACAGGTAGCTGTAATGGGTGTGGTTGGACAGGTAGCTGTATTGGGTGTGGCTGGGCAGGTAGCTTTAATGGCTGTGGTTGGACAGGTAGCTGTAATGGGTATGTCTGGACAGGTAGCTGTAATGGGTGTGGTTGGACAGGTAGCTGTAATGGGTGCAGGTTGGACAGGTAGCTGTAACATGTGTGGCTAGGCACGTAAGTCTAATGGGTGTGGTTGGACAGGTAGGTGTAATGGGTGTGGTTGGACAGATAGCTGCAATGGATGTGGTTGGACGGGTAGCTGTAATGGGTGTGATTGGACAGATTTCTGCAATGGATGTGGTTGGAGAGGTAGCTGTAATGGATGTGGCTGGACAGGTAGCTGTAATGGATGCGGTTGGACAGGTAGCTGTAATGGGTGTGGTTGGACAGGTAGCTGTAATGGGTGCGATTGGACAGGTAGCTGCAATAGATGTGGTTGGACAGGTAGCTGTAATGAGTGTGGTTGGATAGGTAACTGTAATGTGTGTGGTTGGACAAGTAGCTGCAATGGGTGTGGCTAGGCAGGTAGCTGCAATGGATGTGGTTGGACAGGTAGCTGTAATGGGTGTGGTTGGACAGGTAGCTATAATGGATGTGGTTGGACAGGTAGCTGTGATGGCTGTGGTTGGACAGGTAGCTGTAATGGGTGCGGTTGGACAGGGAGCTGTAATGGGTACGGTTGGATAGGTAGCTGTAATGAGTGTATCTGGACAGGTAGCTGTAATGGGTGTGGTTGGACAGGTAGCTGTAATGGGGTGTGGTTGGACAGGTAGCTGTAATGGGTGTGGTTGGACAGGTAGCTGTAATGGGGTGTGGTTGGACAGGTAGCTGTAATGGGTGTGGTTGGACAGGTAGCTGTAATGGGGTGTGGTTGGACAGGTAGCTGTAATGGGTGTGGCTGGACAGGTAGCTGTAATGGGGTGTGGTTGGACAGGTAGCTGTAATGGGGTGTGGTTGGAGAGGTAGCTGTAATGGGTGTGGCTGGACAGGTAGCTGCAATGCGTGCGGTTGGACAGGTAGCTGTAATGGGTGTGGTTGGACAGGTAGCTTTAATGGATGTGGCTGGACAGGTAACTGTAATGGGTGAGGTTGGACAGATAGCTGTAATGGGTGTGGTTGGACCGGTAGCTATACTGTGTCCGGTTGGACAGGTAGCTGTAATGGGTGTGGCTGGACAGGTAGCTGTAATGGGTGTGGTTGGACCGGTAGCTATACTGTGTCCGGTTGGACAGGTAGCTATAATGGGTGTGGCTGGACAGGTAGCTGTAATGGGTGCGGGTTGGGCAGGTATCTGTAGTGGGTGTAGGTTGGACAGGTAGCTGCAATGGCTGTGTTTGGACAGGTAGCTGTAATGGGTGCAGTTGGACGGGTAGCTGTAATGGGTGCGGGTCAGACAGGTAGCTGTAAAGGGTGCAGTTGGAAAGGTAGCTGTAATGGATGTGGTTGGACAGGTAGCTGTATAGGTGTGGTTGGACAGGTAGCTGGTATGGGTGTTGTTGGACAGGTAGCTGTAATTGATGTGGTTGGACAGGTAGCTGTAATGGGTGTGGTTGGACAGGTAGCTGTAATGGGTGCAGTTGGACAGGTAGCTGCAATGGATGTGGTTGGACAGGTAGCTGTAATGGGAGTGGCTGGACAGGTAGCAGTAATGGGGTGGTTGGAAAAGTAGCTGTAATGGGTGTGGCTAGGCAGGTAGCTGTAATGGGTGTGGTTGGACAGGTAGCTGCAATGGGTGTGGCCTGGCAGGGAGCTGCAATGGGTGTGGATAGGCAGGTAGCTTTAATGGGTGTGTTTGGACAGGTAGCTGCAATGGGTGTGGTTGGACAGATAGCTGTGATGGCTGTGATTGGATAGGTAGCTATAATGAGTGTGGTTGGACAGGTAGCTGTAATGACTGTGATTGGACAGATAGCTGTAATGGGTGCGGTTGGACAGGAAGCTATAATGGGTGCGGGTTGGACAGGGAGCTGTAATGGGTGCGGGTTGGACTGGTAGCTGTAATGGGTGCAGTTGGACAGGTGCTGTAACATGTGTGGCTAGGCACGTAAGTCTAATGGGTGTGGTTGGACAGGTAGGTGTAATGGGTGTGGTTGGACAGATAGCTGCAATGGATGTGGTTGGACAGGTAGCTGTAATGGGTGTGATTGGACAGATTACTGCAATGGATGTGATTGGAGAGGTAGCTGTAATGGATGTGATTGGACAGGTAGCTGTAATAGGTGTGGTTGGACAGGTAGCTGTAATGGGTGTGGTTGGACAGGTAGCTGTAATAGGTGTGGTTGGACAGGTAGCTGTAATGGGTGCGGTTGGACAGGTAGCTGCAATGGATGTGGTTGGACAGGTAGCTGTAATGAGTGTAGTTGGACAGGTAACTGTAATATGTGTGGTTGGACAAGTAGCTGCAATGGGTGTGGCTAGGCAGGTAGCTGTAATGGGTGCGGCTGGACAGGTAGCTGCAATGGATGTGGTTGGACAGATAGCTGTAATGGGTGTGGTTGGATAAGTAGCTGTAATGGGTGTGGCTGGGCAGGTAGCTGTAATGGATGTGGTTGGGCAGGTAGCTGAAATGGATGTGGTTAGACAGTTAGCTGAAATGGATGTGGTTAGACAGGTAGCTGCAATGGATGTGGTTGGACAGTTAGCTGCAATGGGTGTGGTTGGACAGGTAACTGTAATGGGTGTGGTTGGACAGGTAGCTGCAGTGGATGTGGTTGGACAGGTAGGTGTAATGGGTGTGGATAGGCAGGTAGCTGTAATGGGTGTGGTTGGAAAGGTAACTACAATGGATGTGGTTGGACATTTAGCTTTAATGAGTGTGCTTGGACAGGTAACTGTCATGTGTGTGGTTGGAAAAGTAGCTGCAATGGGTGTGGCTAGGCAGGTAGCCGTAATGGGTGTGGCTGGACAGGTAGCTGTAATGGGTGTGGTTGGACTGGTAGCTGTAATGGGTGTGGTTGGACTGGTAGCTGTAATGGATGCGGTTGGACAGGTAGCTGTAATGGTTGTGGTTGGACAGGTAGCTGTAATGGGTGTGGTTGGAGAGGTAGCTGTAATGGATGTGGTTGCACAGGTAGTTGAAATAGGTGTGGTTGGACAGGTAGCTGTAATGGGTGAGGTTGGACAGGTAGCTGTAATGGATGCGGTTGGACAGGTAGCTGTAATGGGTGCGGTTGGACAGGTAGCTGTAATGGGTGCGGGTTGGACAGGTAGCTGTAATGGGTGCGGTTGGACAGGTAGCTGTAATGGATATGGTTGGACAGGTAGGTGTAATGGGGTGTGGTTGGACAGGTAGCTGTATTGGGTGTGGCCGGGCAGGTAGGTTTAATGGTTGTGGTTGGACAGGTAGCTGTAATGGGTGTGTCTGGACAGGTAGCTGTAATGGGTGTGGTTGGACAGGTAGCTGTAATGGGTGCGGTTGGACAGGTAGCTGCAATGGATGTGGTTGGACAGGTAGCTGTAATGAGTGTGGTTGGACAGGTAGCTGCAATGGATGTGGTTGGACAGGTAACTGTAATGGGTGTGGTTGGACAGGTAGCTGCAATGGATGTGGTTGGACACGTAGCTGTAATGGGTGTGGTTGGACAGGTAGCTGTAATGGGTGTGGTTGGACAGGTAGCTGCAATGGATGTGGTTGGACAGGTAGCTGTAATGGGTGTGGCTGGAGAGGTAGCTGTAATGGGGTGGTTGGAAAAGTAGCTGTAATGGGTGTGGCTAGGCAGGTAGCTGTAATGGGTGTGGTTGGACAGGTAGCTGCAATGGATGTGGTTGGAAAGGTAGCTGCAATGGGTGTGGTTAGACAGGTAGCTGTAATGGGTGTGGTTGGACAGGTAGCTGCAATGCATGTGGTTGGACAGGTAACTGTAATGGGTGTGGGTGGACAGGTAGCTGCAATGGGTGTGGCCTGGCAGGTAGCTGTAATGAGTGTGGCTGGACAGGTATCCGTAATCGGTGTGGTTGGACAGGTAGCTGCAATGGATGTGGTTGGACAGGTAACTGTAATGGATGTGGTTGGACAGGTAGCTGTAATGGGTGAGGTTGGACAGGTAGCTGTAATGGATGCGGTTGGACAGGTAGCTGTAATGGGTGCAGTTGGACAGGTAGCTGTAATGGGTGCGGGTTGGACAGGTAGCTGTAATGGGTGCGGTTGGACAGGTAGCTGTAATGGGTGCGGTTGGACAGGTAGGTGTAATGGGGTGTGGTTGGACAGGTAGCTGTAATGGGTGCAGTTGGACAGGTAGCTGTAATGGGTGCGGGTTGGACAGGTAGCTGTAATGGGTGCGGTTGGACAGGTAGCTGTAATGGATATGGTTGGACAGGTAGGTGTAATGGGTGCAGTTGGACAGGTAGCTGTAATGGGTGCGGGTTGGACAGGTAGCTGTAATGGGTGCGGTTGGACAGGTAGCTGTAATGGATATGGTTGGACAGGTAGGTGTAATGGGGTGTGGTTGGACAGGTAGCTGTATTGGGTGTGGCTGGGCAGTTGGTTTAATGGGTGTGGCTGGAGAGGTAGCTGTAATGGGGTGGTTGGAAAAGTAGCTGTAATGGGTGTGGCTAGGCAGGTAGCTGTAATGGGTGTGGTTGGACAGGTAGCTGCAATGGATGTGGTTGAACAGGTAGCTGTAATGGGTGTGTCTGGACAGGTAGCTGTAATGGGTGTGGTTGGACAGGTAGCTGTAATGGGTGCGGTTGGACAGGTAGCTGCAATGGATGTGGTTGGACAGGTAGCTGTAATGAGTGTGGTTGGACAGGTAACTGTAATGTGTGTGGTTGAACAAGTAGCGGCAATGGGTGTGGCTAGGCAGGTAGCTGCAATGGGTGTGACTGGACTGGTAGCTGTAGTGGGTGTGGTTGGACAGGTAGCTGCAATGGATGTGGTTGGACAGGTAACTGTAATGGGTGTGGTTGGACAGGTAGCTGCAATGGGTGTGGTTGGACACGTAGCTGTAATGGGTGTGGTTGGACAGGTAGCTGTAATGGGTGTGGTTGGACAGGTAGCTGCAATGGATGTGGTTGGACAGGTAGCTGTAATGGGTGTGGCTGGAGAGGTAGCTGTAATGGGGTGGTTGGAAAAGTAGCTGTAATGGGTGTGGCTAGGCAGGTAGCAGTAATGGGTGTGGTTGGACAGGTAGCTGCAATGGATGTGGTTGGAAAGGTAGCTGCAATGGGTGCGGTTGGACAGGTAGCTGTAATGGGTGTGGTTGGACAGGTAGCTGCAATGCATGTGGTTGGACAGGTAACTGTAATGGGTGTGGGTGGACAGGTAGCTGCAATGGGTGTGGCCTGGCAGGTAGCTGTAATGAGTGTGGCTGGACAGGTATCCGTAATCGGTGTGGTTGAACAGGTAGCTGCAATGGATGTGGTTGGACAGGTAACTGTAATGGATGTGGTTGGACAGGTAGGTGTAATGGATATGGTTGGACAGGTAGCTGTAATGGGTGCAGGTTGGACAGGTAGCTGTAACATGTGTGGCTAGGCACGTAAGTCTAATGGGTGTGGTTGGACAGGTAGCTGCAATGGATGTGGTTGGACAGGTAGGTGTAATGGATATGGTTGGACAGGTAGCTGTAATGGGTGCAGGTTGGACAGGTAGCTGTAACATGTGTGGCTAGGCACGTAAGTCTAATGGGTGTGGTTGGACAGGTAGCTGCAATGGATGTGGTTGGACAGATAGCTGCAATGGATGTGGTTGGACAGGTAGCTGTAATGGATGCGGTTGGACAGGTAGCTGTAATGGGTGTGGTTGGACAGGTAGCTGTAATGGGTGTGGTTGGAGAGGTAGCTGTATTGGATGTGGTTGGACAGGTAGTTGAAATAGGTGTGGTTGGACGGGTAGCTGTAATGGGAGAGGTTGGACAGGTAGCTGTAATGGATGCGGTTGGACAGGTAGCTGTAATGGGTGTGGTTGGACAGGTAGCTGTAATGGGTGCGGTTGGACAGGTAGCTGCAATGGATGTGGTTGGACAGGTAGCTGTAATGAGTGTGGTTGGACAGGTAACTGTAATGTGTGTGGTTGGACAAGTAGCTGCAATGGGTGTGGCTAGGCAGGTAGCTGCAATGGGTGTGGCTGGACTGGTAGCTGTAGTGGGTGTGGTTGGACAGGTAGCTGCAATGGATGTGGTTGGACAGGTAACTGTAATGGGTGTGGTTGGACAGGTAGCTGCAATGGATGTGGTTGGACACGTAGCTGTAATGGGTGTGGTTGGACAGGTAGCTGTAATGGGTGCGGTTGGACAGGTAGCTGCAATGGATGTGGTTGGACAGGTAGCTGTAATGGGGTGGTTGGAAAAGTAGCTGTAATGGGTGTGGCTAGGCAGGTAGCTGTAATGGGTGTGGTTGGACAGGTAGCTGCAATGGATGTGGTTGGAAAGGTAGCTGCAATGGGTGTGGTTAGACAGGTAGCTGCAATGGGTGTGGTTGGACAGGTAACTGTAATGGGTGTGGTTGGACAGGTAGCTGCAATGGGTGTGGCCTGGCAGGTAGCTGTAATGAGTGTGGCTGGACAGGTATCCGTAATCGGTGTGGTTGGACAGGTAGCTGCAATGGATGTGGTTGGACAGGTAACTGTAATGGATGTGGTTGGACAAATAGCTGTAATGGGTGTGGCTAGGCAGGGAGCTGTAAAGTGTGTGTTTGGACAGGTAGCTGCAATGGCAGTGGTTGGACAGGTAGCTGCAATGGATGTGGTTGGACAGGTAACTGCAATGGATGTGGTTGGACAGGTAACTGTAATGGATGTGGTTGGACAAATAGCTGTAATGGGTGTGGCTAGGCAGGGAGCTGTAAAGTGTGTGTTTGGACAGGTAGCTGCAATGGCAGTGGTTGGACAGGTAGCTGCAATGGCAGTGGTTGGACAGGTAGCTGCAATGGATGTGGTTGGACAGGTAGCTGTAATGGGTGCGGTTGGACAGGTAGCTGTAATGGGTGCGGTTGGACAGGTAGCTGCAATGGATGTGGTTGGACAGGTAGCTGTAATGAGTGTGGTTGGACAGGTAGCTGTAATGAGTGTGGTTGGACAGGTAACTCTAATATGTGTGGTTGGACAAGTAGCTGCAATGGGTGTGGCTAGGCAGGTAGCTGCAATGGGTGTGGCTGGACTGGTAGCTGTAGTGGGTGTGGTTGGACAGGAAGCTATAATGGGTGCGGTTGGACAGGTAGCTGTAATGGATATGGTTGGACAGGTAGGTGTAATGGGGTGTGGTTGGACAGGTAGGTGTAATGGGGTGTGGTTGGACAGGTAGCTGTATTGGGTGTGGCTGGGCAGGTAGGTTTAATGGTTGTGGTTGGACAGGTAGCTGTAATGGGTGTGTCTGGACAGGTAGCTGTAATGGGTGTGGTTGGACAGGTAGCTGTAATGGGTGCGGTTGGACAGGTAGCTGCAATGGGTGTGGTTAGACAGGTAGCTGCAATGGGTGTGGTTGGACAGGTAGCTGCAATGCATGTGGTTGGACAGGTAACTGTAATGGGTGTGGTTGGACAGGTAGCTGCAATGGGTGTGGCCTGTTTGGTAGCTGTAATGAGTGTGGCTGGACAGGTATCCGTAATCGGTGTGGTTGGACAGGTAGCTGCAATGTATGTGGTTGGACAGGTAACTGTAATGGATGTGGTTGGACAAATAGCTGTAATGGGTGTGGCTAGGCAGGGAGCTGTAAAGTGTGTGTTTGGACAGGTAGCTGCAATGGCAGTGGTTGGACAGGTAGCTGCAATGGATGTGGTTGGACAGGTAACTGTAATGGATGTGGTTGGACAGGTAGCTGTAATAGGTGTGGTTGGACGGGTAGCTGGAATGGGTGTGGTTTGACAGGTAGCTGTAATGGATGCGGTTGGACAGGTAGCTCTAACAAGTGTGGTTGGACTTGTAGCTGGAATGGGTGTGGTTGGACTGGTAGCTGCAATGAATGTGTTTGGACAGGTAGCTGTAATGTCTGTGGTTGAACAGGTAGCTGCAATGGGTGTGGCTAGGCTGGTAGCTATAATAGGTGTGGCTGGACAAGTAGCTGAAATGGGTGTGGCTAGGCAGGTAGGTGTAATGGGTATGGTTGGACAGATAGCTGCAATGGATGTGGTTGGACAGGTAGCTGCAATGGGTGTGGTTGGACAGGTATCTGTAATGGCGGTGGTTGGACAGGTAGCTGTAATGGGTGCAGGTTGCACAGGTAGCTGTAATGGGTGTGGCTGGACAGGTAGCTGTAATGGGTGTTTCTGGACAGGTAGCTGTAATGGGATGTGGTTGGACGGGTAGCTGTAATGGGTGTGTCTGGACAGGTAGCTTTAATGGCTGTGGTTGGACAGGTAGCTGTAATGGGTGAGGCTGGACAGGTAGCTGTAATGGGGGTGGTTGGACAGGTAGCTGTAATGGGTACAGGTTGGACAGGTAGCTATAATGGTGTGCGGTTGGACAGGTAGCTGCAACGGATGCAATTGGACAGGAAGCTGTAACATGTGTGGCTAGGCACATAAGTCTAATGGGTGTGGTTGGACAGGTAGGTGTAATGGGGGTGGTTGGACAGATAGCTGCAATGGATGTGGTTGGACAGGTAGCTGTAATGGGTGTGATTGGACAGATTACTGCAATGGATGTGGTTGGAGAGGTAGCTGTAATGGATGTGGCTGGACAGGTAGCTGTAATAGGTGTGGTTGGACAGGTAGCTGTAATGGGTGTGGTTGGACAGGTAGCTGTAATAGGTGCGGTTGGACAGGTAGCTGTAATGGGTGTGGTTGGACAGGTAGCTGCAATGGATGTGGTTGGAGAGGTAACTGTAATATGTGTGGTTGGACAAGTAGCTGCAATGGGTGTGGCTAGGCAGGTAGCTGTAATGGGTGTGGCTGGACAGGTAGCTACAATGGATGTGGTTGGACAGATAGCTGTAATGGGTGTGGTTGGATAAGTAGCTGTAATGGGTGTGGCTGGACAGGTACCTGTAATGGATGTGGTTGGGCAGGTAGCTGCAATGGATGTGGTTGGACAGGTAACTGTAATGGATGTGGTTGGACAGGTAGGTGTAATGGGTGTGGATAGGCAGGTAGCTGTAATGGGTGTGGTTGGACAGGTAGCTGCAATGGATGTGGTTGGACAGGTAGGTGTAATGGGTGTGGATAGGCAGGTAGCCGTAATGGGTGCGGCTGGACTGGCAGCTGTAATGGGTGTGGTTGGACTGGTAGCTGTAATGGGTGTGGTTGGACAGGTAGCTGCAATGGATGTGGTTGGACAGGTAGATGCAATGGGTGTGGTTGGACAGATAGCCGTGAACTGTGATTGGACAGATAGCTGTAATGGGTGCGGTTGGACAAGAAGCTGTATTGGGTGCGGGTTGGACAGGTAGCTGTAATGGGTGCGGTTGGACAGGTAACTATAATGGATATGGTTGGACAGGTAGCTGTCATGGGGTGTGGTTGGACAGGTAGCTGTATTGGGTGTGGCTGGGCAGGTAGCTTTAATGGTTGTGGTTGGACAGGTAGCTGTAATGGGTGTGTCTGGACAGGTAGCTGTAATGGGTGTGGTTGGACAGGTAGCTGTAATGGGTGCGGTTGGACAGGTAGCTGCAATGGATGTGCTTGGACAGGTAGCTGTAATGAGTGTGGTTGGACAAGTAGCTGCAATGGGTGTGGCTAGGCAGGTAGCTGTAATGGGTGTGGCTGGACTGGTAGCTGTGATGAGTTTGGTTGGACAGGTAGCTGTAATGACTGTGGTTGGACAGGTAGCTGTCATGACTGTGGTTGGACAGGGAGCTGTAATGGGTGCGGGTTGGACAGGTAGCTGTAATGGATGTGGTTGGACAGGTAGCTGTAATGGGGTGTGGTTGGACAGGTAGCTGTATTGGGTGTGGCTGGGCAGGTAGCTTTAATGGCTGTGGTTGGACAGGTAGCTGTAATGGGTGTGTCTGGACAGGTAGCTGTAATGGGTGTGGTTGGACAGGGAGCTGTAATGGGTGCGGTTGGACAGGTAGCTGTAATGGATGTGGTTGGACAGGTAGCTGTAATGGGTATGGTTGGACAGGTAACTGCAATGGATGGGGTTGGACAGGTAGCTGTAATGAGTGTGGTTGGACAGCTAACTGTAATGTGTGTGGTTGGATAAGTAGCTGCAATGGGTGTGGCTAGGCAGGTAGCTGTAATGGGTGTGGCTGGACTGGTAGCTGTAGTGGGTGTGGTTGGACAGGTAACTGTAATGGGTGTGGTTGGACAGGTAGCTGCAATGGATGTGGTTGGATAGGTAGCTATAATGGATGTGGTTGGACAGGTATCTGTGATGAGTTTGGTTGGACAGGTAGCTGTAATGACTGTGGTTGGACAGGTAGCTGTAATGACTGTGGTTGGACAGATAGCTGTAATGGATGCGGTTGGACAGGGAGCTGTAATGGGTGCGGGTTGGACAGGTAGCTGTAATGGGTGCGGTTGGACAGGTAGCTGTAATGGATGTGGTTGGACAGGTAGCTGTAATGGGTGTATCTGGACAGGTAGCTGTTATGGGTGTGGTTGGACAGGTAGCTGTAATGGGTGCAGGTTGGACAGGTAGCTGTAATGGGTGCAGGTTGGACAGGTAGCTGTAATGGGTGTGGCTGGACAGGTAGCCGTAATGGGGTGTGGTTGGACAGGTAGCTGTAATGGGGTGTGTTTGGACAGGTAGCTGTAATGGATGCGGTTGGACAGGGAGCTGTAATGGGTGCGGGTTGGACAGGTAGCTGTAATGGGTGTGGCTGGGCAGGTAGCTTTAATGGCTGTGGTTGGACAGGTAGCTGTAATGGGTGTATCTGGACAGGTAGCTGTTATGGGTGTGGTTGGACAGGTAGCTGTAATGGGTGCAGGTTGGACAGGTAGCTGTAATGGGTGCAGGTTGGACAGGTAGCTGTAATGGGTGTGGCTGGACAGGTAGCCGTAATGGGGTGTGGTTGGACAGGTAGCTGTAATGGGGTGTGTTTGGACAGGTAGCTATAATGGGTGTGGCTGGACAGGTAGCTGTAACGGGGTGTGGTTGGAGAGGTAGCTGTAAAGGGTGTGGCTGGACAGGTAGCTGTAATGGGTGTTGCTGGACAGGTAGCTGTAATGGGTGTGTTTGGACAGGTAGCTATACTGAGTGCGGTTGGACGGGTAGCTATAATGGGTGTGGTTGGACAGGTAGCTGTAATGGGTGTGGTTGGACAGGTAGCTATACTGAGTCCGGTTGGACAGGTAGCTGTAATGGGTGCGGGTTGGACAAGTATCTGTAGTGGGTGCGGGTCGGACAGGTAGCTGTAATGGGTGTGGTTGGACAGGTAGCTGTAATGGGTGCAGTTGGACGGGTAGCTGTAATGGGTGCGGGTCGGACAGGTAGCTGTAATGGGTGTGGTTGTGCAGGTAGCTGTAATGGGTGCAGTTGGACGGGTAGCTGTAATGGGTGCGGTTCGGACAGGTAGCTGTAATGGGTGTGGTTGGACAGGTAGCTGTAATGGGTGCAGGTTGGACAGGTAGGTGTGATGGGTGCGGGTTGGACAGGTAGCTGGAATGGGTGTTGTTGGACAGGTATCTGTAATTGGTGTGGTTGGACAGGTAGCTGTAATGGATGTGGCTCGACAGGTAGCTGTAATGGGTGTGGTTGGACAGGTAGCTGTACTGAGTCCGGTTGGACAGGTAGCTGTAATGGGTGCGGGTTGGACAGGTATCTGTAGTGGATGTAGGTTGGACAGGTAGCTGCAATGGCTGTTTTTGGACAGGTAGCTGTAATGGGTGCAGTTGGACGGGTTGCTGTAATGGGTGCGGGTTGGACAGGTAGGTGTGATGAGTGTGGGTTGGACAGGTATCTGTAATGGGTGCAGTTGGACAGGTAGCTGTAATGGATGTGGTTTGACTGGTAGCTGGAATGGGTGTGGCTGGACAGTTAGCTATAATGGATGTGGCTGGACAGGTAGTTGTAATGGGTATGGCTGGAAAGGTAGCTGTAATGGATGTCTTTGGACAGGTAGCTGTAATGGGTGTGGTTGGATAGGTAGCTGTAATGGGTGTGGTTGGATAGGAAGCTGTAAGGGGTGTGGTTGGATAGGTAGCTGCAATGGATGTGGTTGGACAGGTAACTAATGGCTGTGGCTGGATAGGTAGCTGTAATGGGTGTGGTTGGACCGGTAGCTTTAATGGGTGTACTTGGACGGTAACTGCAATGGGCTATTTCCAGGGACTGGTGTACAAGGGACACCCAGGTCTCGCTGCATCATCATCTTACCTAATCTGTTGTCATTGAAATATAGGTCTGCCTTCCTGGTTTTGCTACCAAGGTGCATAACCTCACATTTCTCATGTTTTATTTCAGGGAGTATATTGTGAGTAAATGTGAAGTAATCCACTTTGATGGCAAGAATAAAACAAACCTACCATTTAAATGCAGAGAGATTGAAGAACATGGAGGTGTAGATGGATCTAGGAGTCCAGGTTATGAATCACATAAAGGTAGCGCGCAGGTACAGCAAGTGATCGGGAAGGCAAATGGATTATTGCTGTGCATTGCAAGGGGAATGAAATATAAAAATAGGGATATTGTAAGGCAGTTGCATAGTGCATTGGTAAGAGCACATCTGCAGTACCATGCACAGGTTTGATCTCCTTATTTTTGAAAACTTCTCTCTTGGAACATGGGCGTGACTAGCTAGGCCAAGATTTACTGCCTGTCCCTAGTTGCCTTTGCAAAGGTGGTGGTGAGCTGCCTTCTTAAACTGCATTAAGTTAAAAATCACACAACACCAGCTTATAGCCCAACAGGTTTATTTGGAAGTACTAGCTTTCGGGGCAATGTTCCTTCATCAAGTGGCTGACAAAGGAGCAGCACTCCGAAAGTTAGTGCTTCCAAAATAACCTGTGGAACTATAACCTGGTGTTGTGTGATTTTTAACTTTGTCTGCCCCAGCCTAACACCAGCTTCTTCACCTCATTGTTAACCTGCATCACTCCATGTGCTGTTGGTAGACCCACAATGTGGTTGTTAGGCCAAAGAAAAATAAATAAGGAGACCAAAACTGAAAGAATAGATATTATTGCTTTTGATACAGTTCAGAGACCGTTCACTGGGATGAAGGGCTTACATTATGAGGGAAGGTTGAAAAGCTTCAGGCGGTGTCCATGGAATTTCAAAGAATGAGTGGTGATCTTATTGTAAGGTAAGGTCTTGAGGGAGGAGGTTAAACTCAGGGATATACTCTAACTTAAGAGGTTTCCATTTGATGACACAATGAGGAGAATTTTTTCCTCTCAGAGTCATTAGTCCGTGGCATTCTCTATCTCATTAGCTAGTGGAGGCTGAATCACCGAATTTATTCAAGGCAGACTTTTATTCAAAACAATGGTCAAGGGTCATTGGTGAGTTTGGGAGGAGTGGTGCGTAGACAGGGGAGGGGACATGAGATGACAGTCAGATCAGCCATGATCTTATTGAATGTTGGTACAGGCTCAAAGGGCCAAATGGCCTACTTCTATGAGTTTCTCCTAATGAGCTTGGTTGGAGCTGTAGGAGTGAGTATTTGGAACTCCATGTTACAAATATCTGGCAGAAATGCCTCTTAAATTTGTAACCAGGTTTGCCAGTGTACCAATACATTATGCCCTGAGAAACCGGAATGGAAAATGTACTCCAATGTCTGGTGCATACATTGATGTGGAGGTCCTGGTTTTGGAGTGGAGTGGATAAGTTCAGAAGTCATATGACAGCAGGTTACAGTCCAACAGGTTTATTTGAAATCACAAGCTTTCAGAGCGCTGCCCCTTTGTCAGGTTAAGCCTGGCTACACACAGGTTAACTTCTCCGCAAAAAGACAGAGAAGTAAATATACTACTCTCTATCTTTGAACAGTTGCACTGTGTATAGTGGCCTTGGGAGTTGTGCCAGAGTCCTTGTGCTAGATTTACAGTCTGATAATGGATTTTTCACTCTGACTGGAAAAGTGACCTGGGACCAGAATTTTGCAACTCTCGTTTCAGAGAAATTAAGAGGTGTGGGACTCCTTCAGCAGATCAATCATCCACAACAAACATTAACTCCTCACAAATCACAGCCAGCAGCAGAACATTTGCCTGTTACCGAAGGCGAAGTCACTCTTTGTGTTCCTCACTGCACGGTGGCACTGTGGATAGAATTGTGCAGTGTTGTGGCAAAGATGGAGAGCACTTAGCTTTTTGGTTTTGAATATTTCTCTTCATGACACTCCTAGTCCAATATTCGGTTTTGATGTTTGTGGCTATTGCTGATCCACAAAATACAATATTTTCATGCCCCTCCCCCCACCCAATGTCTTGTCACCAAGGCAGGTCCTAACTCTGGTCTTGCACTTGTGGGTTTTCTGGGCAAAGTGAATCAATTTTCCATTGCCTTCCTCACAGTTTTTATCTCTGTAAGACTATCTTTGGGGTGGGCTCTGGCAAGGCTATATGGCCCCACACTCAACATTTGCAATACACACCCCTCAGACACAAAACCCCCCTCCGCGGGTGTTCACCGCTGGAATTCCTATCTCTCCACCATCTGTGGGTCTTGTTGGAATTGGAACCCAATCCTTTGGAAAGGGTTTCCAATGAACCTGGGGTCACTGTCTCCCAGAGAAAACTCCTCACTAGAAGTCAGTTCGGATCTGCAGTGAGAGGGTTGCCTTGTAAAGAAAGGCCAGACAAGCTAGGACTGTATCCTCTGAAGTTTGGAACAGTCAAAGGTGGTGTAATTGAGCAAAAGGCCCTTCAGCCCAACAAGTCCACACTGACCCTCCGAAGAGTAACCCACCCAGATCCATTTACCCCTGACTAATGCACCTAACTTACACATCCCTGAACTCAATGGGCAATTTAGCAAGGCCAATTCACCCTAACCTGCATATATCTTTAGACTGTTGGAGGAAAGCCACACAGACAAGGGGAGAACATGCAAACTCCACACAGACATTGCCCAAGGCTGGAGTCAAACCCAGGTCCCTGGTGCTGTGAGGCAGCAGTGCTAACCACTGAACCACCATGCACTGGCTGAGGTTACTGTGAAGGACTCTCTTTTTCAACCTCACCAGGTGACCCTCTGGTTAAACCACCAACAGTTGTCTCTCTTTAGTGAGAGAGTTGCCTGGTCTGATAGGACTATAACAACTTTACCTTTAATTGAAACATAAGATCCTGAGGGGACATGACCCGGTAGATGTGGAAAGGATGTTTCCTCTTGTGGGAGAATCCAGAATGAGGGGTCACTGTTTAAAAAAAATAAGGGTATGCCCATCTAAACCGGAAATGTGGAAATACCTTTCTCTGAGAGGGTTGTGATTCTTTGGAATTCCTTTTCTCAAAAGACAGTGGGTGCAGAATCTTTAAATATTTTAAAGACAGAGAGAGATAAACTCTTGGTGACCCTCTGGGTAAAAGATTACAGGGAGATGCAGAAATGTAGAGCTGAGGTTAAAATCAGATCAACCGTGATCTCATTGAATGGTGGAGCAGGCTCGAAGGGCCGAATGGCCTGTTTGAACGGATCTGATTCCAATCTTCACTTACCCTGGGCTCCACAAAACTTTGACATTCTCACTTGGAGGTAAAAATGATCCCAATCGGATAGAAGCTCTCTTTGCAGTGTGAGAACTCCATGCACCGATTAAAAAATAACATTATTTTGCACTTTAAATAAGAGAATGGGTGTGCTCTTTCAAAGTCAAAGAAAAATCTCTGGAACGCATTGCTCAGTTAGCCTGCAGTTGTGGAGATTGGCAGTTTAATGACAGCCTTAGTGTTGTGGGAATGCGAAGGCCTGACTTTGACACTTTGACAGAGTTCTGACAGGGGGCTGTACCCAGTCTCATTTCCAGATGACCTCCTGTACAACTGCTCCACTGTGGGCGTAAGCGGGGGTTGGGGTCGGGAGTGGGGTGGAGGGGAGGTTGCATCTGGGGCAAGTGTATTTAGGTGACTGGAGGATTAACATTCAAGTGTAGATATTTCAAATAAATATTGTCTTTCAAGAAATGGAGGCAAGGACGCAGGAGTTTTAAGAATTAAGTTGGAACCTTGACAACCAAAAATAAGCACTTGTACATAGAACATATAGAAACATAGTACATTACAGCACAATACAGGCCCTTCAGCCCTCGATGTTGTTCCAACTGTGAAACCAATCTAAAACCCATCTAACCTACACTATTCCATTTTCCTCCATATGTTTATCCAATGACCATTTAAATGCCCTTAAAGTTGGCAAGTCTCCAACTGTTGCAAGCAGGGCATTCCAAGCCCTTACTATTCTCTGAGTAAAGAAACTATCTCTGAAATCTGACCTCTCAGTTTAAAGCTATGTCCCCTTGTACTAGCCATCACCATCTGAGGAAAAGGTCTCTCACTATCCACCCTACCTAATCTGTGATCATCTTGTATGTCTCTATTGAGTCATTTCTTAACCTTCTTCTCTCTAATGAAAACAGTCTCAAGTCCCTCAGCCTTTCCACATAAGACCTTCCCTCCACACTAGGCAACATCCTGATAAATCTTTTCTGCACCCTTTCAAATGCTTTCACATCCTAGCTGTGATGTGGTGACCAGAACTGTGCACAATACGCCAAGTGTAGCCGCACCAGAGTTTTGTACAACTGCAGCATGACCTCATGGTTCTGAAAGTCAGTCCACCTGATGCAGCACAGAGGAGGACATTCAGCCCATCCTGCTGTCATACTGATGCCTGGTATTTGAGATAGAATGCTGCCAATCACTCATCTTCCTGGACACATCAAGGGGCTTTTTGGGTAGTTTGTGGTGGAGGATGAAGCATAACTAACTCCTGGTAGAAGGAGCTGATATCTTCAGTAATAGGATAAGGTGAATTACGTCTTAGTGACTATACACAAGTGATAGTGTCTTGATTGTAACACGAAGTGTGGAATTCATGGCTGTCTCTGAATATAACTGTCCAAAATTCACCACCAACTTACCCCACTGGCTGTGTTCTATATCGGAGTAGGTGGAGCAACATCTTAGCTTGTAGAATTAACCTTTGTGAATCCATCATCTTACACTTCCGTTAATGCAAATTGGGTGTAACGCAATCTGTGAACAGGGAATGCTGTTTCTAAAATGCAAACTTTTAGCATGTGTGTTGGCTATAATGTGATTGCATTATAGTGTTCTTTATCACGCAGGAGTGCACAGGAACACGATTACCACGTTATAGAAGAAATGACTGAACAACATGTGTCCCTGCATGCGCTTGGGGAAGCGATGACCTGGTGCTATTATCACTGGACTGTTAATCAGATAACATTCTGAGGACCCAGGTTCAAATCCTGCCACAGCAGATGGTTGCATGTGAATTCAAGAGAAAGAATAAAGTAATCTGGAATAACAGTCTGATGATGACCATGTATTGATTGTCAGAAAAGTGCAGCTGAGTCACTGATGTCCTTCAGGGAAGGAATCTGCTGTCCTTACCCAGTCTGGCCTACATGTGCCTCCAGACCCACAGCAACATGGTTGACTCTTAACTGCCCTATAGGCAATGGTCTCATCCCATGAATGAACTTTTTAAAAGTTCCTTGAAATAGTTATCCAATTAGCCTACAGTGTGCTACAGAGCACAACTTGCTGCTTAAAAAGGACATATCTGCTCAACTGCCCCCTTCTGCATCCTTTGGCTAGCAACTTATCATCAAGTGCAGACAACATCTCTTATTCCCTCTGTCAAACTGGGTCATAGAATGTACAACCTCTCCATCAAGCCTGCCTGAACCTTGTTTATTCTAATGGCAAGCCTTCATATTCTCCTGTCTCCCTGTGTTTTAAATCTTGCATCAATACCCAGATCTCATTATGATTCATTTCAATGTGAGAGCAAAAGAATTTTTAGCAATTTGGTTGCACAAGTCATGAATCAAGCTAGTTTTATAATATTTCATTTCAAAGGTTAATGTCTTCATTAATTGTTATGGTGAGGCCACAGTTTCAAATCATCTTTTAAAACACAATCATTCTAAAATTAGACTTGATTATTTTCAAAACATCATGCTATGGATATAGGAAGGGCCTGTGAGAAAGTTGCGAAGTTTCATTCGAACTGTAATCACTTCAAAAATGTCACAAAAATAGTCTGTTAAAGGAACCATTAACTACGACTGTGAAAGTGGATAGATCATCTTAGTTGGAGTGATATGGTTAAGGGAAAAATCCCAGCTACATTGCTGATCTTATTCAAAAATCCACTTCTAAGGAAATATCTAACGGGGTGTAATGACTCGACAGCTAATGACAGTCCCTGAACAGTGGCGCTCCCTCACTGCTGACCCTCTGACAGTGCAACACTGCCTCAGTACTGACCCTCTGACAGAGCAGCCCTCCCTCAGGACTGACCCTCCAACAGTGCGGCGCTTTCTCAGTGCTGACCCTCCAACAGTGCAACACTCCTTCAGCACTGACCTTCCGATAGTGCGGCACTCCTTCAGGATTGACAATCTGACAGTGCAGTGCTCACTCAATACTGACTCCCGACAGTCTAGTGCTCCAACAGTACTGACCCTCCAACAATGTGGCGCTCCCTCAGGACTGACATTCTGACAGTGTGGCACTTTCTCAGCACTGACCCTCCGACAGTGCGACTCTCCCTCAGTACTGACCCTCCAACAGTGCGACTCTCCCTCAGCACTGACCCTCCAACAGTGTGACTCTCCCTCAGCACTGACCCTCCGACAGTGCAGCGCTCCCTAAGCACTGACCCTCCAATAGTGTAGCATTTCCTCAGTATTGACCCTCCAACAGTGCGGCTCTCCCTCAGTACTGAGTTTCTGACAGTGTGGCACTCCCTCAGTACTGACCTACCAACAGTGCGGCACTCCCTCAGCACTGACCCTTCGACAGTGCCCGCTCCCTCAATACTGACCCTCCGACAGTGCCTGCTCCCTCAATACTGACCCTCCGACAGTGCCTGCTCCCTCAATACTAACCCTGTGACAGTGCCCGCTCCTTCAGTACTAACCCTGTGACAGTGCCCGCTCCCTCAGTACTAACCCTGTGACAGTGCCCATTCCCTCAGTGCTAACCCTGTGACAGTGCCCGCTCCCTCAGTACTAACCCTGTGACAGTGCCCGCTCCCTCAGTACTAACCCTGTGACAGTGCCCGTTCCCTCAGTACTGAATTTGATGCACCCATGTTTGAGTGTGGCCACCTCCTACCTGTATTACAAGGGCTGCCCAGTATCAGATGGATGATGTAGGCATCACATCTTTTACAAAACATGTAAAATGCTAAGACTAGTGCACCCTCACTTATTAAAACAAATGTGTACATGTTATATAGACACGAGGCAGACATAATACTCATTGTTCTAACAAAGCAGGTAATGCCTGAGAAGTCAAACTCTCCACCTTATCCCAACATCTGGAATTCACTGAGGCAAATGCATATGCCCACTGCACCAAGGTGTTAGTTGATGAGAAATAAGCAGTGAGTGTTGGCCGAGCATGTGATAGCATTATGGACTCTGCTGGATCGAGGTCCTTCGCTTGAGTGGAGATTGACACCAGGTCGCTGTTGCACTGTAATAAAGCAAAGCATATCAAAGATTTGATTGTTCATTCAAAGTTTGGAAGTTGTCATTAGCCATGAATGGAGGAGCAGGCTTGAGGGGTCGAATGGTCTATTCCAGTTCCTATTTCTTTTTGCTACTGATGTCTCACACAATGATAAGTTGGAGGGTTCATTGATGTTCCTTTGATAACATGAGTAAATGATATTGAGGGCTTTCATTGAGAGAGAGTATGGTCTTCCTGTGTGAAACAGAGACAGTGTGGTGCATGTGAAAACGTGGTGATTAATTTTTAAGAGAAGGATGACTTGTTAGCCAACAGCAACAATAACAACTTGTATTTATATACCTCCCTTAATATAGTAAACTGCCTCAAAATGCTCAACAGGAGCATTATTAGATAACAATGGGCAACTACCCAAAGGAAGGGTATCAGTGCAGGTGATAAAAGATTGTTCAAAATGCTAGGAATTAAAGACCATCTTAAAGGAGAGACATTGAGGACTGAAGAGGTTTAAAGACAGAGGTCTAGAGGAATTATAGAATTTCCTTCACAATAGTTGGTCACATTAGCTGTCCTAATTACTTGCTGTACCTGCAAATTAATGTTTTGTGATTCGTACACTAGAATTCCTAGATTCCTTTGCATCTCCAGGTGAGAGGAGAAAGATTTAAAAAAGACGAGAGGTAATTTTGTTTACACAGGAAATGGTGTGTGTGTGGAATGAACTTCCTGAGGAAGTGATGGATATGGCAACAGTTACAATGGTTAAAAGACATTTAGATAAGGTCATGAATAAGAAATATTGGAGGGATATAGGCCAAGTGCAGGCAGGGGAGAATATTTAGTTTGGGATTATGGTCGGCATGGATTGGTTGGACCAAAGAGTCTGTTTCTGGGCTGTATTGACTCCAAGACTCCAGTGCAATTTAAACAGATGAAGAAAAGACCATTAATAGTGGAGTTATATTTAAATACTGACCCTGAGTTCTAGATTTTCCCAAAGATGAAAACATATTCTCCACATCTAATGTTTCTATATCCTGCAGAATCTTAAATGTTTCTCTCAAGTCACCTCTTACTTTCAGATCTTCAGTGGATACAAGTCTGGCCAGGGCCTACAACTGATTCATAACCTTTCACCCCCTTCACAATAATTGGTAACCTTCTATTAGCTTTCTTAATTACTTGCTGTGCCTGTGTATTAATGTTTTGTGTTTGATATGTGAGAACTTCCAGATCCTTTTGCATCTCAAAGCGCTGTAATCTCTCACTGTTTAGACAATATGACTTTTTTCATTCTTCCTAACAAAATTCACAATGTCACCTATTCCCACATTATACTCCATTTGCCAGATCTTTGCGTTGTCTTGTAGCTTACTTATGGTGTCTTCACAACTTACTTTCCTAATGATCACTGTGTCATCAGCAAACATACCTTTGCTTCCTTCATCCATGTCATTTATAAATAGATTGTAAAATGTTGAGGCACTAACACTGCTCCCTGTGGCACAGCAACTAGAAAACAGTGTATTTATGTCTACCCTCTGCTTCCTGATTGCCAGCTGAAATAACTGCACGGAGGCTGGTATCCTGTCACCAAGTCACCCTTTATTTACCGGTGCATGGTACTTGGGGCTGACCAGCCAGCTCAGAGCCAGTCCCTAGACTGAGGAGAGTCTCTGAATCTCCTATTTATATCTGTCAGCCAGGGCTCCCTGATTGGTCTAGGTTAACAACCTCAATTTGGGAACTCACAGCAAATAAGATCTACCTGGTTCTTGTTCCAATCACTACAACAGCCAATCACTACAATAGCCAATCTCTGATCCATGCTAGCCTGGTACCTCCTGCACTGTGAGTTTTCATTTCCCCGAATGACCTTTGATGTGGCATAAATGCCTTCCAGAAATCTCAGGCGAAAGTGAGGACTGCAGATGCTGGAAATAAGGAATGGCTTTTGCTTGAAACATTGATTTTCCTGCTCCTCGGATGCTGCCTGACCTGCTGCGCTTTTCCAGAACCACGCTCTCAACTGAAATCTAAGTGTTGTGCATCCACCAAAAGTTCCTCTTTGCTCACAGCACACTCAAACCCAAATAACTTGGTTAAATATAACATCTTCTTCACACCATTTCTAGTTAACTACAGACAGTGGGGCTGTCCCTAGGATCTTTTCTTACCCATTAGAATGTATTGAATCTGTGCATTTTGAAATACTCTTGTTAAATGTCTGTCACAGCATCATTAAGATCTTTTTGTTAATCTACTTTACCAGTTGAATTTAGGCACAGCTGCTTTCATGCACACATCATTTAAGTTTAATTTCTGGGCTCACTCCCTTGAAATGCAATCACGTTATAGCTGCTGCTAATTCGGCACACCTTCACTGCGAGGTTATTAATTAATCCAACCTCATTGTACAATACCAGGTGTCATCTAGTCTGCTGTCTGCTTGGCTTCAGAATGTTCTCTTCTAAGAAATTATCCCCAAAACATTCTAAGCTGCCTTTGCCCAACCATATTTTCTAGATGAGTTTTAGATTAAAACCCCCCTCATGATTATCACCGAACATTTCTGACAAGTTCCCATCTATTATTTCTTTATTCTCCATCTTACTGTATGGGTATTACTGAGGTGGGTAAAATCATTAGGGGCATAGCCAAGTTGAATGCATATAGTCTTTTTCCCAGGGATGGGGAATTGAAAACCAGAGGGCATAGGTTTAAGGTGAGAGGGGAAAGATTTAGGAAGGACCTGAGGGGCAACTTCTTCACGCAGAGAGTGGTGCGGATATGGAATGGGCTGCCAGAGAAAGTAGTTGAGGCAGGTACAATAACAACATTTTAAAAACATTTGCATGGATACATGGATGGGAAGGGTTTAGAGAGATAGGGACCAAATGCAGGCTGAACAGGCACCATGGTCAGCATTGAGCACTTTGGGCCGAAGGGCCTGTTCCCATGCTGTATTACTCTATAACTGTATGACTATTATTTGGAAGCTTGTACAACTTCTCTATCATCTACCCACGCTACTTCTACATCCTGGTTTCCTGTGATTAGGCCATCCTTCTAACACCATAACTTATTGACAGAGCCAGCCCTTTGCCTTTTCCTAGCTTCCTGTCCTCCTGCGATGTCATCCTCCTTCAAAACTCAGATTCCACTCGATGTCAACCTGTAGCCACGTCTCTGTAATGGCTATCAGGTCATACGTAATTAGTTCTATTTTCAGTCTCGGTACGTTTGGTTTGTTTAGAATGCTACATGAATTCAGATACAGAGCTTTTAATTTTGTCTTTATTGTTTTGAAACCTCTGCACCTATGTTTGTTTGCTCTTAGGTTTCGCCCTATTCCTTCCTGTTTATCACTTCCCATTTTATTATATTTCTTTCCTTGCTTCATCTCCACTCTTTGATTCCCACATCAACCGAAATTTGATCCTTTGTCCCTCTATTTAGTTTAGAACCCTCTCTACTTTCCTCATCTTGTGGCCAGCTGGAAGACTGGTTCAGGTGTAAAGCTTCCTAATGGCACAGCCTCCATTATTCCCTGTACTGATGCCAATGCCCATGAACCACTGCCCACCTCCTCCACAACTGTCTTTGAGCCACACAATCACTTCTCTAATTCTATTTCCTCCCATGCCAATTTACACATGGCTCAGGTAGTTTTGTTTTATTCATGGGATGAGGGCATTGCTGACTAGGCTGACTATTACCGAGAGGGCAGTTTAAGAGTCAATCACATTGCTGTGGGTCTGGAATCACATGTAGGCCAGTCAGGATGGCAGTTTCCTTCCCTAAAGGGCATTAGTGAACCAGATGGGTTTTTCCTGACAATTAATTCATAATCATCTTTAGACTCTTAATTCCAGATCTTTTTCCTGAATTGAATCTAAATTGCACCATCCACTATGGCAGGATTTGAACCTGTTCCCAGATCTTTACTGGGGTCCTCTGGGTTGATAATACCATTGTCTCCCCTTAGAGAATCTAGGGAATACTATCCTTTGAAGTCCTGCTTCTTAATTTGGTGTCTAACTCCTGAAAGTGACCCCTTGTGCTGCCAATGTAGTTGTTACTTTAGTGCAGCATGTAGACTGAACGTTCCCTCTCCCACTGTAAGGTTTACTGCATGTAACTTTCTCTTCTGCTAACTATACAATTGCCTTTTTAAAACCTCAGTCAAACCAGCCTCCACCACAGTCACTGTGCAGCACAATCCAGATCCTAATCACTCACGGTGTGGAAACAGTTCACCTCCTGTCACCACTGGTTCAGAATGACTGGTGAAAGAAGCAATGCTCAACGTCTCCCAATGGGAATGGTTTTCCCTGTTAATGTTCACGTAGATCACAGAAAGAGGCCATTCAGCCCTCAATGCAGTCTGGAAAAGCTATCCAATTAGTCTCACTCACTTGCTCCAGTCCCGTACCATTGTAAATTTCTGTTTCCCAAGTACTGTACTTATCCGATTTCATTTTGTCCAGCCTCTTCATGCTTTTAAATGCTTCAATCAAATCTCTTCTCTATTTCATTTTCTCCAAGGAGACGTGCCTCAACCTGTCCTCATGGCTGAAACTTTTGAGACCTTCACAGGCCTTACCTCATCAACCTTTCCGTACCATTTCCAAAGCTTTAACATTGCATGGTGACCAGAACGGATACTCCAGTTAAAACCAGGAACAAGGATTAACAAAGGTTTACCAGAACATGCTTGCTTTTGTATTCCATGACTCTATTTATAAAATCCTACATGCCTTATGAACGCCCTTCCCACCCCATCGACTGCAGTCAGCTCTTCTACTAATGCTCTGGTTACATTCTTGTGCAACCCTGTGTTACAGAGACATTGTACTTTAGGAACAGTGCTCAAAGCATTGGTGATATAATCGCGTTACAGCGAACACAGGTTAAAAGTTCATGCTTTAGAAACAGCATCCTCAATTTGTCAATCATATTAAAGCGGATTCGCATTAATGAAGCTCATGTTGTAGCAGAATGACCTGTATTTGAACAGATATACCCCCGGGTCCCTTTGTTCCTACATCTCAATAATTTCTTTCATTTCATTTTTCTTAATGCCCTTCATTTCACATTGTCTAACTCCCAGATAGTGTGGAAATCGAAGTATTTTTTATTGGCCAATTGAGTCATGAAGATTAACAAATGGCGTGATAAGTAAAATTTAAAGCAGTTTAAAGTTTAACAACACTTCGCACAACTCTCACAATCTTTGGAAAAGGAGCAATAATTCTCAGAGGGGTTTAACAATTGATTTAAAAGGAATATAACCTTCTGTATAAAGGACTCATTTGGTAATGTTGATGCCTCATTAGTTAAATTGCCGGATTGAGCCAGTGAACTGCAGTTTCTTTCTGCTTTGTTTGCCTGTTAGCTGAGGCTTAACTAATTTCAATAATATGTGTTTATTGTGATTAAAGTGTAACTAACTTCAATGTTAATCTAGCGCTGTATATAATACCCACTTGTCTGTAAACAGGAGAGGGTTGGAGGTCACCGATTGCATCAGAGAAGCACCTTCATGACCCCAAGATGTCCAAAGAGCTTTCCAGCTAATGAAACATTTGGGAAGGTCGTCCCCACTGTATTGTAGCTAATTTATACACAGCAAACTCCAAACGTCATCAGTGTGATAAATGATAAGGTCCTCATCTGATGTTGATTGAGAGATAAATATTGGTCAATCGCTGACATCTGTGCCATTTTTCAAAACAGTGATGTGTAATCTTTGACACTCTGCTGAGAGGGCAAGGAAGCCCCCCTGGTTTAATGAGTCAGCTCTGAAAATACTCTCCATTTTCTAAAAATTCCAATGTCTGAAAATCAGATCTGCTCCCAGAAAGGAGTAAAAGCTGGATTGAAGCATTTTCCAGTGGATCCTGAAGGACAGAATCAGTGAGAGTCGTGCACACACAGGCCCTGAATGCATTGGAGAGGTGAACACGCGTTTTCTATTGTCTTATTTTCCAGGACTGAGACCTGACCTTCAAGTCTGCATCACAGCATTGCTGGAATCTCAATGTCCCTCAATAGGGGGAAACCACCACCAACCCTCCACCCCCCACTCCCCACTCACACTCACACTTACACTCACACTCACACTCACACACTCCCCACTCACACTCGCACTCCCCACTCACATGCGCACTCCCCACTCACACTCACACTTACACTCACACTCACACTCCCCACTCACACTCACACACTCCCCACTCACACTCGCACTCCCCACTCACATGCGCACTCCCCACTCACACTTACACTCACACTCACACTCCCCACTCACACTCACACTTACATTCCCCACTCCCACTCACACTCACACTCCCCACTCACACTCACACTCTCACTCACACTCACACACTCCCCACTCACATTCACACTCCCCACTCACACATGCATTCCCCACTCACACTCACACTTACACTCCCCACTCCCACTCACACTCACACTCCCCATTCACACTCACACTCACACTCCCCACTCACACTCACACTCCCACTCACACTCACACTCACAATCCCCACTCACACTCACACTCCCCACTCACACTCACACTTACACTCATACTCCCACTCCTACTCAGACTCACACTCCCACTCCCCACTCCCCACTCACACTCACACTCACACTCCCCACTCCCACTCCTACTCACACTCACACTCCCACTCCCCATTCACACTCCCCACTCCTACTCACACTCCCCACTCACACGCCCACTCACACTCACATTCCCCACTCACACTCACCCTCCACTCCCACTCACACTCCCACTACCACTCCCACTCCCACTCCCACTCACACTCCCCACTCCCACTCACACACTCACCCTCACACTCCCACTCACACTCCCACTCCCACTCCCACTCACACTCCCCACTCCCACTCACACACTCACCCTCACACTCCCACTCACACTCACACTCCCACTCCCCACTCCTACTCACACTACACTCACACTCCCCACTCACACTCCCCACTCACACACTCCCCACTCACACTCACACTCCCCATTCACACTCTCACTCACACTCCCACTCCCACTCACACTCCCCACTCCTACTCACACTCACACTCCCCACTCACACTCACCCTCCCCACTCCTACTCACAGCCACACTCACAGTCCCACTCCCCACTCACACTCACACTCCTACTCACACTCACACCCACACTCACACTCCTACTCCCACCCCCCATTCACACTCACACTCCCACTCCTACTCCCACTCACACTCCCCACTCCCCACTCATGTCCACACTCCCCACTCACAATCCTACTCACACTCACACTCACCATAAGATCATAAGAGCATAAGACATAGGAGTGGAAGTAAGGCCATTCGGCCCATCGAGTCCACTCCGAATTTCAATCATGGCTGATGGGCATTTCAACTCCACTTACCCGCATTCTCCCCGTAGCCCTCAATTCCTTGTGACATCAAGAATTTATCAATCTCTGCCTTGAAGACATTTAGTGTCCCAGCCTCCACTGCACTCTGCGGCAATGAATTCCACAGGCCCACCACTCTCTGGCTGAAGAAATGTCTCCGCATTTCTGTTCTGAATTTACCCCCTCTAATTCTAAGGCTGTGTCCATGGGTGCTAGTCTCCTCGCCTAACGGAAACAATTTCCTAGCGTCCACCCTCTCCAAGCCATGTATTATCTTGGAAGTTTCTATTAGATCTCCCCTTAATCTTCTAAACTCCAATGAATACAATCCCAGGATCTTCAGCCATTCCTCGTACGTTAGACCTACCATTCCAGGGATCTTCCGTGTGAATCTCCACTGGACACGCTCCAGTGCCAGTATGTCCTTCCTGAGGTGTGCGGCCCAAAACTGGACACAGTACTCCAAATGGGGCCTAACCAGAGCTTTATAAAGTCTCAGTAGCACAACGGTACTTTTATATTCCAACCCTCTTGAGATAAATGACAACATTGCATTCGCTTTCTTAATCACGGATTCAACCTGCATGTTTACTTTTAGAGAATCCTCGACTAGCACTCCCAGATCCCTTTGTACTTTGGCTTTATGAATTTTCTCACCGTTTAGAAAGTAGTCCATGCTTGTATTCTTTTTTCTAAAGTGCAAGACCTCGCATTTGCGCACATTGAATTCCATCAGCCATTTCCTGGACCACTCTCCCAAACTGTCTAGATCCTTCTGCAGCCTCCCCACTTCCTCAGTACTACCTGCCTGTCCACCTAACTTCGTATCATTGGCAAACTTCGCTAGAATGCCCCCAGTCCCTTCATCCAAATCATTAATACATAATGTGAACAGCTGCGGCCCCAACACTGAACCCTGTGGGACACTGCTTGTCACTGGCTGCCATTCAGAAAAAGAACCTTTTATCCCAACTCTCTGCCTTCTGTCAGACAGCCAATCCTCAATCCATACCAGTAGCTCACCTCGAACACCATGGGCCCTCACCTTACTCAGCAGCCTCCCGTGTGGCACCTTATCAAAGGCCTTTTGGAAGTCTAGATAGACCATATCCACTGGGTTTCCCTGGTCTAACCTACTTGTCACCTCTTCAAAGAATTCCAACAGGTTTGTCAAGCACAACCTCCATGTTGACTAAATCGATGTTGACTTATTCTAATCCGACCCTGCTCTTCCAAGAATTTAGAAATCTCATCCTTAATGATGGATTCTAGAATTTTACCAACAACCGAGGTTAGGCTAATTGGCCTATAATTTTCCATCTTTTGTCTTGATTCTTTCTTGAACAAGAGGGTTACAACAGCGATCTTCCAATCATCCGGGACTTTCCGTGACTCCAGTGACTCTTGAAAGATCTCAACCAATGCCTCCGCTATTTCCTCAGCCACCTCCCTCAGAACTCTAGGATGTAGCCCATCGGGGCCAGGAGATTTATCAATTTTAAGACCTTTCGGCTTTTCTAGCACTTTCTCTTTTGTAATGGCAACCATACTCAACTCAGCCCCCTGACTCCCTTTAATTGTTGGGATATTACTCATGTCTTCCACTGTGAAGACTTTGCTGTTGCCATAGCACACTTCCCTCCTGCCGTATAAATTGTTGTGACTGTTTAAGATTTGTCACTCTTGCATTTGTCCTGGTGAGTGTGAAATGGAAAGCTGCAGCAATACGTCTCTCTTTTCAACAGAATTACTGTTCTCATTTAAGTTTGGTTTGTTTTGATGAACTTGCGTTGACCTGAGCAGAAGTGAACTTTCACGGACTGAGCTGTGCAACACGTTTCCAAAGTTTCTTCATTTAAAATCCCCCTCCAGGATTCTTCCGCCGCAGCATCACTAAGAACGCGGTGTACAAGTGTAAGAACGGAGGGAACTGTGAGATGGATATGTATATGAGGCGGAGGTGTCAGGAGTGTCGCCTGAGGAAATGCAAGGAAGTCGGAATGCTGGCCGAATGTAAGTACCTTCCATTCAACTCAAAACTCCAAATATCCTCTTTAGGCCAGCAACCGCCTGCATTTATGTAGTGCCTTTAACATAGCAAAAAGCCCCAGGGCATTTCACACTCGGAACACAATCTGACAAAAGAAACTGACACTCAATGGAAGAAATAGTCTTTCGGACAGGTAAGATATATCCTGGCTAGAGTTAGGCTCTAGGGTGACCTTTAAAAGACAGCAATGAAACAGAGAGGTTTGTGGAAGTAATTCTAGAGTCTAGGGCGGAAACTGGAGGCACATTGAAATGGAGTGTTACGGCAGAGTTTTGACACTGTGCGAGAAGATATTAAAACAATAGACCAAGCATTTAATCAGAATGTTTTTTAATTGTTCAAAGGACATGTGTCACTGGCTGGGTCAGCATTTATTACCTGTCCCTAATTGTCCCTTGAGAAGGTGGGGGTGAGCTGCCTTCTTGAACCGCTGCAGTCCATGTGCTGTAGGTAGACCCATAATGCCCATAGGAGGGAATTCTAGGATTCTGACCCAGTGACATTGAAGGAACGTTGATATATTTCCAAGTCAGGATGGTGTGTGCTTGGTGGGGAACTTGCAGGGGGTGGTGTTCCCACGTATCTGCTGCCCTTGTCCTTCGAGATGGAAGTGGTCATGGGTTGGGAAGGTGCTGTCTGAAGATCTTTGGTGAATTTCTGTAGTGCATCTTGTAAGTGGTACACACTGCTGCTACTGAGCGTCGATGGTGAAGGGAGTGGCTGCTTGTGGATGTGGTGCAAATTAACCGGGCTTCTTGAGTGTTGTTGGAGCTGCCCCCATCCAGGCAAGCGGGAAGTATTCCATCACATTCCTGATTTGTGTCTTGTGGATAGTGGACAGGTTTTGGGGAATCAGGAGGTGAGCTACTGCATGACTCCTGAGCTCTGACCCGCTCTTGTAGCTACAGCATTTATGTGGCTAATTCAGTCTGCTTCTAGCAAATGGTAACCCTCAGGATGTTGGTAGTGGGGATTCAATTTTGGTGTTCACCTTTTATTTGTACAGAGTCTGTGGAATGGCCTACTCTACACAATCTCTTCTCATAGGACAGCCCACTAACTCCAAACTCCAGCCTGGATTGTTGTACTCCCTCTGGGGCAGGTATGACTTTCCTTGGACAGTTGGTTAGCTCAGTTGGCTGAATGGCTGTTAACAGGTTTTAATTCCCATCCTGAATGATGTCACTTTGAACATCCTGCCTTCTCTAACTTCACCTTTCACCGGGGTGGCACAGTGGCTCATCAGTTAACACTGTTGCCTCACAGCGCCAGGGTCCTGGGTTCGATTCCAGTCTGGAGTCTGCACATTCTCTCTTTGTCTGTGGGGGTTTCCCCCCATAGTCCAAAGATGTGCAGGTTGGGTGAATTGGCCATGCTAAATTATCCATAGTGTTCAGGGATGTATAGGTTAGATGCATTAGTCAGGGGAACTATAGAGTAATAGGATAAGGGAATGGGTCTGGGTGGGGTACTTTTCAGAGGGTTGATGTGGACTTGTTGGGCCGAATGGCCTGTTTCCACACTGTAGGGATTCTATGAACCTGCAGCATGGTGACCCTCAGGTAAAGTTCCCAACCCTTTCTCTCCAATGACGATGGGACAATGATGGATCTACCTTTACCTTGGGTCAGGAGATCAAACTGCATTTGATATTGTCAATGTGGCTTCTCCAATGCTCTGCATAACTGCACTGAGATGGCTTTACTCATGCACTCCCATCACTTTGTAACAAAACTCAAAGTATCATTTTCCTTCCTCATTGTTTGCAGCACCTTCATGTTCACTTGTGCAAGGTCACTCTGAATGTAAACGTTTCCCCATTCTTCACCATTCAAATGTTATGATGATTTTCTGTAAAAAATGATTTAATCTCACATAAAATAAAAACAAAGTACTGTTAGTGCTGGAGATCTGAAGGAAAACAGATAGTGCTGGAGAAACCGACAGCTTCTGTGGAGAAAGAACTAGAGATAACATTTTGAGTCTCATGTGGCTGTACCTTTGAACCAGAGAAGACCTTGGGCTTCAGGTAGACAACTCTCTGAAATTTGTATCACAGATAGACAGCGTGGTTAAGAAGGCACTTAGCACGCTGGATAAAGTGAATGGCAAGGGTCTCTTCCCTTGGGTTGGGCAGTTCAAAACTAGAGGCTATATTTTTAAGGTGGGAGGAGAAAGTTTTAAAAACTACATGAGGGGGCAACGTTTTTACGCAGTGAGTGGTTCGTGTGGAATGAACTGCCAGGAGAAGTATTAGATACAAGGTTACAGAATTTGAAAGACATTTGGATAAGTTCACGAATAGGAAAGGTTTGGAGGGATATGGGCGATACACAGGCAGGTGGGGCTAGCTTAGTTTGGGATTATATGATCAGGGTGGACTGGTTGGATAGAAGAGTGCGTTTCTGTTCCCATGCTGTGTGACTCTATGACTCTATAATGTTAACTCTGTTCCTTTCCCACAGCTGCCTCCAGACCTGCTGAGTTCCACCAGTACCTTCTGTGGATAACTTCATAATGCCCTATATTTTATCCACCTGCCACATTCATGCCCATACTGCCAACCTGTCTCTATCTCTCTGCAGTCCCCTTGCACTGTCCTCTTGATATCTAAACTGGTTTTATCAGAAAATACAAGTTGCCCAATGCATGAAAATATTCCGTGGATATTCAGGACAGAATCCTATCAGATCATTTTCAGTCAATGTCTGTCTTTAAACTTTGTTTTTGTGTCTGAAAATCGGCCGTAACTCATGTAGAATGGGTGGGTCTACACCGATTCAATCATTCTGCTCTCTCTGTATACCAAGATTGGCAATATCATTTTTCCCTCCTCCTGGGAGATGAGTAAAATACAGCCCTCAAGTTGAAATCTCTGACAGGGCCCATCCCTTCCTCTGTCATTCTGAAGTGACATCTCGTTAAAAGCTCGATAGAGTCAAGATTTAATTCCCAGTGAGGTTGAAAGGTCAGTCTTAAGCAGAAGGTGCAAGTGAGGTTACATTAAAGGCCGTGTCAGTGAGTGAGATGGCGCTATTCTGGGCACTGAGTAATGGAAACATTAAGCTCCAAGATGGGCTGCTCAAATTGCTCATGAATTGATCATCACTGTTATTTATAAATATTGTACGGACTTGACTATTTGTAGCACTCTTCTGGCTAGCCACCCACCTTCCCCTGTGCTCAGCTTGAAAACTTCTAACTCACGCCAGTCCCCCACAACCTCACTGACCCTCTCTAGTTTGCCTGTGAAGCAGACTGTCAGTGTTAAATGCTGTTCCCCACTGTCAAACTCCTTCCTGGCCTTGCTCCTCCCCATCCCTAGAATTCCTACTTCCCCGACACCTCTGTGACCCTCTGATCCTGACTTCCTCACCATCCATCGCTCTCGCAGTGGTCGCTGTACATTCAGATATCTGAGCCCAATGCTTTGGAATTTCCTCCTTAAACCTTTTTGTCTTTATTCACCATTCATATGCCTCTCACAACCTACTTTTTAAACAAGCTTTGTGCTCACCTGCCCTTTGGCTCAGTACCAAAGTTTCATTTAGGGTCATTGAGTTATACAGCACAGAAACAGACCCTTTGACCAACCTGTCCATGCCAACCAGATATCCTGATTTAATCTCGTCTTATTTCCCAGTACTTAGCCCATTTGCCCTCTAAAACCTTCTTATTCATATACCCATCCAGATGTCTTTTAAATGCTTTAATTGTATCAGCCTCCACCACTTCCTCTGGCAGCTCATTGCATACTCTGCGTGAAAATGTTGCCCCTTAGGTCCCTTTTATATCTTTCCCCTCTCACCCTAAACCTATGCCCTCTAGTTCTGGACTCCCCCACCCCATGGAAAAGACTGCGTCTATTTACCCTATCCATGCCCCTCATGATTTTATAAACCTCTATAAGGTCACCCCTCAGCCTCCGATGCTCCAGGGAAAACAGCCCCAGCCTATTCAGCCTCTCCCTATAGCTCAAACCCTCCAACCCTGGCAACCTGGTTAACACTCCTGTGAATGTATTTAGTGCATCAAAGACACAATATAAATGCAAGTTGTTATCATCCCGCAGCCTCAATCAGTTTGTTCTATTTGTTCAGTAGACATCAGTGTTGCTGGCACGGTGGCACAGTGGTTAGCACTGCTACCTCACAGCGCCAGAGACCCAGGTTCAATTCCCGCCTCAGGCGACTGTCTGTCTGGAGTTTGCACATTCTCCCCGTGTCTGCGTGGGTTTCCTCGGGTGCTCTGGTTTCCTCCCACAGTCCAAAAATATGCAGGTCAGGTGAATTGGCCATGCTAAATTGCCTGTAGTGTTAGGTGAATGGGGTAAATGTAGGGGAATGGGCCTGGGTGGGTTGTGCTTTGGCAGGTTGGGGTGGACTTGTTAGGCCAGAGGGCCTGTTTCCACACTGTAAGTAATCTAATCTTATTGTTCATTCTTAACTGCCCCTTGATCTAAATGTCTTGATCAGCCATTGCAGAGGGTGGTTAAGATGTGGCTCTGGAGTCACATGAAAGTTAGACCAGGTGAGGATGGCAGATTTCTTTCCCAAAGGGTCCCCAGTGAACCAGGTGGGTTTTTACAGCAATCGACAGTCATTATCCTGGTCGCCATTACCGGGATAACGTTTCCATTCCTGATTGACAAATTCAATTTAAATTCCGTCCGTTTCTATGGCGGGATTTGAATTTGTGTCCCTGGAGCATTAGCCTGGAATTCTGGATTGCTTAGTGGCATTTTCGGTACAATGTGGAAAAATATGAGGATGCCCACTTCGGTTGGAGGAATGGATGTGCAGAATATTTCTTAAATGGTAAGAGGTTGGAAAGTGGAGATGTACAAAGAGACTTAGATGTCCTTGTCGATAAGGGACTGAAAACTAACAGAAAGGTGTAATCAGCTATTAGGAAGGCCAATAGAAATTTAGCCTTTATCACAAGAGAATATGAGTACCCAAGTCTTGCTTCAGTTGTGCAGGAGTTTGGTTAGACCACACCTGCAATATTGTACATGGTTTTGGTCTCCTTATCTCAGAAAAAGTGAGGACTGCAGATGCTGGAGAGTCAGAGTCGAAAACTGTGGTGCTGGAAAAGCACAGCCGGTCAGGCAGCATCCGAGGAGCAGGAGAGTTGACACATTCCTGACACATTATGCCAGAAACATCGACTCTCCTGCTCCTCGTATGCTGCCTGGCCTGCTGTGTTTTTCCAGCACCACACTTTTCAACTCTCCTTATCTCAGGAAGGATATAATTTCCATAGAGAGAGTGCAACAAAGATTCACCAGACTTGTTCCCAGAGTGATGGCACTGTCCGATAGAGAGGGATTGGGAAAACTAGGCCTATGTTCTCCCAATTTTCAAAAGGATGGGAAGTGATCTCATTGAAACCTGCAAACTACTCAAAGGAGTAGAGAGGGTAGGTGCAGCTAAGGAGCTTCCCCTGCTAGAGGAATTTAGAACCAGAGGTGGAATACAGGTAAAGCCACTGAGGACGGGGGTAAGGAGAATATTTTTCAGTCAGAAGGTGGTGAAGCTTTAGAATTCTGTCTTCTAGAGGGCTGTAGAAACTCAGTCTCTGAGTATGTTTAGAGGTTGCTTCATTTCCAAATAGACAATAGTCAATAGACAATAGGTGCAGGAGTAGGCCATTCTGCCCTTCGAGCCTGCACCACCATTCAATACGATCATGGCTGATCATCCTTAATCAGTATCCTGTTCCTGCCTTATCTCCATAACCCTTGATTCCACTATCCTTGAGAACTCTATCCAACTCTTTCTTAAATGAATCCAGAGACTGAGCCTCCACTGCCCTCTGGGGCAGAGCATTCCACACAGCCACCACTCTCTGGGTGAAGAAGTTTCGCCTCATCTCTGTCCTAAATGGTCTACCCCGTATTTTTAAGCTGTGTCCTCTGGTTCGGCACTCACCCATCAACGGAAACATGTTTCCTGCCTTCAGAGTGTCCAATCCTTTCATAATCTTATATGTCTCAATCAGATCCCCTCTCAATCTTCTAAACTCAAGGGTATATAAGCCCAGTCGCTCCAGTCTTTCAGCGTAAGGTAGTCCCGCCATTCCAGGAATTGACCTCGTGAACCTACGCTGTACTCCCTCAATAGCCAGAATGTCTTTCCTCAAATTTGGAGACCAGAACTGCACACAGTACTCCAGGTGTGGTCTCACCAGGGCCCTGTACAGCTGCAGAAGCACCTCTTTGTTTCTATACTCAATCCCTCTTGTTATGAAGACCAGCATGCTATTAGCCTTCTTCACTACCTGCTGTACCTGCATGCTAACCTTCATTGACTGGTGTACAAGAACACCCAGATCTCTTTGTACTGCCCCTTTACCTAAATTGATTAGGTTATTACAAATCCATCTTCTATATCATTAACATATATTGTAAAAAGCTGCGGTCCCAGCACGGATCCCTGCGGTACCCCACTGGTCACTGCCTGCCATTCCGAAATGAAGCCGTTTATCACTACTCTTTGTTTTTATCAGCCAACCAATTTTCAATCCAAGTTGGTACTTTGCCTCCAATACCATGCGCCCTAATTTTACTTACTAACCTCCTATGTGGGACTTTATCAAAAGCTTTCTAAAGTCCAGGTACACTACATCTACTGGATCTCCCGCGTCCATCTTCAGAGTTACATCCTCAAAAAATTCAAGAAGATTAGTCAAGCATGATTTCCCCTTCATAAATCCATGCTGTCTCTGACCTATCCTGTTACTACTATCCAGATGTGTCGTAATTTCATCCTTTATAATAGAACTCCAGCATCTTTCCCACCACTGAGGTCAGACTAACTGGTCTATAATTTCCTGCTTTCTCTCTCCCACCTTTCTTAAAAAGTGGTACAACATTAGCCACCCTCCAATCTGCAGGAACCGACCCTGAATCTATCGAACTCTGGAAAATAATCACCAACGCATCCACGATATCTTGAGCCACTTCCTTCAGTACCCTGGGATGTAGACCATCAGGCCCCGGGAACTTATCAACCTTCAGACCTAACAGTCTCTCCAACACCAAATCCTGGCAAATATAAATTCCCTTAAGTTCAGGTCCTTCAGCCACTGTTACCTCAGGGAGATTGCTTGTGACTTCCCCAGTGAACACAGATCTGAAGTAGCAATTCAATTCTTCTGCCATTTCTTTGTTCTCTGTAATATATTCCCCTGTTTCTGTCTTCAAGGGCCCAATTTTAGTCTTAACCATTTTTTTGCCTTTCACATACCTAAAAAAACTTTTACTATCCTCCTTTATATTTTTGGCCAGTTTACCTTCGTACCTCATTTTTTCTCTGTGTATTTCCTTCTTAGTAATCCTCTGTTGTTCTTTAAAAGCTTCCCAGACCTCCGTTTTCCCACTTATCTTTGCTATGTTATACTTTTTCTCTTTTAACTTTATATGTTTCTTAACTTCCCTCGTCAGCCACGGCCACCCATGCCTCCTCTAGGATCTTTCTTCCTTTTTGGAATGAACTGATCCTGCATCTTCTGCATTATACCCAGAAATATCCGCCATTGTTCCTCCACTGTCATCCCTGCTAAGGTATTGCACCATTGAACTTTGGCCAGCTCCTCCCTCATAGCTCCATAGTTCCCTTTATTCAACAGAAATATTGTCACTTCTGATTGTACCCTCTCCCTCTCAAATTGCAGATTGAAGCTTATTGTATTATGGTCACTACTTCCCAATGGCTCCTTCACTTCGGGGTCCCTGATCAATTCTGGTTCGTTGCACAATACCAGATCCAGAATTGCCTTCTCCCTGGTAGGCTTCAGCACCAGCTGTTCTAAGAATCCATCTCTGAGGCACTCCACAAAGTCTCTTTCTTGAGGTCCAATACCATCCTGATTCTCCCAGTCTACCTGCATGTTGAAATCCCCCACAACAACTGTAGTAACATCTTTGTGACAGGCCAATTTCAACTCCTGATTCAACTTACATCCGACATCCAGACTACTGTTTGGGGGCCTGTAGATATCTCCCAAAAGAGTCTTTTTACCCTTAGAATTTCTCAGCTCAATCCACACTGACTCTACATACCCTGATTCTAAGTCCCCCTGTGCAAGGGACTGAATATCATCCCTTACCAACATGGCCACCCCACCCCCTCTGCCCGTCAGTCTGTAATGTAAAGGAATAATGCAGGGAAATGACATTGAATTTGGACAATTGGTCATGCTCTTATTGACTCAATCACTGCAGAATCCCTACAGTGTGGAAGCAGGCCATTTGGTCCATCAAGCCCACACTGACCCTCTGAAGAACATCCCATTTTTTGTGATTGGAAGCCTCTGCCGATAGTGTACCACGGGATCGGTGTTGGGACCCTTGCTGTTTGTTATATACATTAACAACTTGGGTGTGAATGTAGAAGGTTTAATTAGTAAGTTTGTAGATGTAACAAAATTGGTGGTGTAGTTGATCGTGAGGAGGATCAGACTACAGTCTGATATTGATCAGCTGGTAAACTGGGCAGAGCAATGGCAGATGGAATTTAATCCTGATAAGTGGGAGGTGATACACAATGAATGGTAGGTCCCTAGGGAGTGCTGAGGAATGAAGGGACTTTGGTGTACATGTCCATAGATCCCCGAAGGTGTCAGCACGGGTAGGCAGATGGGGAAGGAGGGATATGTGGGCTTGCCTTTATTACCAAGGACTTAGAATATAGGACACAATCCACTCCACCAGACCACCGAACCACTCAAATGTAACAAACCTGCGAGGAAACCAGGTACGCGTGCCGGCCTGCAAGTAAGACTAAGACTACACAGTTTCAAGATCCCCCTTGCTAGCTTACTCGGAGCAAATGTGCAATCTCTGGAGAACAAGATGGACGAACTCAGATCACGGCTCAGCTTCAAGCAGGAACTGTGGCACTGCTGTGCACTCTGCCTCACAGAAACCTGGCTCAACCTATTCATTCTAGGAGAAAGTGAGGTCTGCAGATGCTGGAGATCAGAGCTGAAAATGTGTTGCTGGAAAAGCGCAGCAGGTCAGGCAGCATCCAAGGAGCAGGAGAATCGACGTTTCGGCCCGAAACGTCGATTCTCCTGCTCCTTGGATGCTGCCTGACCTGCTGCACTTTTTCAGCAGCACATTTTCAGCTCAACCTATTCATTCCCAAATGCGCATTTAAGGCTGATGTTTTTCCTATCCCCATGACAGACATGTCTAAGACCAGAGGGCATAGGTTTAAGGTGAGGAGCAGGTGGTTTAGAGCAAATCTGAGAAAGAGGTTTTCCACCCAGAGGGCGGTAGAAATATAGACTGTGCTGCCTGAGGGGGTGATGGAGGCAGAGACTCTCACAACATTCCAGAAGCTTTGTGAGGCGGCATGGTGGCTCAATGGTTAGCACTGCTGTCTCACAGCACCAGGGAGCCGGGTTCGATTCCAGCCTTGGGTGGCTGACTGAGTGGAGTTTGCACATTCTCCCCGTGTCTGCGTGGGTTTCCTCCGGGTGCTCCAGTTTCCTCCCACAGTCCAAAGATGTGCTGGTCAGGTGAATTGGCCATGCTAAATTGCCCGCAGTGTTAGGTACATTAGTCAGAGGAAAATGGGTCTGGGTGAGTTACTCTTCGGAGGGTCGGTGTGGACTTGTTGGGCCGAAGGGCCTGGTTCCACACTCTAGGGAATCTAATCTAATCTAATCTTCTGGATGAGCAATTAAAATACCAGGGCACGATAGGCTATGGACCAAGTGCAGGTCAATGGAATTAGTATAGATTGCTGTTTGTTGGTCAGCACAGCCATGGTGGGCCGAAGGGCCTGTTTCTACTCTATGACTCAATGGCATTTATATAGCACCCTACTAACATGTATCAAGGCCATTTACAAGAATATAATCAGACAAAATTTGAACTGAGCCACATAAGGAGTATTAGGTCAGATGGGCAAAGGCCCTGATCAAAGTGACAGGTTTTAAAGGTTGGCTTAAAGGAGACCTGAGAGGCAGAAAGGTTCAGTACTAGAATCCCTCCAATGTGGAAGCTGACCATTTGGCCCATCAGGTTCACACTGACCCTCCAAAACGTATCCCACTCAGACTCACTCTCCCTCATAACCCTGCATTTCCCATGGCTAACCCACCTAACCTGAACATCTTGGGACTGTGGCGGGAAACCAGAGCACCCAGAGGAAACCCATGCAGACACGGGGAGAATGTACAAACTCTACACAGACAGTCACTCAAGGTTGGATTCAAACCTGGGTTCCTGGCGCTGTGAGGCAGCAGTGCTAACCACTGAGCAAAGCTGCCAGTAAGGAGAGAACCCCAGCTGAAGACATGGGCGTAAATGGAGGTTTGACTGATGGCTTGACCAATCAGAGCCCATTTCCCAACTAATCAACTCACTCATCTCCTGAGGTGTAAATTGCTGTTTCCTTAGTCTCCTCTCAAGAAGGTCAAAAGGCCTCAACAGAATATCCTTCCTTTAATAGTAACACAGTTGGGGGATGTTCAAGATGCCAGATTTAGATGGGTGTAGAGATCTCAGAGGATGCTAGGCTTGGAGGAAGTGACAGAGGTAAGGATGAGCAAGGCCTCATGAGATCGTTTTTTGAAAAATTGATGCGTTGGTGATGATTGGGTTCTACAGCACTGGAGACATTGAATTGTACCTAGAAATCTTTGAAATGAAGCCAATTTAACATAGCAACGTCATTCTATGCTTCCAGGTCTATTAACTGAAATTCAGTGCAAATCAAAGCGACTGAGGAAAGCCCCAACACTGCCTTCAGTGGAGCCCAGCCAAGAGACTGCTGATGGAGTCGATTCCAAACTAGTGACCTCCACAACAAGACACAACAAAGTAAAAATGTTCACCATTTTCCCTTTGTACCGTGCCATTCACATTTCCTTTTCCTGAAGAAGTGTAAAAATGGTCTTGATTTCCAAAGGGGATGGGGTTACTGGGAGGGGCAAGTGTGACGGGACCTTCAGCAGCAGCCTAGTGGCCGCGCTCTGGTGAAAAGAGAGTCTTTGGCAGAGGGAGACCAAAGGTGAAGATAGACAAAGGATCTCCTTAACCAGCAATGTACTACAGGAAAACCAACAAACTGCAGATGCTGGAAATCAGAAATAAAAATAGAAAGTGCTGGAAAAACTCAGCAGGTCTGTGGAGGGAAAGCAGAGTTACCATTTCAGGCCCAGTGACCCTTCTTCAAAACTGATTGTAGTTCAGAAAAGGTTGGTATCTATGCTGAAGATGGGGTGGGGAGAAGGGATGGAGGAGTAAATGATTGGTAGAGAGTGAGCCCAGAGAGAGAGAAACACAGTTGAGCAGACCTTTCCCCATTCCTTTGTCTGCCCAACTGTTTTTCTCTCTTTGGGCTGCATCGCCACCTATCGTTTACTCCTTTCCTCCCCCTAACACGCCTTCTCTAGCGGATATACCAACCTTTTCCGAAACATTAACTCTGGTTTCTCTCCATAGATGCTGCCAGACCTGCTGAGTTTTTCCAGCAATTGCTCTGTGTTTGATATAAACCACAGGCTTAATTCACTTTTGGAATATCATGCTGTAGGAAAGATATTGTGAAACTTGAAAGAGTTCAGAAAAGATCTACAAGGATGTTGCCAGGGTTGGAGGGTTTGAGCTATAGGGAGAGGTTGAATAGGCTGGGGCTGTTTTCCCTAGAGCGTTGGAGGCTGAGGGGTGACCTTATAGAGGTTTATAAAATCATGAGGGACATGGATAGGGTAAATAGACAAAGTCTGTTCTCTGAGGTGAGGGAGCCAGAACTAGGGGGCATAGGTTTAGGGTGAGAGGGAAAAAAATTAAACGTGACTTATGGGGCAACTTTTTCACGCAGAGGGTGGCACGTGTATGGAATGAGGTGCCAGAGGATGTGGTGGAGGCTGGTACAATTGCAACATTTAAAAGGCATCTGGATGGGTATATGAATAGGAAGGGTTTGGAGGGATATGGGCCAAATGTTGGCAAATGGGACTAGATTAATGTAGAATATTTTGTCAGCATGGACGAGTTGGATCAAAGGGTCTGTTTCTCTGCTATACAGCTCTATAACTCAGTACAGCAGTTTTCCAGATAACCTTAATTTCTTGTCATATTTGGAAAAGCCTGAGGTTGGTGGAATTTCCTGCTTCATGATCTTTGGGCTGTCCACGCGTCTAAACCATTGGCTGTGCGATAGAAGAAATGGGTCCCTTAGGTCCCTTTTAAACCTTCCCCCTTTCACCTTAAACCTATGCCCTCTAGTTTTGGACTCCCCTACCCTGGGGAAAAGGTTTTGCCTATTCACCATTGACCTCGCCAGCCTGTTCCGGCATTCAGTCTGATTGTAGCTGACCAGCTTCCTGCCTGCTCGCTGTACCCCTTGACTCCCCAAGAGTTCAAACTTGTCTGCAAGTCATGGATATATTGAACAAACAAGTTTTCAGAACCTTTGGAGGTAGAGAATTCCAAAGGTTCACAACTCTCCAAGTAAAGGCATCTCCATTGTTGGTCTGAAACGGTTGAGGAGAAAGTGAGGACTGCAGATGCTGAAGATTAGAGTCGAGAGTGGAAGAGCACAGCAGGTCAGGCAGCATCCCAAGAGCAGGAGAGTCAGCGTTTTGGGCACAAGCCCTTCATCAGGAATGAGGGGGTGGCCTCTCTGCTGAGAGATAAATGGGAGGGAGAGTGGGGCTGGGGGGAAGGAGATAGGTGAATGGATGTGTGGGGGGGGGAGGTGAGAGTGATAGGTCGGAGGGCAGGATGGGGCGGATAGGTGGGAAGGAAGTTGAACAGGTAGGACAGGTCATGAGAGGGCAGTAAAAGCTTCAGTGCAGAGGGGATGACCAGGGGGAGGCAGTGAGAGAGAGACTTCCTGAGATCCTTGTACAGGGAGGGGGAGAACTTCTGCAAGGTAGGCATCCTTGGAAGAGGCTTGGAAATGAGTCAGCCCTTATCCAGAGTCTTTGACCCCGTGTTCGATGTCCAGGAGATCCCACCATGCTCTGATCAAGCCCTGAGTACTTGGGAAAAGTGAAATCCCAGTCAACGAGAACGTCAGCATGTCACATTGTGATTGGAATTCCTGGAACTTCCCATAAGCCTGGTCCAATGCCAAACTGAATCCAAAGTGGATATCTGGGATCAGGAGGGCACAGCCAACTTTGGTAACTGAGTGTGTATAAATGATTGTGATTAGCAGATGACTGGGGAAAGGCTAGAGCAACAGTAAAGGTGACGAAACTATTGTCAAACTTGCGTAAAACCTCATTTGGCTTACTAATTTCCTTTTGGGGAAGGAAATCTGCCATCCCTACGTGGTCTGGCCTACACGTGACTCCAGACCCACAGTTGACACTCTGAAATAACTGAGAAAGCCACTCAGTTCAAGTTTACTTTGGGATGGCATCAAATTCCAGTAACACCCCACGACAGAGCATAAGAAAAACTGCAATTGCTGGAGAAACTCAGCAGGTCTGGCTGTATCTGTGGAGAGAGAAAAACAGAGCTTTGGGTCTGGACAGCCTTCTTCAGAATGACTTTTGACAACTTTTGACAGGACTATGTAACCTACTCTTCACGTTGATCAGTCCTGGTTGCTGCTGTCACAGCCCTAACTCAGTCAGGTTGACCCCAACGCTAGAATTTCACAGTCTCCCTAGGAGTGGGTATGGAGGGGATATCTGCAGGAGAGCAGGGGGAGAAGACTCTGCATTAGTGATACGGGATGATTGTTCAATTGAACCACAATTATTCTTTGTTTCACATTTGAGTTAAGGTTTTGATCGTGTTTCTGATACTTCCAGCACAAAATAGAGTTCACCCAGAAGCAACAAGATCTACTGAGGCATATCCTTGATGCTTTTTCCAAGTATCGAATCCCTCAGGAAGTCACCAAGAAGCTAGTAAGTAATGGGAGGATGAGTGTGCCTTTATTTAGTGTTAGTTTGCATCCCAAAAGCAAATGAATTAATCTTTTCCCTTTCAAATTTGCTTAAACTTTGTTATATTGATGAGACCAATACGCAGCCAATGTTTACAGAGCAAACATCAAGAGCAAATGAATGAATAATGACAGAAATGTAAGTTTTAGTGAGTTCAGCTGATGGGAAGATATTGGCCAGGCCAGAGATCCCCAACATTTTCTCACTGAGGAACTTTTCAATTTCTCTCTCCTTTGGGACCTGGGCGAGGAAATTTCAGAAAGATGTGGATCTACAAAGCAGTGGAATGTATATTTCATAAAATAAATCCAAAGCAATAAATCAATCACTTAAGTAAATGCGCATTAAATAAAAATGACCATTAAAAAGTGCCAAGCAACTGCACATTTCATAATGTATAATTCATTTGTGTCTCTTAACTTGAAGGCTGTATTGAAGTGGCATGCCATCATTGTGTTCTGTTTGTGTTCTCAATTTAATCAGTCACCATTGTAATGATGAGTCTAATAACGTTACTGCCACTCCCTACTCTGTGTGCTGATTGAATGGTCTCATAATCCTATAGCCCCGAATCTGGGTCACAGAATGATTAACTCCCCTCCTGACTCCCCAAAGCATGTCCACCATCTACAAGGCACAAGTCAGGACTGTGATGGAATACTCCCTGGTTGCCTAGATGAGTGCAGTCCCAACAATACTCCAGTAACACAATACTACCCAGATCAAGCTAGGCTGCTTGATTGGCAACGCACTCATAAATATGCTCCACCACCGACGCTCAATAGCAGCAGTGTGTATTATCCACAAGATGCCCTGCAGTAATTCACCAAAGATCCTCAGTAAGCACCTTCCAAACCCATGACCACTTCCATCTAGAAGGACAGGGGCAGCAGCTATATGGGAACACCACCCCCTGCAAGCTCGCCTTCAAACCACTCACCACCCTGACTTGGAAATATATCGCAGTTCCTTCACTGTCGTTGAATCGAAATCCTGGAATTTCCTCCCTAATGGCAAAGTGGGTGTCTAATTTCAAAAGGGTACTCTACCACACCTTCCCGAGGGCAATTAGGGATGGGCAACAAAACTTGATGTTGCTAGGGATGCCCAGTCAAGCGCGCGCGCGCGCACACACACACACACACACACACACACACACACACACACACACACACACACACACACACACACACACACACACACACACCCCTAACTGAGGGAAGAAAGATTGGAAGAGAATTCAACATCTCAAGATACTGACCCATTCTCTGATCTTGTAAAACCGCAAGAAGGGAATGTATGAAAAGAACTTCAATGATTGAATCCAAGAGTGCAACATTTTTTCCACAACTCGAGAAAGTGGTAGAAATGAGTTCAATTACAACAGTTAAAAGGTATTTCACTACGTATATGATTAGGAAAGGTTTAGAGGGATTTGGGCCAAATGCAGGGGAATGGGACTAATTCAGTTTTGGAAATCTGGTCAGCACAGACTAGTTGGGCCGAAGAGCCTGATTCTGTCCTGTATACCTCTTTGACTCTATATCTGAGCTATTCTTAGAATCTCTTGGGAAAGCAGAGTAAGAATGCCCTACACAATGGAGGGTGTTGACTGCTCGGTGTGTGTGTCTCTCTCCAGCTACAACAGAGAAGCAGCACTGAGGAGAACTTCCTCCTGCTCACTGAAACAGCCACCAGCCATGTACAGGTGCTTGTTGAATTCACAAAGAAGTTGCCCGGTAAGTGACATGGTTTGTCATTTCTTTCATTCACTCCTGGGGAGGGGAGGCCTGGAGGTTTTGCTAAAAGGCTGACATTTATTATTACCCCGTCCCTCAGGGCCCCTGGAGAGGGTGCTAGGGGCTGCTTTGTGAAGATTCAATGCAATCGAGGCTCTCGCCTCAGTGAGTTGGGGGATGGGGAATGGGGAATGGTAAGGAGGTAGCCATGTGGTGCCACAAACAGACTCAGACAGGGGAAGGCCAGTGGGATATCTTCTCTAAAGGGACTATACTGAACTAATTGGGGATTTTAATAAGGAAAGCTTCTGTAGCTTAGGAGTAGACTTAAACTCTAATAATTTGAGAAGAGGAAATACTGGAGGGCACAGCACCATCCCATAATGTTTTGAATCCTTCTCCCAGAGGAAACAGACACATTAAAGGGAGCATTTGTCGAACAAATGGCAGTTGGGAGGTGAAATTCTCAGTTATTATCTTCATACAACTGCATTCATCTCAGCCACTCCCTGTCCTCCTGAGGGCCACACTCTCACACTGCAAATGTCCGGGTAAAGACATTTCCCTTCCAATCCCATTTGGAATGATTAATGACTTTCTTATAATGATGGGGCCCAGTTTTGAAAATTCGGTAATACAGGAATTGGGCTCCCATTGCAGTGACCGTAGGAAGTCTTGGTGAAATGGGTGTTTCTGGATTACCTGTTTCTTTTCTAGTGACATCATCACTAAACCACTACACCTCACTGCCCAGATCTCCAGAGGTTCCTCTCTATGTAGGCAGACACAGACGATGAAATTCAGCATCACGTCCAATGTACCTCAGCCTCTGGACAATTGAGGAAAAGAGGATTAAAGATGAAGGATTCAAACCTCAGTCTAAGACTCTGGTTTTCCAGGGTGCATTGGTGCCTGACTTCCTAAAGACTTTGGTATATTTGGACAATCTACCACAGCACCTGAAAGTGCTGGATGAGTAACACCAGAGGACTTGAGAAGATCCTTCAAATCTAGTGCTAAGAAAGATGGTCCGACAGGAAGGTCCCATCCCAAGCCAATCCTTCCGGCTTCAAGACCTGAACCAAACAAGAGCAATGTAGCGGACGGAGCTGGTATTGGACTGGGGCGGACCCAAGAGTTGAACCACCACCAATCATCTCTCTCTCTCTCTCTCTCACTCTCACTCCCTCTCTCTTTCTCTCTCTAGTAAGAGAGAAGCTCGATGGCCCTCTGGGACTATGATGAGGGAGTATTCCCAGTGAAATAAGGAGCATTGGCCAGAGGTGAGGTGGCTAATTCTGCCTCTGCTTTACTCTGCAGGGTTCCAGATGTTGGACCATGAGGATCAGATAGCCCTGCTGAAAGGCTCTGCTGTTGAGGCCATGTTCCTTCGGTCTGCTCAGATATTCAGCAGGAAGATTCCTTCTCAGCAGAGTGAGTTGCTAGAGGATCGAATCCGTCACAGTGGTAAGTCTGAAGAACTCATTTAGAATGTGTGTGTGTGGGTGTGTGTGTGTGTGTGTGTGTGAGTGTTTGTGTGTGTGTGTGTGTGTGTCTGTTTGTGTGAGTGTTTGTGTGTCTGTTTGTGGGAGTGTGTGTGTGTCTGTTTGAGTGTGTGTTTGTGTGTGTCTGTCTGTGTGTGTGGGTATGTGTGTTTCTGTGTGTGTGTGTCTGTTTGTGTGTGTGTCTGTGTGTGTGTGTGTGTGTGTCTGTTTGTGTGTGTCTGTGTGTGTGTGGGTGTAGGGGAAAGTGGGGACTGCAGATGCTGGAGACCAGAGTGGAGGGTGTGGTTCTGGAAAAGCACAGTAGGTCAGGCAGTGTCCGAGGAGCAAGAAAATCGACATTTCGAGCAAAAGCCTTTCATCAGGAATGAGGCTTGTGGGTCGGAGGGCTAAGGGATAAATGGGACGGGGGTGGGGTTTGGGGGAAGGTAGCTGGGAAAGTGATAAGTGGATGAAGGTGAGGGAGAAGGTGATAGGTCAGAGGGGGGAGTGACCGACAGGTCCGAAGGGCTGTGCCGAGTTGGAGGGGAAATGAGGAAGCTGTTGAAATCCACATTTATCCTGCGTGGTTGCGGGGTCCCAAGGTGGAATATTATCCATTCCCCTCCAGGGGTTGGATGGTAACGGTTGGCAGTGGAGGAGGCCCAGTGGGAGTTGAAGTGTTTAGCCAAGGGGCGGTGAGGTTGGTGGGCATGGCTGTCCCTGAGATGTTCTCTGAAATGATCCGCAAGAAGGTGTTCTGTCTCCCTGATGTAGAGGAGGAACATCATATTCTGACTTGAACCCTGTAACCACAGGGGATAAATGTGGATTTCAACAGCTTCCTCATTTCCCCTCCCCCCGCATTATCCCAGTCCCAAGCCTCCAACTCGGCACTGCCCTCTGGACCTGCCTATCGCTCGCCCTCTGATCAATCACCTTCTCCCTCACCTTCATCCACCTATCGCTTTTGCAGCTACCTTTCCCCCAGCCCCAACCCCCCCTCCCATTTATCTCTCAGCCCCCCGGCCCACAAGCCTCATTCCTGATGAAGGGCTTGTGCCTGAAATGTTGATTCTCCTGCTCCTTGGATGCTGTCTGGCCTGCTATATTTTTCCAGCAACACACTCTCGACTCTGTGTGTGCGCGTGCATGTCTGTGTGTCCGTCTGTATGTCTGTGTGTGTGTGTCTGTCGGTACGTGTTTGTATGTCAGTGTGTGTGTCTGTCTGTGTCTGTGTGTCTGTGTGTGTGTGTATGTCTGTCTGTGTGTGTGTCTGTCTGTGTGTGTTTGTATGTCTCTGTGTGTGTCTCTCTGTCTGTCTGTGTGTCTGTCTGTCTGTATGTGTGTGTGTGTGCACGCGTGCGTCTTTGTGTGTGTGTGTGTGCATGTATTTGTATATCTGTGTATCTATCTGTCTGTATGTGTGTGTGCACGCGTTTCTGTGTGTGTGTCTGTCTGTATGTGTGTGTGTGTGTCTGTCTGTCTGTTTCTCTTGTCTGTTTGTATGTCTGCGTGTATGTCTGTTTGTATGTCTGCGTGTATGTCTGTTTGTATGTCTGCGTGTATGTCTGTTTGTATGTCTGCGTGTATGCCTGTTTGTATGTCTGTTTGTATGTCTGCGTGTATGTCTGTTTGTATGTCTGCGTGTATGTCTGTGTGTATGTCTGTTTGTATGTCTGTGTGTATGTCTGTTTGTATGTCTGCGTGTATGTCTGTTTGTATGTCTGCGTGTGTGTCTGCGTGTATGTCTGTTTGTATGTCTGCATGTATGTCTGTATGTCTGCGTGTATGTCTGTTTGTATGTCTGTGTGTATGTCTGTTTGTATGTCTGTTTGTATGTCTGCGTGTATGTCTGTTTGTATGTCTGCGTGTATGTCTGTGTGTATGTCTGTTTGTATGTCTGCGTGTATGTCTGTGTGTATGTCTGTGTGTATGTCTGTGTGTATGTCTGTTTGTATGTCTGTGTGTGTGTCTGTTTGTATGTCTGTGTGTATGTCTGTTTGTATGTCTGTGTGTATGTCTGTGTGTATGTCTGTGTTTATGTCTGTTTGTATGTCTGTGTTTATGTCTGTGTGTATGTCTGTGTGTATGTCTGTTTGTATGTCTGTGTGTATGTCTGTGTGTATGTCTGTGTGTATGTCTGTTTGTATGTCTGTGTGTATGTCTGTTTGTATGTCTGTGTGTGTGTCTGTTTGTATGTCTGTTTGTATGTCTGTGTGTGTGTCTGTTTGTATGTCTGTGTGTGTGTCTGTTTGTATGTCTGTGTGTATGTCTGTGTGTATGTCTGTTTGTATGTCTGTGTGTATGTCTGTTTGTATGTCTGTGTGTATGTCTGTGCATATGTCTGTTTGTATGTCTGTGTGTATGTCTGTGTGTATGTCTGTGTGTATGTCTGTTTGTATGTCTGTGTGTATGTCTGTGTGTATGTCTGTGTGTATGTCTGCGTGTATGTCTGTTTGTATGTCTGTTTGTATGTCTGCGTGTATGTCTGTGTGTCTGTCTGTGTGTATGTCAGTTTGTATGTCTGTTTGTATGTCTGCGTGTATGTCTGTTTGTATGTCTGTGTGTATGTCTGTTTGTATATCTGTGTGTATGTCTGTTTGTATGTCTGTTTGTATGTCTGTGTGTATGTCTGTGTGTATGTCTGTCTGAATGTGTGTGTGTGTGTGTCTGTCTGTTTCTCTTGTCTGTGTGTATGTCTGTGTGTATGTCTGTCTGTATGTGTGTGTGTGTGTCTGTCTGTCTGTTTCTCTTGTCTGTTTGTATGTCTGTGTGTATGTCTGTGTGTATGTCTGTCTGTATGTGTGTGTGTGTGTCTGTCTGTCTGTTTCTCTTGTCTGTGTGTATGTCTGTGTGTATGTCTGTTTGTATGTCTGTTTGTATGTCTGTTTGTATGTCTGTGTGTATGTCTGTTTGTATGTCTGTTTGTATGTCTGTTTGTATGTCTGTGTGTATGTCTGTGTGTATGTCTGTTTGTATGTCTGTTTGTATGTCTGTGTGTATGTCTGTTTGTATGTCTGTGTGTATGTCTGTTTGTATGTCTGTTTGTATGTCTGTGTGTATGTCTGTGCATATGTCTGTTTGTATGTCTGTGTGTATGTCTGTGTGTATGTCTGTTTGTATGTCTGTTTGTATGTCTGTGTGTATGTCTGTTTGTATGTCTGTGTGTATGTCTGTGTGTATGTCTGTGTGTATGTCTGTTTGTATGTCTGTGTGTATGTCTGTGTGTGTGTCTGTGTGTATGTCTGTGTGTGTCTTTGCTTTTGCCACCTCCATGCCTTGAAGCATTTCCTTCACAATCCTGTTGTCCCACTCTGGGTCATACTTTTTTGTCACAACTTAAAACTTGAAGACATTCAGAAGTTGATCTGTCAGAATCTGAGGAAATTTGATTCCAGTTTCAACTGGTCTGTTTTAATCAGCCCGTGTATGGCTAAACTGGCGCGGGGTTTTGTTTTAGCCGTAAGTGAGGACTGCAGATGCTGGAGATCAGAGGTGAGAGTGAGGTGCTGGAAAAACACAGCAGGTCAGGCAGCATCTGAGGAGCAGGAGAATCAATGTTTCGGGTTTGATCTTCATCAGAAATGAAAGGGTGGCCCAACGGGGCTGAGAGATAACTGGGAGGGGGGTGGGTCTGGGAGAAAGCTGGCTGGGAAGGCGATAGGTAGATGGAGGTGGGGCGTGATGGTGATAGGCAGGTGGGGAGTGGATAGATGGGAAGGAAGATGGACAGGTAGGACAGTTCAAGAGGGCAGTGTCGATTTGGAGGGTTGGCTCTGGGATAAGGTGGGAGGGAGGGCAGTGAGGAAACCGGTGAAATTGACAATGATGCCGTGTGGTTGGAGGGTCCCAAGGTGGAAGATGAGGCGTTCTTCCTCCAGGCATCAGGTGGCTAGGATTTGGCAGTGGAGGAGGCCCAGGACTTGCATGTCCTTTGTGGAGTGGGAGGGGGATTTGAAGTGTTTGACCACAGGACAGTGGGATTGTTTAGTGCGTGTTCCCCAGGGATGATCTCTGAAATGTTCTGCGAGTTGACGTCCTGTCTCCCCAATGTAGTGGAGACCACATCGAGAGCAATGGACACAGTAGATGAGGTGTATGGAGGTGCAGGTAAATCTCTGTTGGATGTGGAAAAATCCTTTGGAGCCTTGGATGGAGGTGGGGGGGGGGGGGAGGGGGAGGTGTGGGCGCAAGTTTTGCACTTCTTGCAGTGCTAGGGATAGGTGCTGGGAGTGGAGGGTGGGTTGGTGGGGGATGTGAGCCTAACAAGGGAGTTGCAGAGGGAATGGTCTCTGCAGAACGTAATTAGGGGTGGGGTCTGTTTGTAGGTGGTGGAAATGGCGGAGGATGATGTGCTATATTCAGAGGTTAGTGGGGTGGAAGGTGAGGACTGGGGAGGGTCCATCTTTGTTGCAATTGGAGGGGTGGGGTTCAAGGCGGAGGTGCGGGAAGTCGAAGAGATGCACATCAACCATGTGGGAGGGGCAGTTGCGGTCTTTGAAGAAGGAGGCCATCTGGTGTGTTCTGTGGTAGAACTGGTCCTCCTGGGAGCAGAGGAGTTGGGAATAAGGGATAGCATTTTTACAGGAGGCAGGGTGGGAGAAGGTATAGTCCAGGTAGCTGTGGGAGTCGGTGGGTTTGTAGTATATATCCGTGTTGAGTTGGTCACTGGAAATGGAGATGAAGAGGTCCAGGAAGGGGAGGGAGGTGTCAGAGATGGTCCAGGTGATAAATGGTCCAGGTTGGGGTGGAAGATGTTGGTGAAGTTGATGAACTGTTCAACCTCCTCGTGGGAGCCCGAGGTGGCGCCAACACAGTCATCGATGTGGCGGAGGAAAAGGTGGGGGATTGTGCCTGTGTAGCTGCAGAGGATGGACTGTTCCATGTACCCAATAAAGAGGCAGGCATAGCTGGGGCCCATATGTCTGCCCATAGCTACCCGTTTGGTCTGGAGGAATTGGGAAGATTCAAAGGAGAAATTGTTGAGGGTGAGGACCAGTTCAGCCAATCAAATGAGAATGTCAGTGGCAGGCTACTGGTTGGGTCAGCATGAGAGGAAGAAATGGAGGGCTTTGGAGCCTTTGTCATGGCAGGTTGGTGTGTCCAGGGAGTGGATGTCCATGGTAAAGATAAGGCTTTGGGGACCAAGCGAATGAAAGTCATGGAGGAGCTGGAGGGAGTGGGTGGTGTCACGAATGTAGATGGGGAGTTCCTGGACAAAGGGGGACAGGATGGTTTCAAGATATGCAGAGATAAGTTCAGTGGGGCAGGAGCAGGCAGAGACGATGGGTCGGCCGGGGTAGTCAGGTTTGTGGATTTTGGGTAGGAGGTGCGGGGTTCATGGACTATGAGGTTGGAGGCTATGGGTGGGAGATTCCTGAGGTGATGAGGTTGTGTACGGTCTGGGAGATGATGGTTTGGTGATGGGGGGGGGGGGGGGGGGGTGGTGGGGTCATGGTCAAGGGGGCAGTAGGGTTTTGTTTCACCTATTTAAAATACTGGCCTTAAAGGCGCAGGCCTACTTAGCAACTAGAGATCACAATCAAATTGTTGATATGGAGTTTTTTGCAAGGTTTGTGAAGGTTTGTAGCTCAGGTTGAGATTCAGGGTGTAGGTTTGCTCACTGAGCTGTAGGTTTCATATCCAGACGTTTCATTACCTGGCTCAGTAACATCATCAGTGGCGACCTCCAAGTGAAGCAAAGCTGTTGTCTCCTGCTTTTTATTTATATGTTTGTCCTGGATGGGGTTCCTGGGGTTTGTGGTGATGTCATTTCCTGTTCGTTTTCTGAGGGGTTGATAGATGGTATCTAGATCTATGTGTTTGTTTATGGCGTTGTGGTTGGAGTGCCAGGCCTCTAGGAATTCTCTGGCATGTCTTTGCTTAGCCTGTCCCAGGATGGATGTGTTGTTCCAATCGAAATGGTGGTTTCTTTTGTAGATATGTACAGCATGGAAACAGACCCTAAACAAATCTAGTTCCTTTTGCCAACACTTGACCCATATCCCTCCAAGCCCTTCCTATCCATCTACCCATCCAGATGCCTATCAAGTGTTGTAATTGTACCAGCCTCCACCACTTCATACACGTACCAGTTGCTGTGGTGGAATTTGAATCCCCAGAATCTGGGCCCTTGGGTCTCTATCCCAGTGACCACTTCTCCATCTCCTCTCTCCAACACTTGCCACTAATTTATAAACAATATCTTTGTATTCCAGAGTTTTCCAGAATCTAGGCCATAAATGAATCAATCCCGCTGAATTTGCAGCAAACTGCTGGAGCAATTGTATTGTGAGAGAAGAAATTTCTTCAATGTGTTGAGTTTTTATTTGCATGGGGAGGGTTTGAAAGGAATGAATGGGGGAGACAGAGTCTTTCTACCACCATCAGTAGAGTCCAGGACACAGGAGATCACAGTTAAAGTTTGAGCTTGGTCATTCCGAGGCGAGGTTGGGAAGTATGAAGGTAGCAGAGATTGGAGCTTAGTTTTCATAGAATCATAGAATGCCTACAGTGCGAAACAGGCCATTTGGCCTGTCAAAGCCATACTGGCCCCCTGAAGAGCATCCCACCCAGACCCACCAGCCTCCCACCCTATCCTTGTAACCCTGCATTTCCACCTTACCTGCGCATCTTTGGACTGTGGGAAGATACCAGGGCCTTTACAAATGAGATTGACAGAGATTTGTTGGCCAAGGATTCTGGGAGCTATGAAAGAAGGCTAGCATGAACACAAAGGGCTGATGTCCCCCTTTCGGTGCTGCTTAATTCTACAATTCCACTGGCAGCCAAGGTGGGAGGGTGACATTAAAATTCTGCTCAGCCATGATCTTATTGAATGGCAGAAGGGGCTAAAGCGGCTGAATGGCCTTCTCCTATTCCACAACCTAGGACATACTCGAAGGCCCATCCTTTGAAAACTTTCAGACTTTTTCACAAGGAAGGACAGCAATGTTTTGTGACAGATGCTGCAGCGTTATTGAGTACAATTCATCGTGGCTGGTGTAAATTTGTTACCAGTTCCACACTTTATATGTCTGCCTTGGGAGTTTGGAATGGCCAGAAGTAACTATATCTAGCAACTGGCTTTTGGTCAAACAAAGACATGAATAATGTATGTTGTAGCTTGAAACCAGGTCTCAGAGACAATAAATATTTCAGTGTGCAGTATTGTGTGCATTGTATTGTTCTGTGTTTATGTCAATGGCACAGAGCAGAGAGGGAGAGAGAGAGAGAGTGCATTTCAGGTTGTTTGAAGTTTATGTTTGCTGTCCTTACAGCTGTGAGTGAAAGATCTGCTCAAGCAGAGTTAAAACAAACCCCCCTCAGAGATGCTCCCTCATGGGGTTGTGCAGGTTGAGTGCAGACACACTGGATGTTGAGGCAATGACTCTTTTGGTGACCTTCGTGACATCCTGCACCCCTTCATTTCGAACAGGACCTTCCTATCCCCATGGAAATGGCTCGGCAAATGTTCCCAACGCAGCTGCACTGGCCTGAGCAGTAAATACACTGGTGATTCCAAAATCCCACTCACAACACACCCTTCCCCTAAAAGCATTCAAGTTGCATAAGAGGTGACAAAAAATAACTGATGAAGGCAGAGCAGTAGATGTGGTCTATATAGACTTCATCAAAACGTTCGACAATGTTCCACATGGTACACTGGTTAGCGAGGTTAGATCACATGGGATTCAGAGGGGGCTAACTAATTGGATACACAATAGACTTGATGGTAGGAAATGGTGGGTGGTGAAAGGTTGCTTTCCAGGCTGGGGCCCTGTGACCAGCAATAGCCACTAGGACTGGTGCTGGGTCCACTGCTTTTTGCTATTTATACCAATGGTTTGGATGTGAATATAGGAGGTATGGTTAGTAACACTTCAGATGAAATCAGTAGCATAGGGGACAGTTATGATGGTTATTTCTGATCTTGATCAGATGGGCCAATGGGCTGAGGAGTGGCAGATGGAGTTTAATTTAGATAAATGAGAGGTGCTACATTTTGGAAAGGCAAATCAGGGCAGGATTTATACACTGAATGGTAAGGTCCTAGGGAATGTTGCCGAACGAACAGTCCTTGGAGTGCGGGTTCATAGTTGTTTGAAAGTAGAGTCGCAGGTAGACAGGATAGTGAAGAAGGCGTTTGGTATGCTTTCCTTTATTGGTCAGAGTATTGAGTACAGGAGTTGGGAGGTCACGTTGTGGCTGTACAGGACATTGGTTTGGCCACTTTTAGAATACTGCTATAGGTTTCCAAGCTGTTGACTCTGTGACTGCATGAGTGAGGGTTAAATGTTTTCTATTTGAGATAGTTTTTGCATTTGAGATTATTGAGCTCAATTCTAAGATCAGAAGACTGGAAAGTTTAAGTGAAAGATGAGGTGCTGCTCCAATGAAGGTTAAAATAATGATGATGAAGGGTATAGCGGCCAAGAGCTAAGAGGTCAGAGTAGGATTGGAATTGGAAACAGGAAGCCAGCACCTTGCCTTTATACCAATAGTTGAGCAAGTAGTTCTGCACAGGAGTTTGTGTTTGGTCTCTGAAATGGAGAGAAACTCTACTCTGAGAGGTAAGAACAATGACTGCAGATGCTGGAAACCAGATTCTGGATAGTGGTGCTGGAAGAGCCCAGCAGTTCAGGCAGCATCCAACGAGCAGCGAAATCGACGTTTCGGGCAAAAGCCCTTCATCAGGAATAAAGGCAGTGAGCCTGAAGCGTGGAGAGATAAGCTAGAGGAGGGTGGGGGTGGGGAGAGAGTAGCATAGAGTACAATGGGTGAGTGGGGGAGGGGATGAAGGTGATAGGTCAAGGAGGAGAGGGTGAAGTGGATAGGTGGAAAAGGAGATAGGCAGGTCGGACAAGTCCGGACAAGTCAAGGAGACAGTGCTGAGCTGGAAGTTTGAAACTAGGATGAGGTGGGGGAAGGGGAAATGAGGAAGCTGTTGAAGTCCACATTGATGCCCTGGGGTTGAAGTGTTCCGAGGCAGAAGATGAGGCATTCTTCCTCCAGGCGTCTGGTGGTGAGGGAGCGGCGGTGAAGGAGGCCCAGGATCTCCATGTCCTCGGCAGAGTGGGAGGGGGAGTTGAAATGTTGGGCCACGGGCCGGTTTGGTTGATTGGTGCGGGTGTCTCGGAGATGTTCCCTAAAGCGCTCTGCTAGGAGGCGCCCAGTCTCCCCAATGTAGAGGAGACCACATCGGGAGCAACGGATACAATAAATGATATTAGTGGATGTGCAGGTAAAACTTTGATGGATGTGGAAGGCTCCTTTAGGGCCTTGGATAGAGGTGAGGGAGGAGGTGTGGGTGCAGGTTTTACAGTTCCTGCGGTGGCAGGGGAAAGTGCCAGAATGGGAGGGTGGGTCATAGAGGGGTGTGGACCTGACCAGGTAGTCACGGAGGGAACGGTCTTTGCGGAAGGCGGAAAGGGGTGGGGAGGGAAATATATCCCTGGTGGTGGGGTCTTTTTGGAGGTGGCGGAAATGTCGGCAGATGGTTTGGATTATGCAAAGGTTTGTAGGGTGGAAGGTGAGCACCAGGGGCGTTCTGTCCTTGTTACGGTTGGAGGGGTGGAGTCTGAGGGCGGAGGTGCGGGATGTGGATGAGATGCGTTGGAGGGCATCTTTAACCACGTGGGAAGGGAAATTGCCGTCTCTAAAGAAGGAGGCCATCTGGTGTGTTCTATGGTGGAACTGGTCCTCCTGGGAGCAGATACAGCGGAGGCAGAGAAATTGGGAATATGGGATGGCATTTTTGCAAGAGATAGGGTGGGAAGAGGTGTAATCCAGGTAGTTGTGGGAGTCGGTGGGTTTGTAAAAAATGTCAGTGTCAAGTCGGTTGTCATTAATGGAGATGGAGAGGTCCAGGAAGGGGATGGAGGTGTCAAAGATGGTCCAGGTAAATTTAAGGTCAGGGTGGAATGTGTTGGTGAAGTTGATGAATTGCTCAACCTCCTCGCAGGAGCATTGGCGCCACCTCGTGCTCCCGCGACTCCCACAGCTACCTGGATTACACCTCTTCCCACCCTATCTCTTGCAAAAATGCCATCCCATATTCCCATTTTCTCAGCCTCCGCTGTATCTGCTCCCAGGAGGACCAGTTCCACCATAGAACACACCAGATGGCCTCCTTTTTTAGAGACCGCAATTTCCCTTCCCACGTGGTTAAAGATGCCCTCCAACGCATCTCGTCCACATCCCGCACCTCCACCCTCAGACCCCACCCTTCCAACCCCGTAACAAGGACAGAACGCCCCTGGTGCTCACCTTCCACCCTACAAACCTTCGCATAAACCAAACCATCCGCCGACATTTCCGCCACCTCCAAAAAGACCCCACCACCAGGGATATATATTCCCTCCCCACCGCTTTCCGCCTTCCACAAAGACCGTTCCCTCCGTGACTACCTGGTCAGGTCCACACCCCTCTACGACCCACCCTCCCATTCTGGCACTTTCACCTGCCACAGCAGGAACTGTAAAACCTGCGCCCACACCTCCTCCCTCACCTCTATCCAAGGCCCTAAAGGAGCTTTCCACATCCATCAAAGTTTTACCTGCACATCCACTAATATCATTTATTGTAACCGTTGCTCCCGATGTGGTCTCCTCTACATTGGGGAGACTGGGCGCCTCCTAGCAGAGCGCTTTAGGGAACATCGCCGAGACACCCGCACCAATCAACCAAACCGGCCCGTGGCCCAACATTTCAACTCCCCCTCCCACTCTGCCGAGGACATGGAGATCCTGGGCCTCCTTCACCGCCGCTCCCTCACCACCAGATGCCTGGAGGAAGAATGCCTCATCTTCCGCCTCGGAACACTTCAACCCCAGGGCATCAGCGTGGACTTCAACAGCTTCCTCATTTCCCCTTCCCCCACCTCATCCTAGTTTCAAACTTCTAGCTCAGCACTGTCTCCTTGACTTGTCCGGACTTGTCCGACCTGCCTACCTCCTTCTCCACCTATCCATTCCACCCTCTCCTCCTTGACCTATCACCTTCATCCCCTCCCCCACTCACCCCATTGTACTCTATGCTACTCTCTCCCCACCCCCACCCTCCTCTAGCTTATCTCTCCACGCTTCAGGCTCACTGCCTTTATTCCTGATGAAGGGCTTTTGCCCGAAACGTCGATTTCGCTGCTCGTTGGATGCTGCCTGAACTGCTGTGCTCTTCCAGCACCACTAATCCAGTATCTACTCTGAGGGGTGTTAACCTTTGGAATTCTCTAACACAGAGGGCAGTGAAAGCTCTCTTTGAGTCTGTTTGAGGTTGAACTTGATCAGGATCAGAGGTGTGGAAATGTTTGATCAGCAATGATCATATTAAATGGTGAGGCAGGCTCTATGGGCTGCTGAATGACGTCTTCCAGTACTTATGGTTACAGCTTTCATTGCTATCCCACCAATGACCAATGTTTTGTGATGCCTCATGATGTTTGGGAACACATTCTTTAAATTCCAAATGCAAGACAGCATCACAAAAAAAGACACTTTCCTGAACACCCCATCCCTCAACGGAATTCATCTTTGATTGTAAGAAAGAAAAGACTTGCATTACGACAACAGCATCTGTGACCTCTGAATATCCGAAAATATATTTGATCAATGAGGTATTTTGAAGTATGTTTGGAGTGGAACACAGCAATCAGGTTGTACACAGAGATATCCCAAAAACAACCAGGTCAAAAACAGAAATTGCTGAAAATCTCAGGAGGTCTGGCAGAATCTGTGGAGAGAAATCAGAGTTAATGTTTCAGGTCCTGTGGCCCTTCCTCAGAACTGACCGGCTCATCCACGTTATAGATGTCAATTGAGGGGTATACACTGGGCTAAACGTTTCCTGGATGTTTTCAAATCATACTCTCCCACAGTGCGGCGCTCCCTCAGCACTGACCCTCTGACAGTGTGGCACTCCCTCAGCACTGACCCTCTGACAGTGTGGCACTCCCTCAGCACTGACCCTCTGACAGTGCGGCACTCCCTCAGTACTGACCCTCAGTCAGTGTGGCACTCCCTCAGTACTGACCCTCCGACAGTGGGCACTCCCTCAGTACTGACCCTCAGTCAGTGTGGCACTCCCTCAGAACTGACCCTCCGACAGTGCGGCATTCCTTAGTACTGACCCCCTGACAGTGCGGCACTCCCTCAGTACTGACCCTCTGACAGTGTGGCACTCTCTCAGCACTGACCCTCAGTCAGTGCGGCACTCCCTCAGTACTGACCCTCAGTCAGTGTGGCACTCCCTCAGAACTGACCCTCCGACAGTGCGGCATTCCTTAGTACTGACCCCCTGACAGTGCGGCACTCCCTCAGTACTGACCCTCTAACAGAGTGGCACTCTCTTAGCACTGACCCTCAGTCAGTGCGGCACTCCCTCAGTACTGACCCTCAGTCAGTGTGGCACTCCCTCAGAACTGACCCTCCGACAGTGTGGCATTCCTTAGTACTGACCCCCTGACAGTGTGGCACTCCCTCAGTACTGACCCTCTAACAGAGTGGCACTCCCTCAGTACTGACCCTCTGACAGTGTGGCACTCCCTCAGTACTGACCCTCTAACAGAGTGGCACTCCCTCAGTACTGACCCTCCAACAGCGCAGCACTCCCTCAGCACTGATCCTCTGACAGTGCAGCACTCCCTCAGCACTGACCGTCTGACAGTGTGGCACTCCCTCAGTACTGACCCTCTGACAGTGTGGCACTCCCTCAGTACTGACCCTCTAACAGAGTGGCACTCCCTCAGTACTGACCCTCTGACAGTGTGGCACTCCCTCAGTACTGACCCTCTAACAGAGTGGCACTCCCTCAGTACTGACCCTCTAACAGAGTGGCACTCCCTCAGTACTGACCCTCTGACAGTGTGGCACTCCCTCAATGCAGCCTCTGGTCTACGTGCTAGTCCCTCTAAAATTCATTTTATTCATCAGGTGTGGTTAAGCTCTGGCTCTTTTATCCAGTATCAGCTGATCTCTCCTGCTTCACAGAATTGATTCCTCAGCTTATCAGCCGCTGATGTGTGTCCCTAGTTTCCGTACAGAGAAGGTTTTCTTACAGAATCCTGCTTAAAATGTCAGTGCTGAGGAGGTGACATGCCCAGGTGGAGTGGGAAGATAATTCTGTCTTAACTCGGACGCTGGAGAGCAAAATGATAATCTGGAGCTTTTGTCCGGGGGAGCCAGTCTGGGTGTGATAAGTGACACATTCCTGCCTGAACTGCCCAGATAGGTCCTTCACAGTGTCCCCTTTCAACTTTATAACTTAAGGTCACTCTAATGAATAATTCATGTGTGTGCCTCAGATTCTGCAAGAATCTATAATGAATTCTTAATATTCTGTTGGATGAATAGAGTTGTGTCTGGAGCTGCCCTTGTGACAGAAGGGTTTATTCATATGGAGATGGATGAGTTCTTTCTTCAAAAAAAGGACACTTTTTTTTTAAAGTCTGAGGACAATATTAATGGATGTCTTTCCCTTTGCAATGCAGAATATTATAATATTTACGCCCACATGAGGACTGAAACATGAGGAACTTGAAAGGTTTTCAAAACATGAAATTTCTATTCATTCCTCATTATTCAGATGGCAGGATCCTGATGATATTCTCTCAGCTACATGTCATGCTTCCAAATTAATCCTTCAACTTACCTGAGCCTCGTTCACCTGTGCACGCACCGTGTCGTTCTGTCATTCCGAGATTCGGCCCCGTTAACACTTTCCAGCCAAGTTTGTAATATTAGGGGGAGGGTGCACAGGGGATGGGCAAAGCTGCTACCACCACTGGAGAATTTCAGTTCACGTATAATATTGCGGATGCTGTCGATCTGAAATTCAAAGACAAAATGCTGGAGAAACTCAGTGAGGTTTTGTCTTTGAGAAGAAGCGAGGGGAGATCTATTTGCAGTGCCCGCGATGGTAGAGGGGGTTGGTTGGCTTGGACAGTTGGTTTGCAGCGTGGGTCCAGTCCCTGCGCTGGCTGAGGTTACCAGGAAAGGATTCTCCTTCTCAGTCTCTTCCCTTGTCTGTGATGTGGTGACCCTCAAGTTAAACTACCACCCGGCATCTCTCCTTCTCTCTCTGTCTCTAATGAGACTGCAGCCCTATGATCGGGTAAGACTGGCAATGTTGCTTTTGTCAGACGCTAAAGGGGATTGACTAAGGCAACATTGAGAGGATGTTTCCCCATGTGGAGCGATCTAGACCAAGGAGGGGATGCGGGGGGTGGGGGTGGGGGGGGGGGGGGGGGGGGGGGAGGGCAGGTTTAAGATAGAGAGGAAGAGGAATTGCTTCTCTCGAAGGGTCATGAAGCTGTGGACCTCACCCTCCCAAAGTGAGGCAGATCCTGGGGGCATTGAGTAAATGTAAGGAGACAGTCAGGTGTTCAATGAGTAACGGGTTGAAGGGTTATGCGGAGCGGGCAGGAGGGTGGAGCTGAGGCCAAGAGGAGACCCACCAGGATTTTATTAAATGTCAGAGCAGGCTCAAGGGGCTGAATGGCCTCCTCCTGTCCCTTGCTTTTGTGCTCTTACATCTATGGAGCATCTGTGGAGTTTAGAAGAAGGGTCTTATCGGACCCGAAATATTAACTCTGTTTCTCTCTTCCTGCCTTTTCCCCCAAAACACTGATTCTCTTCATCTCCATCTTCCAGGGCTCCCATCAACAAACCCTGACTTTTCCCAACAGATCAAAGTTTACGGGGAGAAGGCAGGAGAATGGGGTTGAGAAACACATCAGCTGTGATTGAATGGCAGAACAGACTCAATGGGCCGAACGGCCCCAATCTGCTCCCATATCTTATAATCTTATGGCTTCTCTTGCTGAACATTGCCAGCAAGGTTGGGCCTGAATACACTGACAAGATGGTGGTACAACTGAGAGAACGGAGGAGCCAATACCTCGCTGTGGAGACTGGAGTCACGTATAAGTTCAGACCAGGAGGGAAGAGCTGGTTTCCCTCTCTAAAGGGACAGTAGTGAACCAATCAGAGGCTGAATGGCCCGTTCCTGTACCATTATAATCCTGTGGTTGATTACAGATTTGACCAAGATAAGAATTGACCAGGATTAGGGTGGCACAGTGGCTCAGTGGTTAGCACTGCTGCCTTGCCAGCGCCAGGGACCCGGGTTCGAATCCAGCCTCGGGGGACTGTCTGTGTGGAGTTTGCACATTCTCCCCATGTCTGCGTGGGTTTCCTCCGGGTGCTCCAATTTCCTCCCACAGTCCAAAGATGTGCAGGTTAGGTGAATTGCCCATAGTGTTAGGTGCATTAGTAGGGAGTAGGGGAATGGGTGGGTTACTGTTCGGAGGATCGCTGTGGACTTGTTGGGCCGAAGGGCCTGTTTCCACACTGAAGGGAATCTATTCTAATCAAGAACGATCCAGGATAGGTTCCACTCCCTCTCCATTGGTAGAAGCGGTGCCAAATCCAAGCCTCAGAATGGTCCTGTCACAAGTCAACCAATCCCAGTGAGGGGGCTACAGATCGGCCAACCAGGTTCAAGGCCACACCTGACATTGAAGTGAGGGATTTGGAGTGATTCTGGAGTGAGGGATTTGGAGTGAGACTGGATTGAGCCATGCTGGGGTTTGAACCAGGAGAGCATGGTGCTCTGTGCTGGGGTCGAGTCTGTGTGAGAACTGGGTTTCCAGATCTCCAATACTGTTTGTGATTCAAATTAAAATCACAGTGCTCTGGTTGCAGTCTCAATGTAGTGAGGGAATTGAGATCATAAGCTCTTTTATTGTTTAATTTATTCATTATTAACAGATTCTGGTCTCTCTAACCATCTTCAACTGAAGACAATAATTGAACAATGTGAGATATTTGATTTGGTCATGAGAACGAGGTGGTCATGAAATTTACCCTCAAAATGGGGTGATGCAAACAACATATTTGATCAGATGCTTATTAAAATAATCCAGTTACATAATCTAATTTAATGGAAGTACAGATTTGGAGGGGCTGAATGGCCTCGTCCTGTTTGTGTGAATGAAATTCTGTGGGACTCTCAGCTAGAGTCAGATAAATTTCCTTCCAGTGTATTTAGCATGAACCTGTGACAATTTACTTCACCGAAGGAATGCATTTGAGCTAATAAAGTCTCTGTGACTGTCAACAAAGGGATTTTCTTTCTACATTCGGGGAATGTGGGCAACGCTGGCTGGGGCAGCATTTACTACCCGTCCCTAGTTGCCCCTTGAGAAGATATTGCCCTTGAGAAGGTAGGGGGTGAGCTGCCTTCTTGAACCTCTTCTCATTCCTGATGAGGGCCCTGGCCCGAAACATTGACTTTCCTGCTCCTCGGATGCTGCCTGACCTGCTGTGCTTTTCCAGCAACATACTCTCCACTGCCAATTTTGTGTTCAGTCGCCCAACTTGTGTGTCCCGTTGTAATCTCTTTCCTACCTCATTGCCTTGGGGCCATCAGCTTCTGCTGCCGCTATTTACCACGCATTCATCCAATTCCACAGTGAAAGGTTTTTTTAATGATTCCGCTTCTTCAAGGAAATAATTTTTGAAAATGTCAAAACGAACTCCCTTAGAACACATAGAATAGTGAAATGACAGGAGACACCTCCATCTAGTGGTAGCTACTTTGAACTGCGAGTAGTGACAAAATGTGGGGTGTTACATTTTACACTTCATGGTCTTTCAATGTTAATGATTCTCATCAGCTTCCTGACAATCTTAGTCCTAGGGGGTTTCACAGTTGCCTAGTATAGGCAGTCCGCAATTTGTAGCAGTTTATTATGTTGAGAAACAGTAATTTCGATAAGATGTTATTTAATTAGATGATATATACAACCATGAGCATTGGAAATGGTTCACTGATACTAGACATCAAACAGGCTGTCAGAGCAGAATGTGTTGGGCTTGTTGAAGTTCTGGGACAGCATCCTACTTTCCAGCTGAGATGTTCGGGGACTCATTCTTCAATCTTTCTTGTCCTCCTTTTCTGGTTAGGTCTTCCATCTCAGAAAACAGCTCTTGATGTGAACACCCCTCAGCTCCGAGCACTTGCTGTTATCTCATATTTCCAGGGGCAGGTAACTTACTCTGTGTCAATTATCTGAGCCCTTTCAACCAATAGCCATAGGACAGTTATTCATAAGAATGGGGAGCAGGAGTAGGCCATTCAGCCCCTCTAGCCTGCTCCACCATTTAATACCATCATTATGACCTCAACCCCACTTTCCTGCCTGCTCCCTTTAACCCTTTGACCCGTTACGAACCAAAAATCCTGCTTCAATTTACACAATGTCCACTACACTCAGGGGAAGTGAATTCCACAGATTGATGTTGCTTTGAGAAAAGTAATTTCTCCTCATCACTGTTGGAATATTGTGTGAAATTCTGGTCTCCCTCCTATCGGAAAGATGTTGTGAAACTTGAAAGGATTTAGATAAGATTTACAAGGATGTTGCCAGGGTTGGAGGATTTGAGCTATAGGGAGAGGTTGAACAGGCTGGGGCTTTTTCCCTGGAGCGTTGGAGGCTGAGGGGTGACCTTATAGAGGTTTACAAAATCATGAGGGGCATGGATAGGATAAATAGACAAAGTCTTTTCCCTGGGGTGAGGGAGTCCCGAACTAGAGGGCATAGGTTTACGGTGAGAGGAGAAAGATACAAGAGACCTAAGGGGCAACATTTTCAAACAGAGGGTGGTACATTCATGGAATGAGCTGCCAGAGGAAGTGGTGGAGGCTGGTACAATTGTAACATTTAAAAGGCATTTGGATGGGTATATGAATAGGAAGGGTTTGGAGGGATATGGGCCGGGTGCTGGCAGATGGAACTAGGTTAGGTTAGGATATCTGGTCGGCATGGACGAGTTTGACTGAAGGGTCTGTTTCCGTGCTGTACATTTCTATGACTCTGTTTTAAATCTGTCACCCTTTATCCTAAAGCCATGACCTCTTACTCTAGATTGTCTCTAGGGGGAAACATTCTCTCTGTGCCTGTGATTTGGAGATGCCGGTATTGTCTCTGCCGACTTTGTCAATTCCTTTTAGCTTCTTCCATACCTCAATTCGATCTTCTCTCATTCTTCTAACCTCCAGGGAATATAGGCCTAAAGTGCTCGATCTCTCTTCATGATGTTTAATGAGCATTGTCCCTTTGCCCACCTCCATGTGAAGGTTAGTTTTCATTCCTTCTGAGAACTAAATCTTCTTTTCAAAAACAACACAGAGGGTACGTTCGGCACCAGGTAGATTGTTGGCACTAGTTGATTGTGCGTCGTGACCTCTGTGTCTCTTGTAATCCTTCACTTTCATTTCCCCGCGCTAGAATTTTGGGGAATTAATTCCTGCTGTAGTAGATGTTAAATGAAATCTCATGCTGCACAGTAAATAATTGGCAAATTTGAATCCCTGTTTCCAACTTCTTTCTCCCTCTGTCTGTGTGGGTTTCCTTTGGGTGCTTTGGTTTCCTTAGATGTGCAGGTTGGTTGGATTAGCCATGGGCAATGCAGGTTACAGGGATGTGGGGAGAAGATGGATGTTCTTTGGAGGGTCAGTGTGGACTCAACGAGCTGAATGGCCTGCTTCCTCTACGCTGTGTGATTCTATAAATCTCCTGAGCAGCAGATTTCACTCTTGCTTCACCTCAACCAGTCCTTGTGACAGTAAGTTCCACATTCTCAACACTCCCTGGTTAAGAAAGTTTCCCTCTGAGGTCCCCACTGGATTTATCTGTGACTGTTGTCTATTTAAGATCGTTAGCTTTGACTGAGATCTGTTTCATTAACTTCTGATTCGTGAATAGGGAAAAGAGGAAAGGACTGTGTGATCTCATTTCACAAATTCAGAAAGGTTGTGAATGTGAACTTTAATATTTATGAAAGCATTTACTGGGGGTGACTGAAAGGTAACGAGAGTGCAGCAAAGGGCTGGAACTACAAACGCTGGTGTATAACATGACATAAAGGCAAAGCAGGACAGTGGGATTAGACAGAGTGCCACAGAAAACCCTCTGGTTTCCCTACCGATGATGGTCCAGCAGTTCTGGGAAATGGATTTGACCAGATGCACATTATACATCCTGTCAGTCTCAAGCAGCAACTCACATTTATTTATTTGTAACGTATTCATGTGGTGTGGGTGTCAGTGACTGGGCCAGTGTTTATTGTATTTACCCTGGGGAAGGTGGGGGTGAGCTGCTCTGTCAGCTCACTGCAGGCTGTAGGTAGATCGACTACACTGCTGTAGTGACTGCGCTGGGAATCATCTGAAGAAGGATGTACTGCTGTTGCAGCTAGTCCAGAGAAGATTCTCGGTAATCTCGGGTTTGGAGAGACTGCCGTATCGGCAGAGGTTGAGCACATTGGCCTGTATTCACAGGAAGTTAGAAGAATGTGTGGTGATCTTATTGGGACACACTGACTCAGGGACTTGACGGGAAGATGCAAGAATGTTTTTGCCCCTTCTGGAAGAGACACTACCTGAGAGCATAACCTCAGAAGGAGGGACCACACATTTATGATGAGTAGATGAGAGATGAGGAGGAATTTCTTCTCTCAGAGAGGAGAGAATCTGCCTTTACTGCTGTCGAAGCTGAATCATTAAGTAGATTTAAGGCTAAGTTGGACAGATCTCTACTTGGTTAGGGAATATAAAGTTATGGAGAAAAGGCAGGAAAGTGGTGTTGAGAATTGTCAAACCAGCCGTGATCTCATTGAATGGCAGAGCAGACTTGATGGGCTGAATGGCCTTCTTTTCTCCTATACCTTATGGCCTTAAAGAAAGGCAATACAATTCCAAGTCAGGATTGATTGTGACATACAGCATACCAACGTGGTTCCACTGCAGTGTTCCAGTTACATACTGAGGCCCAGAAGGAGACATAAGGGCCTAGTTTTAACAAACATCTCAACAAGAGAGAAACAGAGGTTCAGGGAGAGAGAGCTTCAGAAACAGAGAGAATGAAGGATAGAGAAAGAGATTCAGGAGAGAGAGGAAGAGAGAGAGATTCAAGGGAGTGAAAGCGAGAGGTTCAGGAGAGAGTGGGAAAGAGGTTCAGAGAGAGAGAGAAAGAGAGCAAGGAGTTTAGGGAGAGGGGGTGGGGTTCAGGGCGAGAGGGAGGTTCAGAGAGAGAGAGAAAGATAGAGAGAGAGATGCAGGACAGTGAAAGAGAGAGAGAAGGGAGAGAGATTCAGGGAGAGAGAAAAAGAGAGAGACAGAGGGGTTCAGGGAGAGAGAGAGAAAGAGAGAGGAGGGTGTAGGGAGATAGAGGGTTTCAGGGAAAGAGAGAGAGAGAGAGGCATTCAGAGAGAGAGAGACAGAGAGGGGGTGCAGGAAGTGAGAGAAAGAGGGATGGAGGGGTTCAGGGAGAGAATTCCAGAGCTTGGGGGTCAGGTAGCTGAAAACATGCCCACCAATCATGGAGTGATTAAACTCCGGGAATAGTCAAATATAAGAGCTGGGAGAGTGTAGAGATCTTAGTGGGTTAGGGGTGGGAGGAGATTACACGGAGAGGCAGACAACTTGAGACAACGGACAGATTTGAAAACAAGAAAGAAGGTTTTAAAAGAGAGAAGCCAACCTGATCAGTGAGCATGGGAGCTATTGACCACACAAGACTTGATGTGAATTCTTAAAATGATACTGAATTGAATTGAATTAAATTTATTGTCACGTGTACCGAGGCACAGTGAAAAGCTTTGTCTTGCGAGCAATACAGGCAGACCACAGAGTTAAGTAGTATAGATAGTAAATAATAGGTAAACAGCGGCAAAAGGAAAAACACAGTTAAGAGTTTGTGAGTCCATTCAGTATTCTAACAACAGTCAGGTAGAAACTGTTTCAAAACAGGCTAAAAGTGACATAAAGTTTCGATCAGCAAAAGTGACCCTGAGCTTCCAATTGCCTGCTTCTTCAATAAACTGCCGTGTTCCCATGGCAACATCTCTGTCTTGGGCCTACTGCAGTACTTCAGCAAGCCTCAGCACCAGCTCAAAGAACAGATCCTCATTTTCTCTTTTTATTATTCATTTTGTGGGACATGGGTGTCACTGGCTGGGCCCAGCATTTATTGCCTGTCCCTAGTTGCCCCTTGAGAAGGTGGGGGTGAGCTGCCTTCTTGAGCCACTGCAGTCTATCTGCTGTGGGTAGATTCACAATGCTGGTAGGGAGGGAATTCCAGGAGTTTGACTGAAGGAATGGGGATAAATTTCCAAGTCAGGATGGTGAGTAGCTTGGAGGGGAACTTGCAGGGGGTGGTGTTCCCATGTATCTGCTGTCCTTGTCCTTCTGGAAATGGTCATGGGTTTGGAAGGTGCTGTCTGAGGATCTTTGGTGAATTTCTGTAGTGCATCTTGTAGATAGAACACACTGCTGCTACTGAGCATCAGTGGTGGAGGGAGTGCATGTTTGTGGATGTAGTGCCAATCAAGCGGGGGCTGCTTTGTCCTGGATGGTGTTAAGCTTCTTGAGTGTTATTGGAGCTGCACCCATCCAGGCAAATGGGGAATATTCCATCGTACTCCACTTGCACTCTCTAGGACTCAACATTGCACTCAATAACTTTTGAGCCTGATTCTGTCATTTAATTTTTTTTTAACTCATCATACACGCAGTCCTGTTATGAAATCGGTTCCTTTTAGTATTGTTACCCATTCACACCTATTCCTGGGCCCATTGTTACACTGTATGGGTTGTACAGAGGAGCCTCGATTATCCGAAGGACACGGGTGGGGAGTATTTCGTTCAGTTAATTGAATTCTGGATAATTGAATTCTGGATAACATAGGTTAGCCAATCTTCACGACCTTGCAATCTTGTTTGGATAATCCGATATTCAGATAATCGAATGCCGGATAATCAAGGTTCCTCTGTATTCATTCTCTCCTACTCATGGCCCTCATTATCAAATATTTAGTGTTTCTACTGTCCTGGTCTGCTATCCCTGATCTCCTTGTTTACCTACTGCCTTCATCTCTCTCTCTCTGTTTCTCTCTCTCTCTTCCTCCCCCCACCGACTTTCTCAAACTCTCGTCTTCAGTATAAACACCACTTTTTTCCAGCTGCTGACAGTTCTGATGAAGGATCACCAAACCTGAAAAGTTACTTGTGCTTTCTCTCTCCACGGATGCTGTCAGACCTGCTGAGTTTCTCCAGCAAATTCTGGTTTTGTTTCAGATTTCCAGCGTCTAGTGGTTTGTTTCATTGTGTTAATGAAAGTGACATACTTTCGTATCTAATGAAGTGGTTGTGATGGATTATAATCGAACGTTACTTTTATTTTGAACAGGTATAGCCGAGGAGTATATCACCCCCATGTTTAACTTCTATCGAAGTATAGGGGAGTTGAAGATGACACAAGAGGAATTTAGTCTATTAACAGCCATCACCATTCTGTCACCAGGTAGGTGCTGGTCACAGCGGTGTGGAGTTCAGCCTGTTTCGATGCCTTCCCACTAAGACAGCTGTGGCACAGTGAATTACCCTCTCACTTCAGAAATGTAGATTTAAAGAGCAAAGAATAGTATAGCACAGGAGCAGACCCTTCAGCTCAACAAGACTGTACAAACACATGATGCCTTTCCAAAACAAAATCCTCCTGCCTCTATGCGGTCTCTACCCCTCTCTTCCCCGCCATTTTGTGTACCTGCCATGATGCCTTTTAAACATTGCTGTTATCTCTGTCTCCAGAACCAGAACTGTAGACAATATCCCAAATGTGGCCACATTAAAGTTCTATACAACTGCACATGACTTGCCAATTTTTATACTCTATTCCCTGACCAATGAAGGTAAACATGCAATATGCCTTCTTGATCACCTTATCCAGTTGTGTTACTACTTTCAGGGAATTATGGGCCTGTGCACCTAGATCCCTCTGTATGGTGACGTTTTTAAGGGGTCTACCATTTACTGTGTACTTCCCTCATGCATTAGATCTTTCAAAAGCCATCACCTTGTATTTGTCTGGATTAAATTCCATCTGCCATTCCTTTGTCCAAGTCTCCAGCATACTGCTGTATCCTCTGGCAATCCTCCTCACTATCCACAGCTCCCCCAGTCTTTGTGTCAACCACAAACTTCCTAATCAGACCACCTGCCTTTTCCTCCAAGCCATTTCTATATATTACAAACAACAGGGGTCCCAGCATTGATCCCTGTAGAACTCCATGGTCATAGATCTCCACAGAAAAACACCCTTCCACTGCTACTCTCCACCTTCTGTGACTAAGCCAGTTCTGTATCTATCTTACCAGCTCACTGTGGATCCCATGTACCTTCACCTTCTGTATCAGCCTGCTATGAAGGGCCTTGTCAAAGCCTTCTTCACAAAGACAGCATCTACCACCCTGCCCTCATCAATCATCTTTGTCACTTCCTCAAAAAACTCAAATCAAGATTTTGAGTGTGACCTTGCCCCACACAAAGCCATTCTGCCTGTCGCTAATAACCTCATATTTTTCCAAATATGAGTAAACCCTATCCCTAAGAATCTTCTCCAATAATTTCCCTACCACTGACCTAAGGCTCACTGGCCTGTAATTTCCCAGATTATCCCTGTTGCCCTTTTTAAACAAAGCAGCAATGTTGACTATTCTCCGGTCCTCTGGGACCTCCCCTCTGACTGAAAAGGATACAAAGACTTCATGTAAGACCCCAATAATTTCCTCCCTTGCCTCTCTCAGCATTCTGGGATGGATTCCATCAGGTCCTGGGTATTTTCCACTTTCACATTTTTCAATACACCCAACAGCTCCTCCTGTTTTATATTGACATGCCCCATCAACATATCCTTCCTGAGACTCACCATCTACCATGTCCTTCTCCTTGGAGAATACTGATGCAAAGTTATTTGTTAAGGACCTCACCCACTTCCTCTGGCTCCACACGTACATTCCCTCCTTGTCTCGAAGTGGACCTACCCTTTCCCGAGCTACTCTCTTGCTCCTTATGTACATATTAAACACCTCAGGATTTTCCCTCATCCTGTTTGCCAAGGTCATTTCATTGCCCCCTTTAGTGCTCCGAACCCCTTGGTTTTGTTCCTAAGTCAACTGGGTCTATGGGCTGGCGGATCTGTGGAAAGTTTGTCCTTCCTTCAATGAGGAGAGAAGAGAGGAACAAGGGAGGGAGAATTTCGAGTTCCCTGCTCGCGTAGCCTGGGACAAAATTGTGTGGTCACATTGTGTGGGACAGAGGGTGTGAGACAAGAGGAAGTCATCAGCTGGCTATTTCAGGGCACAATTTTCCCATCTCCAACACCCACTGCCTCCAACCCCTCCCACTACTCCCCAGTTAGTGGCTGCAGACCTATCCTCATAATTCTCTCCCTGTGGTTCATTAGAAATTCTTCAGTTCTGCAGCACACAAATTAAAATCCTGAACAAAAACAGGAGCAAGTCAGATTAGGATCCAAAAATAACCAGTGTCCAACATGGAGAATTATAGAAACATTGAAACAGGAGCAGGAGTAGGCCATTCAGCCCTTCTAGCCTGCTCCACCATTCAATGTGATCACAGCTCATCCAACTCAGTCCCCTGTTCCTGCTTTCTCCCACTTACCATTTGATCCATTTAAGAACAATATCTAATTCTTCCTTAAAAACATTCAATGTTTTGGCCTTAAGCACTTTCTGTGTCAGAGAATTCCACAGGATCCCCACTCTCTGGGTGCAGAAAGTTTCTAAATGGCCTACCCAATATCCTTAAACTGTGACACCTGGTTCTGGACCCCCTGGTGATCAGGAACATCCCTCCTGTGCATACTCTGTCAGAATTTTGTAGATTTCTGTGAGATGTCCTTCACTCTTCTAGACCTCAGTGAACATAGCCCTAACCAATCCAGTCTGTCTTCATACGTCAGTCCTGCCATCCCGGGAATCAGTCTGGGAAACCGTTATTCCCGCTCCCTCCATCACCAGAACACCCTTCCTCTGACAAGGAGACCACAACTGTACACAATATTCCAGGGGCGGTCTCACTGTACAATTGCAGCAAGAAAGTTAAAAAGAAATCTTGCTGTTGAGATTCAAATTGTGAATGACAACATGTCACACAATGGCTCTGTGTTCATCCATTTTACTCATTGTTCTGGAGAACGCGGGAATAGATTAGGAGGGACATTTGGGACATTCCCACACTGACTGAGAAAGAAATATTTCATAAAGGGATAAAAACAACTCAAAACACAGTCCCATTAACCACTGGAGCTGATGGGGAGTTAAAAAGGTATGATCAATATGTTTGGTATCATTATTCACTCCGTATAAGTCTCCTCCGTCTCACGTGGACGATGCTTTTGAGATTCGATGTGCTTTAAATAAGAGGCTGGGGGGAATTTGAGCTCACTGCCTGTCAGGGTAACGTGTCAGAAATCCTCATCACATGTAATACATATTGATGTGCACTGGCATTGCCAAGGCTGTGGGATTTGAATAGTTAAGTGGCTGTTGTTTACTGGAATGGATGCAATGGGCCGAAGGGCCTTTTTCTGTGCTGTAGGTCTCTGTGACTGAGTGGGAGCAGGAGTCAGTCATCTGTCCCCCGAGCCTGCTCCATCAATCAATAATGACCCCACTGATCTTTTCCGCCATCTCCTCCTCCTCTTCCATTCCTATCATCATAATGTCCTTCAGTGCCCACAAATCTATTTAGATTTTTTTTTAAGTGATGTGCAAAAGAAGAAAGGGTGATGTGAGAAATAACGTCTTTCACATAGGGTCTGGAATGCACTATCTGGAAATGTGGGGGAGGCAGGTTCGATTGAGGGCATTCAAAAGGGCATTAGATAGTTATTTAAATAGGAATGGTACACATAAAGAAGTAGATTGACATTAAGTAGAGGCAGAAGATTGACATTAAGTAATGATACTCATTTGAAGAGCCAGTGCAGACACAGTGGGCTGAACGGCCTCCTCTGTGATTCTGTGTAGTGTCATAATGCAGGAACATGTCCCACAGTGTTTCACTGAGATGAAGTGGAGAAGACACCAGGGTCAAGGTGACGGTGGGGGGGTGGTGGTGGTGGGGAAGAGGGACGGTATTGTTTTGAGACCCACTGTTCCAGGGCTTTCACACAAAGTTCTGCCCCTGCCTCACCCACAGACGTTTGTAATTTTTATAAAGCTACACCTTCTAAGACAAGGTGCTGCTGATCAGATAGAACAAACGAGGTTCGTCGACAGCAGTTCCACAATCTGACTGTGGAGACCACTCTGTTGAGCCCATGATTCCACCAACAACAGCAGCTTGTGTTTACATGGCACCTTTTTATATGTTGAACTTTCACAAGGCTTCACACAAGAGTGTTCTCAACCCTCCCAAGACATCGAGACACAGGCTAATGACCAAAAGCTCGGTTGCAGAGGTAGATGTTAAGGACCATCTGAAAGAAAGTGTGGGGGTGGGGAGAATTTGAGGGAGGGAATCCCAGGGTCTGAGATTCAGGAAGCTGATAGTAGGGCTGCCAATGACAGAATGATTAGTATCGGGGCAGCACTGAAGTTGAACGACTGCATGTAGTATGTAGTCAAGAAAAAGGTAGATTGCAATAATAGATCCTCGGGGAATGTGGCACTGGGGGCAAAGGTGTGGGTTTGGGAGGTTATGTCATTCCAGGTGAATCTCAGGCTTTGATGAGACAAGTGAGATTGGAACCAAGTGAGGGCAGGTCCAAATAGTTGGCCAACAACCAATTGATTTTGGAGGATGGTGGTGTGTCACAGGTCAATAGGACATCACTGAAAACTCATTTTGCCATTGTAACATGGATTGAAACTTGATTGGAGGGATCCCGTCATGGAATTCTGGGAAAGATGACCCTGGGTTTGGGAAGACCAATATCTCATGGTTCAAGGATTTCGAACTAGAAGCAGGCAGGTAGGAAATGATCATCTGTCAGGGTGGAGGGGCAAGAGTTGACTTATCATTTTATGAAGAGGAATGATAACAATTGTAAGGAAAGAAGGACGCTACCTGAGGTGATAGAACCCTTAACAACACCAGCTAAGAGAGCAGGAGGGTCAGCAAGGGTTGACTGCAGAATAGTGGGAATAGTGATTAGTCACCAAGGTGTAACAGTGAATGGGAAAGAAGTTTTTGATTGACCAGAACTGGCTTTTAGATTTGGCATTTTAGAGTTTTATCCAATAGATTTTATCTTCTCTGTTTGCTACACCAGAGTTGAAAGATTAATGGATTTAACCATTTGAATCTTCTTACCAAATTTGTATTTGAAAAATAAGGTCTATAAATTCATTCATAGTCACTATAATCCATGCTAACCAGCCTAATGTACAAAATGCTGAAGATGCTAGAAATCTGAAGCAAGAACAGAAAGTGCTGGAGAAACTCAGCAGGTCTGCCAGCACTTGTGGAAAGAGAAACCAAGTTAATGTTTTGAGTCCAGTGATCCTTCTTCAGAAGTAGACTAATGGTGGACTCAATGTTAACTCTGTTTTCTCTCTCTCCACAGATGCTGCCAGACCTCCTGAGTTTTGCTAATGCTGTCTGCTTTAGTTACTCCACATTCCTCTCTGCATCTGTTTCTAGCATGGCTACAATTCAGGCTCCTGCCTAGTACTCTTTTTTCTCTGTCTCTGTCCACAACATGCTACTTGCCCCCACTAAAGATTGGCACCATGACATCATTGTAAGATTGCTTCAGGGTCTTAAACATAACACACGGATCCTGGGGATGGGAAGCTACTGCATTGCTCAATATCAGTTAAAAAGCTTTGTGCTTACCCCATCCCATGTCCAACACTTTCTCCTGCAATCATTGAGTAGCTGAGAGCTGATATAAAAATCCAACAGTCTTACTTAATGGGTATTCAATAATCCATTGTGTTGGGTTGTGTGTGTGTGGGCCCATTGGCAGATTTAAGTGCTCAGTCTTCCACGTTGCGATGAGCTGTTGTATAGCTGACCTGGGCACAAGATCTCCAACATGTCCACTCACTGCACATGGGCACCCTCAGCTGGGTTTTCCCGAGAGACTGGGAGATAGGGAACAGCTGAGAGGTCAGAACTGGGGGTCAGGGGTTGGGGGAAGAGATGGTTTCCAAGCCAACAGAGAGAGGCCATACTACACAAGAGTAGTCCTTCGTGTCCATTCTGCCATTCAATGAGATCATGGCTGATCTGATAATCCCAGCACCACTTTCTTGCCTTTACCCAATAATCCTTGGTTGCCTTGTTAATTAGAAATATTTTTAGTGTGTTACTGTGCTTCCTGTGTCCGGTGTCACCTGTTTCTCTGATCGTTACCCACATGAGAAAGAGGAAATATTGCCATTTGCGATTTTGATTTTTAAAAAACTCGAAGACTGTGCATGCTGGAAATCAGTCTTTAAGTAGAGTCATAGAGATGTACAGCACGGAAACAGACCCATTGACCCAACCCGCCCATGCCGACCAGATATCCTCAACTAATCTAGTCACATTTGCCCTCTAGTTCTGGACTTCCCGACCCCAGGGAAAAGACTTTGTCTGTTTATTCTATCCATGTCCCTCATAATTTTGTAAACCTCTATAAGGTCACTCCTCAGCCTCCGACGCTGCAGGGAAAACAGCTCCAGCCTATTCAGCCTCTCCCCATAGCTCAAATCCTCCAACCCTGGCACCATCCTTGTAAATCTTTTCTGACCCTTTTCAAGTTTCACAACATCCTTCCTATTTCAGGGAGACCAGAATTGCCCGCAATATTCCAACAGTGGCTTAACTCATGTCCTGTACAGCCTCAACATGACCTCCCAACTCCTGCACTCAATACTCTGACCAATAAAGCATACCAAACGCCGCCTTCACTATCCTATCTACCTGCGACTCTAATTTCAAGGAGCTATGAACCTGCACTCCAAGGTCTCTTTGTTAAGCAACAGTCCACAGGACATTAAGTGTAGAAGTCCGGCTAAGATTTGCCTTTCCAAAATGCAGCACCTCACATTTATCTGAATTAAACTCTAGATTAAACAAATATATGTAATTACCCAACCTCGACAGGTTTTTGAGGTAATTCTTTTGAGGTAAAGAATTCCACATATTCACCACCATCTGAGGGGAAGATACCGTGTGGTCTAGGACTCTCCCACAAGGGGAAGCAACCTCTCCACATCTCCCCAGTCAATTCCCCTCAGAATCTTGTTTGTCTCAGTAAAGGGGTTGCTTCTCATTGACCTGAATTCCAGCCTATGTAACCTCTGTCCATAAGGGAATCCCTCCACACCTAGGATCAACCAAGTGAGTCCCCATTGCACTCTCTCCAATGCCAGTGTATCTCTTCTTAGGTGAGGAGAATAAAACAGTCCATAGAATTCAGACTGTTCTTCACATGCCTTATTGTCACTGAGGACCAATGTATCGGGACTATCTCAGGCTTCTAGAATCTGATACCTTTGCTCCGTTAGCCACCCCTGGATTGCTATAACCTGTTTCAGGATTGGCTGTAGTTATGAAGATCATGAAGTGTATGGCTGAGTGTGAGTTGCAAAGAGTCACAGAAGGCAGTTTGGCCCATCTATGGTCAAAGTTGATGTTGATGTTTCACCTGATCCACCTCCTCTCCCTTTTCATCTAACCCTACATCCCTCGTGTGTGTGTGTGTGTGTGTGTGTGTGTGTGTATGTGTGCATGTGTATGTATGTGTGTGTATGTATATGTGTGGGTGTGGGTGTGTATGTGTATATGTGTGGGTGTGTATGTGTATGTATGTGTGTGTGTGTGTGCATGTGTATGTATGTGTGTGTATGTATATGTGTGGGTGTGGGTGTGTATGTGTGCGTGTGCATGTGTGTGTGTATGTGTGTGTGTGTATATGTGTTTGTGTGTGTGTATATGTGTGTGTGTGTGTGTGGGTGAGTGTGTGTGTGCATGTGCGCATGTGCGTGTGTGTGTTGGTGGTGTGTGTGGCTGTGTGAGTCTTCAAATTCCCTTTAAATCCTCTAATGCTTCTTTTTACTTCAGTCACTCAGTGTGATAGTAAGGTTCACATTCTCCAGATAATAAATTCACTCCTGAATTCCCTATGGGATTTTTCCAGGGCTTTTTAAAAATGCTTATTGCCTCTAGTTTTTGATAAAATTCTTTATGGGATGTGGGCGTTGCTAGCTCGACCATCCCTAAATGCCAGTTAAGAGTTGATCACATTGCTGTGGGTCTGGAGTCACATGCAAGAACTGATTAGGGATCGTCAACATGGCTTTGTGCATGGAAATCATGTCTCACAAACTTGATTGAGTTTTTTGAAGAAGTAACAAAGAAGATTGATGATGGCAAAGCAGTAGATGTGATCTATATGAACTTCAGTAAGGCATTCGACAAGGTTCCCCATGGGAGACTGATTAGCAAGGTTAGATCTCACGGAATATAGGGAAAACTAGCCATTTGGATACAGAACTGGCTCAAAGGTAGAAGACAGAGGGTGGTGGTAGAGAGTTGTTTTTCAGACTGGAGGCCTGTGACCAATGGAGTGCCACGAGATTGGTGCTGGGTCCTCTACTTTTTCTGAGGGCACCTCCGCCCTCAGACCCCACCCCTCCAACCGTAACAAGGACAGAACACCCCTGGTGCTCACCTTTCACCCTACCAACCTTTGCATAAACCAAATTATCCGCCGACATTTCCGCCACCTCCAAACGGACCCCACCACCAGGGATATATTTCCCTCCCCACCCCTTTCTGCCTTCTGCAAAGACCGTTCCCTCCGTGACTACCTGGTCAGGTCCACGCACCCCTGCAACCCATCCTCCCATCCTGGCACCTTCCCCTGCCCACACCTCCTCCCTCACCTTCATCCAAGGCCCTAAAGGAGCCTTCCATATCCATCAAAGTTTCACCTGCACATCCACCAATATCATTTATTGTATCTGTTGCTCCCGATGCAGTCTCCTTTACATTGGGGAGACTGGACGCCTCCTATCAGAGTGCTTTAGGGAACATCTCTGGTACACCCGCACCAATCAACCACACCGCCCTGTGGCCCAACATTTCAACTCCCCGTCCCGCTCTGCCGAGGACATGGAGGTCCTGGGCCTCCTTCACCGCCGCTCCCTCACCACCAGACGCTTGGAGGAAGAACGCCTCATCTTCTGCCTCGGAACACTTCAACCCCAGGGCATCAATGTGGACTTCAACAGTTTCCTCATTTCCCCATCCCCCACCTCACCCCAGTTCCAAATGTCCAGCTCAGCACTGTCCCCATGACTTGTCCTACCTACCTATCTCCTTTTCCACCTATCCACTCCACCCTCCTCCCTGACCTATCACATTCATAACCTCCTCCACTCACCTATTGTACTCTATGATACTTTCTCCCCACCCCCACCCTCCTCCCATTTATCTCTCCACCCTTCAGGCACTCTGCCTGTATTCCTGATGAAAGGCTTTTGCCCGAAACGTCGATTTTCCTGCTCCTCGGATGCTGCCTGAACTGCTGTGCTTTTCCAGCACCACTAATCCAGAATCTGGTTTCCAGCATCTGCAGTCATTGTTTTTACCTTTCCTCTATTTTTTGTCATTTGTATAAATGATTTGAATGTGAGCATGAGAGGTACAATTAGTAAGTTTGCAGATGATACCAAAATTGGAGGTGTAGTGGACAGTGAAGAGGGTTACCTCAGATTACAATAGGATCTGGACCAGATGGGCCAATGGGCTGAGAAGTGGCAGATGAAGTTTAATTCAGATAAATGCAAGGTGCTGCATTTTGGGAAAGCAAATCTTAGCAGGACTTATACACTGAATGGTAAGGTCCTAGGGAGTGTTGCTGAACAAAGAGACCTTGGAGTGCAGGTTCATAGCTCCTTGAAAGTGGAGTCGCAGGTGGATAGTGAAGAAGGCGTTTGGTATGCTTTCCTTTATTGCTCAGAATATTGAGTACAGAAGTTGGGAAGTCATGTTGTGGCTGTACAGGACATTGGTTAGGACACTGTTGGAATATTGCGTGCAATTCTGGTTTCATTCCTATCGGAAAGATGTTATGAAACTTGAAACGGTTCAGAAAAGATTTACAAGGATGTTGCCAGGGTTGGAGGATTTGACCTATAGGGAGAGGCTGAACAGGCTGGGGCTGTTTTCCCTGGAGCATCGGAGGCTGAGGGGTGACCTTATAGAGGTTTACAAAATTATGAGGGGCATGGATAAGATAAATAGACAAAGTCTTTTACCTGGGCTCGGGGAGTCCAGAACTAGAGGGCATAGGTTTAGGGTGAGAGGGGAAAGATATAAAAGAGTCCTAAGGGGCAACGTTTAAGCAGAGGGTGGTACGTGTATGGAATGAGCTGCCAGAGGATGTGGTGGAGGCTGGTACAATTGTAACATTTAAAAGGCATTTGGATGGGTATATGAATAGGAAGGGTTCGGAGGGATATGGGTTGGGTGCTGGCAGGTGGGACTAGATTGGGTTGGGATAGCTGGTTGGCAAGGACGGGTTGGACAGAAGGGTCTGTTCCATGCTGTACATCTTGATGACTGTGTGACTTTATGTAGACCAGACTGGGTAAAGATGGCAGTTCTCTTCCCTAAAAGACACGAGTCAATCAGGTGGTTTTTACAATGAAAAGAAACAGTGGTTACATGGTCACCATAAGATCAGCATTTTCAGATTTTTACAGAATTCAAATTCTTCTCTTCTGTGTGATTTGAAACCAGTTCCCCAGGACTTTGTGGCACAGTGGCTCAGAGGTTAGCACTGCTGCCTCACCGCACCGGGGACCTGAGTTCGATTCCTGCCTTGGGTGGATGTCAATGTGGATTTCCTCTGGGAGCTCCAGTTTTCACCTACAGTCCGGAGATGTGCAGATTTGGGTGGACTGGCCATGGGAAGTTGTCCCAGAGTGCCCAGAGCTGTGCAGGCTCCTGGGGGGTTAACCATGGGAAATGCGAGGGTAAGATTGGGGGGACGGGGATCTCTGGGTTGAATGCTGTTTGGAGAGTCAGTGTGGATGAGATGGGAAGAGTCCCGTCCACATTGTAGGGAGTCTATGACTGCTGGATTATTAGTCCAGTGACATTCGCACTGCTACATCTAGCTGCCTTATTTTAAATACTGTCACTGTTATGTCTAGCTGCCTTATTTTAGATACTGTCACTCGACGTTTTGAGCATAACCTGGATGCTGCCTGACCTGCTGCACTTTTCCAGCACCACACTCTCGACTCTGATCTGCAGCATCTTCAGTGCTCACTTTCTCTTCCATGATGCACAGGCAATGAACAGTGTGGGTCTGACGGGGCAAGCTCTTTAAGAAGTTGGGAGCACCATTTCGCCTGGCCACTGCACCCAGATGAATGGGCACCTGCCCCTCCCTGATGATTTGGCCCTCATGGCGAATGGTGCTTTTGAAGATACAGAGTAATACCTGCAATCCCTGTCAGACACCGGTCAGGTTGCTGGTTTACTGTCACTGTGTATCCTGTGTCTGGTGTCACGTTACGCTCTCTGACCGTCAGTCCTGTGAGTTCCCACAAGAGAAAGAGGAAGTATTGCTGCGTGTGATGCGGGTCTTAAAGAGAACAAAGGGAACTGCAAATGCTGTAAATATGAAACAATAACAGAAATGGCTGGAAAAGATCAGCAGGTCTGAAACATACAGAATACAGAACGGCCTGGACAGAGTGGATGTTGGGAAGATGTTTTCATTGGCAGGAGAGTTTAGGACCCAAAGGCAGAGCCTTACAGTAAAGGGAAGACCCTTTAAAACGGAGATAAGGAGAAACTTCTTCAGCCAGAGAGTGGGGAATCTATGGAATTCATTGTCACAGAAGGCCAGGCCACTGAGTATATTTGAAATAGAGATAGGCAGATTTTTGATTGCCAAGGGGCTCAAGGGTTACAGGGAGAAAGTGGGATCAGCCATGATCAAATGGTGGAGCAGACTTCTTGGGCTGAATGACCTAATTTCTGCTCCTATGGCCTTATGATCTTATGGTCTGACAGCATCTGTGGAGGGAAGATTCAGAGTTAATGTTTCAGTTCAAGTGACCCTTTGTCAGAATGGAGACACACCACTCCCCCTCTCCCTCCCCTTCCCTGTACGGCCACTCCCACCCCAACCCTGTTTGACAGATCCTATCTCCCAAGCCCTATCTCTTTTAAGTATTCCCCATCCTCCCCGTATTCTCAGTCCTCACTGAGGGTTCCCCATCACGTTTGACCCTCAGGATGGGGGTCGCTGTGCGAATGAGTTTGGGAATTGTCGTTTTAAGGAGCATCTTGAGAAGGAGGGGCCAGAAAGCTCTCAGAAGTTTATTCCAAGGGCCCGCACAGACAGGAACATGAGAACTAGGAACAGGATGGGGCCATTCAGCCCTTCAAATCTGCTCCCCCATTTAATACGATCATGGCTGATCTCATCTCCGGTCCCCGGTCCACTTTCCTGCCAGGTCCCCCACAAAGCTTAGACCCGTTACTAAATAAATAAAACTGTGTCTACCTCCTTCTTAAATTTACTCAATGTCCCAGCATCCACCACATGCTGGGGTAGCGAACTCCACAGATTCCAGATGTGTCACGAGTTCAAGGTGAGAGGGCAAAGTTTAAAGGGAGATATGCGTGGAAAGTTCTTCACGCAGAAGGTAGTAGGTGCCTGGAACGTATTGCCAGTGGAAGTGGTTGGGGTGGGCACGATAGCATCATTTAAGATGTATCCAGACAGACACAAAGATACATGCAGAGGGATGCTTAGAAAATAGGCGACAGGTTTAGACAGAGGAGCTGGATTGGCACAGGCTTGGAGGGCCGAAGGGCCTGTCCCAGTGCTGTAATTTTCTTTGTTCTTTGTTTATTGTGTGAAACTGCTTTGAAGGTGCTGTTTGAAGGTACTGTGTAATGAAGGAAAAGTGGCAGACAATTTGTATGCAGCCAACTCCTGCAAATAGAAAGGCAGGGAACGTGTTTTCTGTGGCACTAACGAATAGCTCCGACATTGAGTGGTGCCAAATTTTACATTCTCCACACTAATCGGCTGGGGACTGAGTTTACCATCTCATCTTAAAGACAGTGTTGCATTCCCTCAGTACAGGACTGCAGTGTTGGCTTTGAGTTTTATGCCCAGGCCCTGGGATGTGGGACTTGGAGCCAGAACCTTGTGAGTGGGAGGTGAGAGTGTAACCAACTGACGCACAAGGGGAGACCATTTGCAGGATAATGCAGAATGGTCAGGGAAAGGAGAGCTATGAGGATAGGTTGTTGAGATAGCCTGAATGGCCTCCATTTGCGCAAGGCGAATCCATCACCATAAATGAATTCAGAAAGAAAATGCACCTCAACTCCTCCAAGAAAGTGGAAATGTAACTAGTTTAGTGGATCTTTGATTTATGCATTATGTTGGTACCTGCACAAATGTGGGTGATCTCAGTTCTGGTTTCTCTGCTATATGAAGGAAATGATTCAACTGGAGAGGGTTCAGAAAAGATTTACCAGGATGTTGCCAGGGCTGGAATGTCTGAGTTATAGAAATAGGCTGGATAGGCAGGGACTTGTATCAGTGGAGCGTAGGAGGTTGAAGGGTCACCTTATAGAGATTGATAGAATCATGAGGACCATGGATAAGGTGAATGACAGGGGTCTTTTCCCCAGTGGGGGGACACTCCAAAACTAGGGGCACATTTTGCAGTGAGAGGAGAAAGATTTTAAAAAGAGAACATGAGGGACAACATTTTTTACACAGAGTAGTTTGTGTGTGGATATGTTCATGAATAGGAAATATGTTCATGAATTTGGAGGACTATGGGCCAAGTACAGGCAGGTGGGACTGGTTTAGTTTGGGAACATGGTCAGCGTGGACTAGTTGGACCGAAGGGTCTGTTTCCCTGCTGTATGACTCTATGTCTCTATGTGTTGCTCCTGAATACCCAATATGATTAATTGGAATTCCTACATATTTCCCCCAGCCACATACAACCTGTGATCTTGGTCATGTTGGTAGTGAGGGCACTGGGTTGGGAATGTTCCACAGTGAAGGTGACTGATTTAAGTTTGGTGTCCACACATCTTTGAGGATCAATGTCGATTTCCAATCATCATTCTGAGCTCAGCTCATCATTCGTTCAACGCTGCTGCCAGAACAGCTCCCTCGGACTTTACTGACATGCAGAGCTGGGAGAAGGTACCACTCCACTTTCCCAACTGCACTGGCGCACACATCTCCACCCACCTCCCCTCTGCTCCCAGCTACCAATCACTCATCTCCTCTCCCCTGCCACTGATGCCCACCTTCATCACTCCTCTTGGGGTTGGTGGGTGGTATTGACACTGTTGACAATTCAGGGCCCAATCCCCTGAGACACTTTGTAGGAAAGCTATCTCATAGTCCCCACAGGGACTCTCAAAGATAGAGTTCCAAAACCCATTAGAGAAACCTACACAGGAGGATAGGTCAGGATTGGATGGAGAGGTGACTACTGCAAGCCAGTCAGGAAGGCACTCAAAGTTCCGTTTGCAAGAACGACACAAAAGCCTTGAACATGAACGTCTACACGCTAGGAATTATGAGCCAGCAATTGAGGAAAATGGTATCTCTCTCACTGGGCTGATATGTGCCACCACGGTGACCAGTTACTATAGTGACTGGGCAAAAGGTGCCTGCACCAAGAACACCAACAGCACACCAATTCTCCGAGGTTCCTTGTTTGGCACTAATGGCAGAGCCTGCTTTGACAGAACTGGCCTTTCTGACCATCAGAGAAGGTTCATGAAATGATGATTCCCCCCAACCTACACCCACACCCACACCCACCCCGCCCCCATCCCCACCCACCCCCACCCCACTGCCACTTCACCCACTCCCACCCTCATCCACAACCCACCACCACACATCCCCATCCACACTCACCCCTATCCCACTGCCACTTCACCCACCCCCACCCTCATCCACAATCCATCACCACACATCCCCACCCACACCCACCCCTACCCCACTGCCACTTCACCCACCCCCACCCTCATCCACAACCCACCACCACACATCCCCACCCACCCCCACCCCCACCCTCATGCACAACCCACCACTACCCATCCCCTACCCCACTGCCACCTCACCCACGCCCACCCTCATCCCACCCACACACACCGCTGGAAGAATCTTTAGAGACCAACAACATTGTGGAAATTGGGTCGGGGTAGATGTTGATTGATTGGTGAGAGTGGGGGGGGGGGATTCCAATACTGCTGGACCGTACATTTAGTCCATTCCTGATTAAAGGCTCTTGCCTGAATCGTAGACTCTCCTGCTCCTCGGATGCTGCCTTGCTGTGCTTTTCCAGCATCTTCAGTACCCACTTTATCCCATTTAGCACAGGGGCCTTGCAATGTCCATTTCCGAGAATTGCGGATTTGTTCTGGTGCAGAAGGAGGCCATTTGGCCCATTATGGCTGCATCTGCATACAGCCTAGCTCTATCATTTAGTTCCAATTGCCTGCATTTTCCCCGTGTCCCTGCACCCCATTTCTATCCAAATAGCCAGCTGATGCCCCTCTTGAATACCTCAATCGAACATGCCTTCCCCATGTTACCAGGGTGTGCTTTCCAAACCCCAACTATTCGCTGTGTGGGGCAGAAATATTCCTCTCTTCACCCTTGCATCATTTGCACATCACTTTAAGTCTATGGCTTCTCATTCTTTGTTTCCTTTTATGAGTGGGAACAGTTCCTCCCAGTCTTCTCTGTCTGGCCCCCTCATGATGCTGTGAATCTCAACCAGATCTCCCTCTCAACTGCCTTCTCTCCAGAAGAACAGTCCCAAAGTCTTCCATCTATCCACATCGCTGCAGTTCCTCATCCCTGGAAACATTGTAGTAATTTGTTCCAACATCCATACAACCTCCAACCCAACTGTCCGGGTGCGTACAACCAGGATAGTGAGCTCCATCAGAGGAGACCTGAGAGGGGAATCTCTCAGAGTGTGGAGTGTGTGTGTGTGTGTGAAAGAGAGAGAGAGAGTTTGGTCTAGCTGGTTGGATAATCTGACACCTGTGGGTTTTTTTAATGATCTACTTCTCCTGTAGATCGTTCTTTTGTGAAGAATCGGGAAGCCATTGACAGACTTCAGGAGCCATTGTTAGAGATCCTGCAGAAATACTGCAAGCTGAACCACCCGCAGGACCCCCAGCATTTTGCCCGGTTGCTGGGGAGACTCACTGAGCTCAGGACCTTTAACCACCATCACTCGGATATGCTGATGTCCTGGAAGATCAATGATCAGAAGTTCACGCCTCTTCTCTGTGAGATCTGGGACGTGCAGTGATTGTCCCCCTTCCTCGCAAGCCATCTACAGGACCCAATAATTACAAATAGCCAGGAAACCAGAGCTGCCAATTCCGGAACATTCTGAACTGGCTAGTGTACCTACACCAAGGGATGTAAGTATGTTCCTGTCATCCAATTACCAGGACACAGGTTAACGACAGGGATATGACCTCTCCGCTCCATCTCACTTACCCAGGCCCACCAACAACAAGGGTCTACAGGGGCAGCATAGTCTGGAGAAACAACCCCCTATATCTCCTTGAATGAAGTTTGGCATTTTTTAAATGTTCTTTGTGATGTAAGGTTATTTGTAGTCCATTTGAGTATTTTGTCTTCTGTGAATTCTACTTCCACAGAATGGAGGATGGATATTCAGGGAGAGCTACTGCAATATCAAGGATCACAAGATTGGGGAAGCGTGCAGGAAATTAAGACCCACTCTTCCTGAAGTCATGACAGATGTGAACAGATTTAGTTAGACAATCAAAATTTATCTGAAGGAAATTGCTCCTCAGGATTCTATACTTAACAAGAAATAAACTCTTTATTACAAGAAAATAGTCTTTAACTAATGGCAAACAGGAAGTAGGAATTGTTAACTTTAATTTAAACTCTATCTTTCTTAAATTAGCCCCTTCTCAAGACATGATATGGAGGTGCCAGCATTGGTCTGAGGTGGACAAAGTCAAAAGTCACATCACACCAGGTTATAGTCCAACAGGTTTATTTGAAATGGCAAGCTTTTGGAGTGGCATGTGTTCACCTGGTGAAGGGGCAGTGCTCTGAAAGCTTGTGATTTCAAATAAACCTGTTGGACTATAACCTGGTGTCCTGTGACTTCTGACTTTGACCTGCAAGAAGCAATATCATTCACAGCTCACAGCATGCTCCAGTCAATGTGATGTTAAAAATGTCTCTGCATATTCTCCTTGGTTTAAAGTACTACTTTTGTTTAAAAATGTACAGCCCAACGGAAAAGGAGGAAAACTAAACATGTCGTCTTTACAAAAGCTTTGCCTTTCCATTCCTGCATACCTGAAGAGAAAGATTACAGGATATAAATTGATGGATTTAATTTAGTGGAGGGCTTGTCAGCTAGTTTCAAATGCAGACTGATGGGAAAAGATGTGAAGAAATGCTAATAATGGATGGAGTGTTTAATAAATGATCGAGGTCTATTCAATTCTCGACAGATGGAAAAAGACCTGTACATGTTCCTTAGATTCTCAGTTCTGTGGTGAATCCAAAACCGTCTGACCTCAAACTTAAGAAGAATCATAGAAATTAGGAGCAGGAGGAGGCCATTCGGCCCTTCGAGCCTGCTCCACCATTCAATACTATCATGGCTGATCATCCAACTCAGTCCCTCTGTTCCTGCTTTCTCCCCGGACCCTTTAGCCATAAAACTCCTGTTTGAAAATACTCAATGTTTTGCCTCAACTGTCTTCAATGGCTGAGAATTCCACAGCTCCCCACTCTCTGGGTGAAGACATTGTTCTGCATCTCAGTCCTTAAAGATCTATTCCCTATCATTTAGATTGTAAAAGATCCCATTGCCTCTATTTTAAGAAACATTGTGGAGCATATGAACATACAAGCTAGAAGTAGGTCGTTCAGCCCTTTGAGACTGGTTGCCCATTCAATAGGTTCATGGCTGATTTGACCATTCTACTCTACCCCCAGGGAACCTTTCACACCTCTGCTCATCAAAAATCTATCTACCTCAGCCCCCAAAATAGTCAAGGACTCTGCTTCCACCACGTTTCAGGAAGAGAGCTCCAAAGGCCTTGAATTCTCTAAGAAAAGGTTTCTTCTCCTCTCTGTCTAGCCTCTCCCAAATCCTCTCCACATTCACCCTGTCAAGGCTTGGTACGATCTTTTATCACGTTGTCTCTTATTGTTTCTGAACTCCAGTGGATACAAGCCCAGTCTATCCAACCCTTCCCCATCAGAAAACTCCTCATTCCAGGGACTAGACTGATAAACTTTCACTGGACTATCTCCAATACATTTACATCCTACCTGTAGCCTCACCCAATGCCTTTTTCAATATACATTTCTCATCAGTTAAAATCTGCTTAAACTGACTTGGAGAAGCTTATAAAAAAGGTCCCCACTAATTTAACTTTAAGTCCAATGCTAGTCCAGGCTGGTAAATGAGTTTGTTGCTAAACTAGTTCTTGGGCACACATTGTATGTTGGAAAAATGGTCAGAACACACGCTAATGTCCACTGCAATGACTACTTCAGTGTGTCTGACATCATCACAATGGTTATACATCCAAAAGAACTTTCATCGGCTGTGAAGCATTTGGAGAGATATAGAGGATGTCTAAGGCAGTATGGAAATGTAAGTTCTTGCCTTGTTCTTAAAAGCATTTTAGCTGTTTGGTGAAACTAAACTGGACCTGGACCACTTCTGTGATTTGGTATTTAAGGCAAATTGAAAAGTCTTCCACATTATTTTACTGTGAATAGGAAGTTCAGAAATTTTCCCACGTGATGATTTGTTTCTTCAATATGGCAATCAATCAGGTATTAAATTGTGACTTGGGATTGCAGCTCACTTTAAAAAAGAAAATAAATTGCATTGTATATGAACACGAGTAGGACATTCAGCCCTTCAAATATATTACCCCATTCTATAAGATCATGGCTGATCTGATTTTTAACCTGGACTCTACATTACATTCCTCATTTCCCTGATAATCTTTCACACTCGCAGTAACTAAGAATCAATCTCACGCTGTCTTAAAAATATTAAAGATTCTGCATCCACTTTTTTTTTTAAGGACAGACATTCCAAAGTTTCACAACCCTCTGAAAGGAAAACGTTTCCTCATCTCTGACTTAAATGAGTGTCCCTTGGTTTTAAATGAGGCACATCCCTTCCCCACCAATGCCAGCAGCAATTCTCAATTTTCTCACAAAAGGAAACATTCCTTTAAGATCCGCCCGGCCAAGTCCCTTAAGTTCTTATGATTAAAATAGATCACCTTTTACCCTTGAAAGCTCTGGAAGATCTAGCCTTTCTTCAATCCACTTATTCCGGTGTGACCATTGTGAAACCTTGGCAGGATAAAACTACGTTAAAACTGAAGGCATTGCAGTTCACGTTCATAACATGTTGTACATTGATGTTATTAAGGAATTCTACATTATATAACAATTAGTTTAATGTGTGATACCATGCGTGTTTTGATCACTTGATCAGAAAAGTATCTGTGAAGTATGTACATAATACTGAATAAAAGATGAATTAATAGTATTTCTTGAAGTAACCTAAAACTGAGTCTACCATTTCTTAACCATCGAGACATATGCAGTGACACAGGCACACACAGAGAGACAGACACACACACACAGAGACAGACACACACACAGAGAGACAGACACACACAGAGAGAGACAGACACACACACAGAGAGACAGACACACACACAGAGACAGACACACACAGAGAGAGACAGACACACAAACACAGAGAGACAGACACACAAACACAGAGAGAGACAGACACACACAGAGAGACAGGCACACGCACAGAGAGACAGACACAAACAGAGAGAGACAGACACACACACAGAGACAGACACACACAGAGAGAACAGACACACACAGAGAGACAGACACACACACACAGAGACAGGCACACACACAGAGAGACAGACACACACAGAGAGAGACAGACACACACACAGAGAGACAGACACACACACAGAGACAGACACACACAGAGAGAGACAGACACACAAACACAGAGAGACAGACACACAAACACAGAGAGAGACAGACACACACAGAGAGACAGGCACACGCACAGAGAGACAGACACAAACAGAGAGAGACAGACACACACACAGAGACAGACACACACAGAGAGAACAGACACACACAGAGAGACAGACACACACACACAGAGACAGGCACACACACAGAGAGACAGACACACACAGAGAGAGACAGACACACACAGAGAGACAGACACACACACAGAGACAGGCACACACACACAGAGACAGACACACACAGAGAGACAGACACACACACACACAGAGACAGACACACACACAGAGAGACAGACACACACACACAGAGAGACAGACAGAGAGAGAGAGAGACAGACACACACAGAGAGACAGACACACACACAGAGAGACAGACAGACACACAGAGAGACAGACACACACAGAGAGAGACACACACACACACACAGAGACAGACACACACAGAGAGAGACAGACACACAAACACAGAGAGACAGACACACACAGAGAGACAGGCACACACAGAGAGACAGGCACACACACAGAGAGACAGACACACACAGAGAGACAGACACACACACACAGAGAAGACACACACACAGAGAGACAGACACAAACAGAGAGAGACAGACACACACAGAGAGACAGACACACACAGAGAGAGACAGACACACACAGAGAGACAGACACACACACAGAGAGACAGACACACACACACACAGAGACAGGCACACAGACAGAGAGACAGGCACACAGACAGAGAGACAGACAGACACACAGAGAGACAGACACACAGAGAGAGAGACACACACACACACAGAGACAGACACACACAGAGAGAGACAGACACACAAACACAGAGAGACAGACACACACACACACAGAGACAGACAGACACACAGAGAGACAGACACACACAGAGAGAGACACACACACACAGAGATAGGCACACACACAGAGAGACAGACACACACACAGAGACAGACACACACACACACACAGAGACAGACACACACAGAGAGACAGACACACACACACACACAGAGACAGACACACACACAGAGAGACAGACACACACACACAGAGAGACAGACACAAACAGAGAGAGACAGACACACACAGAGAGACAGACACACACAGAGAGAGACAGACACACACAGAGAGACAGACACACACACACACAGACAGACACACACACACACACAGACAGGCACACAGACAGAGAGACAGACACACACAGAGAGACAGACACACACACACACAGACAGACACACACACACACAGAGACAGGCACACACACAGAGAGACAGACACACACAGAGAGACAGACACACACACACACACAGAGACAGACACACACACACACACAGACAGACACACACACTCACAGACACACACACACACAGAGACAGGCACACACACAGAGAGACAGACACACACAGAGACAGACACACACACACAGAGACAGACACACACACAGAGAGACAGACACACACAGAGAGAGACAGACACACACACAGAGAGACAGACACACACACAGAGACAGACACACACAGAGAGAGACAGACACACAAACACAGAGAGACAGACACACAAACACAGAGAGAGACAGACACACACAGAGAGACAGGCACACGCACAGAGAGACAGACACAAACAGAGAGAGACAGACACACACACAGAGACAGACACACACACACAGAGAGAACAGACACACACAGAGAGACAGACACACACACACAGAGACAGGCACACACACAGAGAGACAGACACACACAGAGAGAGACAGACACACACAGAGAGACAGACACACACACAGAGACAGGCACACACACACAGAGACAGACACACACAGAGAGACAGACACACACACACACAGAGACAGACACACACACAGAGAGACAGACAGACACACACAGAGAGACAGACAGAGAGAGAGAGAGACAGACACACACAGAGAGACAGACACACACACAGAGAGACAGACAGACACACAGAGAGACAGACACACACAGAGAGAGACACACACACACACAGAGACAGACACACACAGAGAGAGACAGACACACAAACACAGAGAGACAGACACACACAGAGAGACAGGCACACACAGAGAGACAGACACACACACAGAGAGACAAACACACACAGAGAGACAGACACACACACACAGAGAAGACACACACACAGAGAGACAGACACAAACAGAGAGAGACAGACACACACAGAGAGACAGACACACACAGAGAGAGACAGACACAGAGAGAGAGAGACACACACACACACAGAGACAGACACACACAGAGAGAGACAGACACACAAACACAGAGAGACAGACACACACACACACAGAGACAGACAGACACACAGAGAGACAGACACACACAGAGAGAGAGACACACACACAGAGATAGGCACCCACACAGAGAGACAGACACACACACAGAGACAGACACACACACACACAGAGACAGACACACACAGAGAGACAGACACACACACACACACAGAGACAGACACACACACAGAGAGACAGACACACACACACACAGAGACAGACACAAACAGAGAGAGACAGACACACACAGAGAGACAGACACACACAGAGAGAGACAGACACACACAGAGAGACAGACACACACACACAGAGACAGACACACACACACACAGAGACAGGCACACAGACAGAGAGACAGACACACACAGAGAGACAGACACACACACACACACAGAGACAGACACACACACACACACACAGACACACACACACACAGACACACACACACACAGAGACAGGCACACACACAGAGAGACAGACACACACAGAGAGAGACAGACACACACACACACACACAGAGACAGACACACACACACAGAGACAGACACACACAGAGAGAGACAGACACACACACACACACAGACAGACACACACACACAGAGACAGACACACACAGAGAGACAGACACACACAGAGAGAGACAGACACACACAGAGAGACAGACACACACACACAGAGACAGGCACACAAACACAGTTTCACAGACAGACACACACAGAGACAGGCACACACACAGAGAGACAGACACACAGAGAGAGAGACAGACACACACAGAGAGACAGACACACACACAGAGAGACAGACACACACACACACAGAGACAGGCACACACACAGAGAGACAGACACACAAAGAGAGAGACAGACACACACAGAGAGACAGACACACACACAGAGAGACAGACACACACACACACAGAGACAGGCACACACACAGAGAGACAGACACAGAGAGAGTGAGACAGACACACACAGAGAGACAGACACACACACAGAGAGACAGACACACACACACAGAGAGACAGGCACACACACAGAGAGACAGACACACACAGAGAGACAGACACACACACACACAGAGACAGACACACACACACACAGACAGGCACACACACAGAGAGACAGACACACACAGAGAGAGACAGACACACACAGAGAGACAGACACACACAGAGAGAGACAGACACACACACAGAGAGAGACAGGCACACACACAGAGAGACAGACAGACACACAGAGAGACAAACACACACAGAGAGAGACACACACACACAGAGAGACAGACACACACAGAGAGAGACAGACACACAAACACAGAGAGACAGACACACACAGAGAGACAGGCACACACAGAGAGACAGACACACACACAGAGAGACAGACACACACAGAGAGACAGACACACACACACAGAGAAGACACACACACAGAGAGACAGACACAAACAGAGAGAGACAGACACACACAGAGAGACAGACACACACAGAGAGAGACAGACACACACAGAGAGTCAGACACACACACAGAGAGACAGACACACACACACAGAGAGACAGGCACACAGACAGAGAGACAGGCACACAGACAGAGAGACAGACAGACACACAGAGAGACAGACACACAGAGAGAGAGACACACACACACACAGAGACAGACACACACAGAGAGAGACAGACACACAAACACAGAGAGACAGACACACACACACACAGAGACAGACAGACACACAGAGAGACAGACACACACAGAGAGAGACACACACACACAGAGATAGGCACACACACAGAGAGACAGACACACACACAGAGACAGACACACACACACACACAGAGACAGACACACACAGAGAGACAGACACACACACACACACAGAGACAGACACACACACAGAGAGACAGACACACACACACAGAGAGACAGACACAAACAGAGAGAGACAGACACACACAGAGAGACAGACACACACAGAGAGAGACAGACACACACAGAGAGACAGACACACACACACAGAGACAGACACACACACACACAGAGACAGGCACACAGACAGAGAGACAGACACACACAGAGAGACAGACACACACAGAGAGACAGACACACACACACACACAGAGACAGACACACACACACACAGACAGACACACACACACACAGACACACACACACACACAGACAGGCACACACACAGAGAGACAGACACACACACAGAGAGAGACAGACACACACACACACACAGAGACAGACACACACACACACACAGAGACAGACACACACACACAGAGACAGACACACACACACACACAGACAGACACACACACACAGAGACAGACACACACAGAGAGACAGACACACAGAGAGAGAGAGAGACACACACAGAGAGAGACAGACACACACAGAGAGACAGACACACACACACAGAGACAGGCACACAAACACATTTTCACAGACAGACACACACAGAGACAGGCACACACACAGAGAGACAGACACACAGAGAGAGAGACAGACACACACAGAGAGACAGACACACACACAGAGAGACAGACACACACACACACAGAGACAGGCACACACACAGAGAGACAGACACACAAAGAGAGAGACAGACACACACAGAGAGACAGACACACACACAGAGAGACAGACACACACACACACAGAGACAGGCACACACACAGAGAGACAGACACAGAGAGAGTGAGACAGACACACACAGAGAGACAGACACACACAGAGAGAGACAGACACACACACACACAGAGACAGGCACACACACAGAGAGACAGACACACACAGAGAGACAGACACACACACACACAGAGACAGACACACACACACACAGACAGGCACACACACAGAGAGACAGACACACACAGAGAGAGACAGACACACACAGAGAGACAGACACACACAGAGAGAGACAGACACACACACAGAGAGAGACAGGCACACACACAGAGAGACAGACACACACAGAGAGACAGACACACACACACACAGAGACAGACACACACACACACACAGACAGGCACACACACAGAGAGACAGACACACACACACACAGACAGGCACACACACAGAGAGACAGACACACACAGAGAGACAGACACACACACAGAGAGACAGACACACACACACACAGAGACAGGCACACACACAGAGAGACAGACACAGAGAGAGAGAGACAGACACACACAGAGAGACAGACACACACACAGAGAGACAGACACACACACACAGAGAGACAGGCACACACACAGAGAGACAGACACAGAGAGAGAGAGACAGACACACACAGAGAGACAGACACACACACAGAGAGACAGACACACACACACACAGAGACAGGCACACACACAGAGAGACAGACACACACAGAGAGACAGACACACACACACACAGAGACAGGCACACACACAGAGAGACAGACACAAACAGAGAGACAGACACACACACACAGAGACAGACACACACACACAGAGACAGACACACAGAGAGAGACAGACACACACACAGAGAGACAGACACAGAGAGAGAGAGACAGACACACACAGAGAGACAGACACACACACAGAGAGACAGACACACACACACACAGAGACAGGCACACACACAGAGAGACAGACACAGAGAGAGAGAGACAGACACACACAGAGAGACAGACACACACACAGAGAGACAGACACACACACACACACAGACAGGCACACACACAGAGAGACAGACACACACAGAGAGACAGACACACACACACACAGAGACAGGCACACACACAGAGACAGGCACACACACAGAGAGACAGACACACACACACAGAGACAGACACACACAGAGAGAGACAGACACACACAGAGAGAGACAGACACACACACACAGAGACAGACACACAAACACAGTTTCACAGACAGACTCACACAGAGACAGGCACACAAACACAGTTTCACAGACAGACACACACAGAGACAGGCACACACACAGAGAGACAGACACACACAGAGACAGGCACACACACAGAGAGACAGACACACACACACAGAGACAGACACACAAACACAGTTTCACAGACAGACACACACAGAGACAGGCACACACACACACAGAGACAGACACACACACAGAGAGACAGGCACACACACAGAGAGACAGACACACACACACACAGAGACAGGCACACACACAGAGAGACAGACACACAGAGAGAGAGACAGGCACACACAGAGAGACAGACACACACACAGAGAGACAGACACACACACACACAGAGACAGGCACACACACAGAGAGACAGACACACACAGAGAGACAGACACACACACAGAGAGACAGACACACAAACACAGTTTCACAGACAGACTCACACAGAGACAGGCACACAAACACAGTTTCACAGACAGACACACACAGAGACAGGCACACACACAGAGAGACAGACACACACAGAGACAGGCACACACACAGAGAGACAGACACACACACACAGAGACAGACACACAAACACAGTTTCACAGACAGACACACACAGAGACAGGCACACACACACAGAGAGACAGACACACAAACACAGTTTCACAGACAGACACACACACAGAGACAGGCACACACACAGAGACAGGCACACACACAGAGAGACAGGCACACACACAGAGAGACAGACACACACACAGAGACAGGCACACACAGAGAGACAGACACACAAACACAGTTTCACAGACAGACACACACAGAGACAGGCACACACACAGAGAGACAGACACACACACACAGAGACAGACACACAAACACAGTTTCACAGACAGACACACACACAGACAGGCACACACACAGAGAGACAGACACACAAACACAGTTTCACAGACAGACACACACAGAGACAGGCACACACACAGAGAGACAGACACACACACACAGAGACAGACACACAAACACAGTTTCACAGACAGACACACACACAGACAGGCACACACACACAGAGACAGACACACAAACACAGTTTCACAGACAGACACACACACAGACAGGCACACAGACAGAGAGACAGGCACACAGACAGAGAGACAGACAGACACACAGAGAGACAGACACACAGAGAGAGAGACACACACACACACAGAGACAGACACACACAGAGAGAGACAGACACACAAACACAGAGAGACAGACACACACACACACAGAGACAGACAGACACACAGAGAGACAGACACACACAGAGAGAGACACACACACACAGAGATAGGCACACACACAGAGAGACAGACACACACACAGAGACAGACACACACACACACAGAGACAGACACACACAGAGAGACAGACACACACACACACACAGAGACAGACACACACACAGAGAGACAGACACACACACACAGAGAGACAGACACAAACAGAGAGAGACAGACACACACAGAGAGACAGACACACACAGAGAGAGACAGACACACACAGAGAGACAGACACACACACACAGAGACAGACACACACACACACAGAGACAGGCACACAGACAGAGAGACAGACACACACAGAGAGACAGACACACACAGAGAGACAGACACACACACACACACAGAGACAGACACATACACACACAGACAGACACACACACACACAGACACACACACACACAGAGACAGGCACACACACAGAGAGACAGACACACACAGAGAGAGACAGACACACACACACACACAGAGACAGACACACACACACAGAGACAGACACACACAGAGAGAGACAGACACACACACACACACAGACAGACACACACACACAGAGACAGACACACACAGAGAGACAGACACACACAGAGAGAGACAGACACACACAGAGAGACAGACACACACACACAGAGACAGGCACACAAACACAGTTTCACAGACAGACACACACAGAGACAGGCACACACACAGAGAGACAGACACACAGAGAGAGAGACAGACACACACAGAGAGACAGACACACACACAGAGAGACAGACACACACACACAGAGAGACAGGCACACACACAGAGAGACAGACACACAAAGAGAGAGACAGACACACACAGAGAGACAGACACACACACAGAGAGACAGACACACACACACACACACACAGAGACAGGCACACACACACAGAGACAGACACAGAGAGAGTGAGACAGACACACACAGAGAGACAGACACACACACAGAGAGACAGACACACACACACAGAGAGACAGGCACACACACAGAGAGACAGACACACACAGAGAGACAGACACACACACACACAGAGACAGACACACACACACACAGACAGGCACACACACAGAGAGACAGACACACACAGAGAGAGACAGACACACACAGAGAGACAGACACACACAGAGAGAGACAGACACACACACAGAGAGAGACAGGCACACACACAGAGAGACAGACACACACAGAGAGACAGACACACACACACACAGAGACAGACACACACACACACACACAGACAGGCACACACACAGAGAGACAGACACACACACACACACAGACAGGCACACACACAGAGAGACAGACACACACAGAGAGACAGACACACACACAGAGAGACAGACACACACACACACAGAGACAGGCACACACACAGAGAGACAGACACAGAGAGAGAGAGACAGACACACACAGAGAGACAGACACACACACAGAGAGACAGACACACACACACAGAGAGACAGGCACACACACAGAGAGACAGACACACAGAGAGAGAGACAGACACACAGAGAGACAGACACACACACAGAGAGACAGACACACACACACACAGAGACAGGCACACACACAGAGAGACAGACACACACAGAGAGACAGACACACACACACACAGAGACAGGCACACACACAGAGAGACAGACACACACAGAGAGACAGACACACACACACACAGACAGACACACACACACAGAGACAGACACACAGAGAGAGACAGACACACACACAGAGAGACAGACACAGAGAGAGAGAGACAGACACACACAGAGAGACAGACACACACACACAGAGACAGACACACACACACACAGAGACAGGCACACACACACAGAGACAGACAGAGAGAGAGAGAGACAGACACACACAGAGAGACAGACACACACACAGAGAGACAGACACACACACACACAGAGACAGGCACACACACAGAGAGACAGACACACACAGAGAGACAGACACACACACACACAGAGACAGGCACACACACAGAGAGACAGACACACACAGAGAGACAGACACACACACACAGAGACAGACACACACAGAGAGACAGACACATACAGAGAGAGACAGACACACACAGAGAGACAGACACACACACACAGAGACAGACACACAAACACAGTTTCACAGACAGACTCACACAGAGACAGGCACACAAACACAGTTTCACAGACAGACACACACAGAGACAGGCACACACACAGAGAGACAGACACACACAGAGACAGGCACACACACAGAGAGACAGACACACACACACAGAGACAGACACACAAACACAGTTTCACAGACAGACACACACAGAGACAGGCACACACACACACAGAGACAGACACACACACAGAGACAGGCACACACACAGAGAGACAGGCACACACACAGAGAGACAGACACACACACACACAGAGACAGGCACACACACAGAGAGACAGACACACAGAGAGAGAGACAGGCACACACAGAGAGACAGACACACACACAGAGAGACAGACACACACACACACAGAGACAGGCACACACACAGAGAGACAGACACACACAGAGAGACAGACACACACACAGAGAGACAGACACACAAACACAGTTTCACAGACAGACTCACACAGAGACAGGCACACAAACACAGTTTCACAGACAGACACACACAGAGACAGGCACACACACAGAGAGACAGACACACACAGAGACAGGCACACACACAGAGAGACAGACACACACACACACAGACAGACACACAAACACAGTTTCACAGACAGACACACACAGAGACAGGCACACACACACACAGAGACAGACACACACAGAGAGACAGACACACACACACAGAGACAGACACACACACACAGAGACAGACACACAGAGAGAGACAGACACACACACAGAGAGACAGACACAGAGAGAGAGAGACAGACACACACAGAGAGACAGACACACACACAGAGAGACAGACACACACACACACAGAGACAGGCACACACACAGAGAGACAGACACAGAGAGAGAGAGACAGACACACACAGAGAGACAGACACACACACAGAGAGACAGACACACACACACACACAGACAGGCACACACACAGAGAGACAGACACACACAGAGAGACAGACACACACACACACAGAGACAGGCACACACACAGAGACAGGCACACACACAGAGAGACAGACACACACACACAGAGACAGACACACACAGAGAGAGACAGACACACACAGAGAGAGACAGACACACACACACAGAGACAGACACACAAACACAGTTTCACAGACAGACTCACACAGAGACAGGCACACAAACACAGTTTCACAGACAGACACACACAGAGACAGGCACACACACAGAGAGACAGACACACACAGAGACAGGCACACACACAGAGAGACAGACACACACACACAGAGACAGACACACAAACACAGTTTCACAGACAGACACACACAGAGACAGGCACACACACACACAGAGACAGACACACACACAGAGAGACAGGCACACACACAGAGAGACAGACACACACACACAGAGAGACAGGCACACACACAGAGAGACAGACACACAGAGAGAGAGACAGGCACACACAGAGAGACAGACACACACACAGAGAGACAGACACACACACACACAGAGACAGGCACACACACAGAGAGACAGACACACACAGAGAGACAGACACACACACAGAGAGACAGACACACAAACACAGTTTCACAGACAGACTCACACAGAGACAGGCACACAAACACAGTTTCACAGACAGACACACACAGAGACAGGCACACACACAGAGAGACAGACACACACAGAGACAGGCACACACACAGAGAGACAGACACACACACACAGAGACAGACACACAAACACAGTTTCACAGACAGACACACACAGAGACAGGCACACACACACAGAGAGACAGACACACAAACACAGTTTCACAGACAGACACACACACAGAGACAGGCACACACACAGAGAGACAGGCACACACACAGAGAGACAGACACACACACAGAGACAGGCACACACAGAGAGACAGACACACAAACACAGTTTCACAGACAGACACACACAGAGACAGGCACACACACAGAGAGACAGACACACACACACAGAGACAGACACACAAACACAGTTTCACAGACAGACACACACACAGACAGGCACACACACAGAGAGACAGACACACAAACACAGTTTCACAGACAGACACACACACAGACAGGCACACACACAGAGAGACAGACACACACACACAGAGACAGACACACAAACACAGTTTCACAGACAGACACACACACAGACAGGCACACACACACAGAGACAGACACACAAACACAGTTTCACAGACAGACACACACACAGACAGGCACACAGACAGAGAGACAGGCACACAGACAGAGAGACAGACAGACACACAGAGAGACAGACACACAGAGAGAGAGACACACACACACACAGAGACAGACACACACAGAGAGAGACAGACACACAAACACAGAGAGACAGACACACACACACACAGAGACAGACAGACACACAGAGAGACAGACACACACAGAGAGAGACACACACACACAGAGATAGGCACACACACAGAGAGACAGACACACACACAGAGACAGACACACACACACACAGAGACAGACACACACAGAGAGACAGACACACACACACACACAGAGACAGACACACACACAGAGAGACAGACACACACACACAGAGAGACAGACACAAACAGAGAGAGACAGACACACACAGAGAGACAGACACACACAGAGAGAGACAGACACACACAGAGAGACAGACACACACACACAGAGACAGACACACACACACACAGAGACAGGCACACAGACAGAGAGACAGACACACACAGAGAGACAGACACACACAGAGAGACAGACACACACACACACACAGAGACAGACACATACACACACAGACAGACACACACACACACAGACACACACACACACAGAGACAGGCACACACACAGAGAGACAGACACACACAGAGAGAGACAGACACACACACACACACAGAGACAGACACACACACACAGAGACAGACACACACAGAGAGAGACAGACACACACACACACACAGACAGACACACACACACAGAGACAGACACACACAGAGAGACAGACACACACAGAGAGAGACAGACACACACAGAGAGACAGACACACACACACAGAGACAGGCACACAAACACAGTTTCACAGACAGACACACACAGAGACAGGCACACACACAGAGAGACAGACACACAGAGAGAGAGACAGACACACACAGAGAGACAGACACACACACAGAGAGACAGACACACACACACAGAGAGACAGGCACACACACAGAGAGACAGACACACAAAGAGAGAGACAGACACACACAGAGAGACAGACACACACACAGAGAGACAGACACACACACACACACACACAGAGACAGGCACACACACAGAGAGACAGACACAGAGAGAGTGAGACAGACACACACAGAGAGACAGACACACACACAGAGAGACAGACACACACACACAGAGAGACAGGCACACACACAGAGAGACAGACACACACACAGAGACAGACACACACACACACAGAGACAGACACACACACACACAGACAGGCACACACACAGAGAGACAGACACACACAGAGAGAGACAGACACACACAGAGAGACAGACACACACAGAGAGAGACAGACACACACACAGAGAGAGACAGGCACACACACAGAGAGACAGACACACACAGAGAGACAGACACACACACACACAGAGACAGACACACACACACACACACAGACAGGCACACACACAGAGAGACAGACACACACACACACACAGACAGGCACACACACAGAGAGACAGACACACACAGAGAGACAGACACACACACAGAGAGACAGACACACACACACACAGAGACAGGCACACACACAGAGAGACAGACACAGAGAGAGAGAGACAGACACACACAGAGAGACAGACACACACACAGAGAGACAGACACACACACACAGAGAGACAGGCACACACACAGAGAGACAGACACAGAGAGAGAGAGACAGACACACACAGAGAGACAGACACACACACAGAGAGACAGACACACACACACACAGAGACAGGCACACACACAGAGAGACAGACACACACAGAGAGACAGACACACACACACACAGAGACAGGCACACACACAGAGAGACAGACACACACAGAGAGACAGACACACACACACACAGACAGACACACACACACAGAGACAGACACACAGAGAGAGACAGACACACACACAGAGAGACAGACACAGAGAGAGAGAGACAGACACACACAGAGAGACAGACACACACACACAGAGACAGACACACACACACACAGAGACAGGCACACACACACAGAGACAGACACAGAGAGAGAGAGACAGACACACACAGAGAGACAGACACACACACAGAGAGACAGACACACACACACACAGAGACAGGCACACACACAGAGAGACAGACACACACAGAGAGACAGACACACACACACACAGAGACAGGCACACACACAGAGAGACAGACACACACAGAGAGACAGACACACACACACAGAGACAGACACACACAGAGAGACAGACACATACAGAGAGAGACAGACACACACAGAGAGACAGACACACACACACAGAGACAGACACACAAACACAGTTTCACAGACAGACTCACACAGAGACAGGCACACAAACACAGTTTCACAGACAGACACACACAGAGACAGGCACACACACAGAGAGACAGACACACACAGAGACAGGCACACACACAGAGAGACAGACACACACACACAGAGACAGACACACAAACACAGTTTCACAGACAGACACACACAGAGACAGGCACACACACACACAGAGACAGACACACACACAGAGACAGGCACACACACAGAGAGACAGGCACACACACAGAGAGACAGACACACACACACAGAGAGACAGGCACACACACAGAGAGACAGACACACAGAGAGAGAGACAGGCACACACAGAGAGACAGACACACACACAGAGAGACAGACACACACACACACAGAGACAGGCACACACACAGAGAGACAGACACACACAGAGAGACAGACACACACACAGAGAGACAGACACACAAACACAGTTTCACAGACAGACTCACACAGAGACAGGCACACAAACACAGTTTCACAGACAGACACACACAGAGACAGGCACACACACAGAGAGACAGACACACACAGAGACAGGCACACACACAGAGAGACAGACACACACACACACAGACAGACACACAAACACAGTTTCACAGACAGACACACACAGAGACAGGCACACACACACAGAGAGACAGACACACAAACACAGTTTCACAGACAGACACACACACACAGACAGGCACACACACAGAGAGACAGGCACACACACAGAGAGACAGACACACACACAGAGACAGGCACACACAGAGAGACAGACACACAAACACAGTTTCACAGACAGACTCTCACAGAGACAGGCACACACACAGAGAGACAGACACACACACAGAGACAGACACACAAACACAGTTTCACAGACAGACACACACAGAGACAGGCACACACACACACAGAGACAGACACACACACAGAGACAGGCACACACACAGAGAGACAGGCACACACACAGAGAGACAGACACACACACACAGAGAGACAGGCACACACACAGAGAGACAGACACACAGAGAGAGAGACAGGCACACACAGAGAGACAGACACACACACAGAGAGACAGACACACACACACACAGAGACAGGCACACACACAGAGAGACAGACACACACAGAGAGACAGACACACACACAGAGAGACAGACACACAAACACAGTTTCACAGACAGACTCACACAGAGACAGGCACACAAACACAGTTTCACAGACAGACACACACAGAGACAGGCACACACACAGAGAGACAGACACACACAGAGACAGGCACACACACAGAGAGACAGACACACACACACACAGACAGACACACAAACACAGTTTCACAGACAGACACACACAGAGACAGGCACACACACACAGAGAGACAGACACACAAACACAGTTTCACAGACAGACACACACACACAGACAGGCACACACACAGAGAGACAGGCACACACACAGAGAGACAGACACACACACAGAGACAGGCACACACAGAGAGACAGACACACAAACACAGTTTCACAGACAGACACACACAGAGACAGGCACACACACAGAGAGACAGACACACACACACAGAGACAGACACACAAACACAGTTTCACAGACAGACACACACACAGACAGGCACACACACAGAGAGACAGACACACACACACAGAGACAGACACACAAACACAGTTTCACAGACAGACACACAAACACAGTTTCACAGACAGACACGCACAGAGACAGGCACACACACACAGACAGATAAACGTACACATAGAGACAGACACACAGTCTCACGAACAGACACATAAACAGTTAGCAACACATAAAAACATGAATTTGAAAGGTTATAAAAGGATAATTCCATTTGATGAGGCCAATCTGGAACACAGGGTTTGGTGACTGATTTGTGTTTGATTTTTTTTCAAATTCCTTCATTGCTTTTTCAGTTCTTTGCTGTCAACACAAGGTTATTTCCAGCAAAACTTTGGTTTTTTTGGTTTATTTTAGTTATTAGTTGAGAATTAACCCTTTGAATACTTTGGAAGACCCTTTTTTCCCCCTTCCCTTGGCTTGAATAAGGACATAGTTTGGAGGAAAAGCACGTTGGGAATACATATCGGGTGAGCTGTGTTAGTAGGAGCTGGATTTGTTGGTTCCTTTCAGACAGGAGGGAGGGGGAGATGAATCTTGATGCTTTTCCTTCAGAGGGAGGTTTCTCTCTGCTGCTCTGCCAGAGAAATGGTCTCATCCTCAGAAACCAATCCCAACGTTGGTGTTGAGGTGGGTTCTCTCACATTCACCCCAATTGTTTGAGGAGAAAAACAAACCAACCAATGTGGCTGGGTAGGTTTACCCAGAACATTACCGAGTGGTGACCATGTATCTGATGTCGATATCCCCTAAAGAGTAACACAGCCTCTCCAGAACCTTCTCTCTTTATTTCCTCTGCCAGCTGCAGTGAACATGGCATTTAAAACTGCAGCCTTTCTCTTTCCATAGAGCTCTTAATTCAAAGCGATACTTTTAAAAGTCTTGGTCCACCAAGAAGATAGATGAAGGCAGAATGGAACATGATGTCAATGTGGACTTTAGCAATGTGTTTGACAAGTTCTGGATGGTAGGCAAAAGTGAGGTCTGCAGATGCTGGAAATCAGAGTCTAAATTAGAGTGGTGCTGGAAAAGCACAGCTGGTCAGGCAGCATCCGAGGAGCAGGAGAATCGATATCCTGATGAAGGGCTTTTGCCCGAAATATTGATTTTCCTGCTCCTCGGATGCTGCCTGACCAGCTGTGCTTTTCCAGCACTGCTCTAATCTAAGTTCTGGATGGTAGGCTGGTTAACTGAAGTTAGAATGCAGGGGATCCAGGGAGAGCTAGCCAACTGGATACGAAATTGACTTGAAGGTAGAAGATGGTAGTGGAGGGTTGTTGTTCAGACTGGAGGCCTCTGACCAGTGTGCCATAAGGATCGGTGCTGGGTCCATGGCCTTTTGTCATTGATATAAATGATTTGGATGAGAATCCAGGAGGTTTGGTGAGTAAGTTTGTGGATGACACCAAAATTGGAGGTGTGGTGGACAGTGAAGAAGTTTATCTAAGAGTACAACGGGATTTTGATCGGCTGGGCCAATGGGCTAAGGAGTTTAATGCAGATAAATACGAGGTGTTGTGTTTTGGTAAGACAAGTCAGGGCAGGACTTATGCAGTTAATGGTAGGGTGCTGGAGAGTGTTGTCAAACAGAGGGACCTAGGGCTGCAGATACATAATTCCTTAAAATTGGCATCATAGGCAGGCAGGGTGGTGAAAAATGTGGTTGGCACGTTTGCCTTTATCAGTGAGACCATTGAGTACAGGAGTTGGGATGTCATGTTAGGGTTGTACAGGATGTTGGTGAGGCTACTTTTGGAGTACTATGTATAGTTCTGGTTGCCCTGATATAGGAAGGATAGTATTAAATTGGAGGGGCTGCAGAAAAGATTTACAAGAATGTAACTGGGACTGGGGGGTTTGAAATATAGGGAGAGGCTGCATGGGCTGGGTCTATTTTCCCTGGAGCGTCAGAAGCTACAAGGGTGACTTATAGAGGTTTATAAAATCATGAGGGGAGTGGATAAGGTGAATAGCAAAGGTCTTTTCCCCAAAACTGGAGGGCATAGGTTTGGGATGAGAGGGAAAAGATTTAAAAAGGACCTGAGGGGCAATTTTTTCACACAGAGGGTGGTATATGTTTGGAATGAGCTGTCAGGGGAAGTGACAGGGGCTGGTACAGTTAGAACATTTAAAAGGCATCTGGATGCTTATATGACTAGAAGGGTTTAGAGGGATATGGACCAAATACTGGCAAGTGGGACTAGATTAAGTTAAGAAATCTAGTCGGCATGGAAGGTTGGATTGAAGGGTTTGCTTCTGTGCTGTAAAGCTCTATGACAATGACTTTATATTCTGATTAAAGATGAGTTTCCACAAAGAGAGAGAAATTAAATACTTGCATTTATATAGCATCTTTCTTGTGATTGGGAGATTTGAAAGCGTTTTACAGCCAATGAAGTGCAGCCATTCTAATTTCAGAATATTACGTGGGATTTCTATAGTATGGAAACCTTTATATTTACTTGTAAATTGGTGTTTAGCCTCCAGGAATGTTCCGACTGATTACTTCATTTTAGCCTATAAACAGATCCTTTCATTCCTCTCACTCACAAAACAAACATTTTACCTTGGACTTAAACACAAACTTTAGATCATCTTTCATTCCTGGTGATTCATTCGAAAAAGTTTAGATGAAGTCTAGCTCAAAAGACAAAATAAATATTGCTGCTTTAATTTTATGTGATCGCAGAGATGTGTTATCTGTATTCTCTGACCTTTATTACCAACTTCAGTAACAGTATCTGACATTTGCTTGCTTTGACTTTGTTTAACTATTGAAGTTCTGACTCATTCTCATAACTCACTCTCTGCCTACTCATGCTTCATTGGAAAAACTAATTTTCTGCCCTCACAGATGGACGTAAAATATCTCACAGCCGGGTTTTTGAGGAAAGCACAGGAGTTATCCAACGTGTCCTGGCAATCTTTATCCCATCACCAACATCACACAAACAGACTACTCAATATCACGTTGCTCTCTGTTGGAGGGTTGTTTTGTCTGCAGGTTGGTGACAATCCTACATTACAATAGTGATGTTGGTTTGAAAGTATTCCATTGGTTATAAAGCCATAGAATCATAGAGATGTACAGCATGGAAACAGACCCTTCGGTCCAACCCGTCCATGCCGACCAGATATCCCAACCCAATCTAGTCCCACCTGCCAGCACCCGGCCCATAATCCTCCAAACCCTTCCTATTCATATACCCATCCAAATGCCTCTTAAATGTTGCAATTGTACCAGCCTCCACCACATCCTCTGGCAGCTCATTCCATACACATACCACCCTCTGCATGAAAAAGTTGCCCCTTAGGTCTCTTTTATATCTTTCCCCTCTCACACAAACCTATGCCCTCTAATTCTGGACTCCACAATCCCAGGGAAAAGACTTTGTCTATTTATCCTATCCATGCCCCCTCATGCTTTTATAAACCTCTTTAAGGTCACCCCTCAGCCTCCGACGCTCCAGGGAAAACAGCCCCAGCTGGTTCAGCCTCTCCCTGTAGCTTAGATCCTCCAACCCTGGCACCATCCTTGTAAATCTTTTCTGAACCCTTTCAAGTTTCACAACATCTTTCCGATAGGAAGGAGACCAGAACTGCATGCAAATTTCCAACAGTGGCCTAACCAATGTCCTGCACAGACGCAACATGAGCTCCCTACTCCTGTTAAAAATCACACAACACCAGGTTATAGTCCAACAGGTTTAATTGGAAGCACTAGCTTTCGGAGCGACGCTCCTTCATCAGATGATGGTGGACGGCTCAATCCTAACGCAGAATTTATAGCAAAAATTTACAGTGTGATATAACTGAAATTATACATTGAAAAATTGATTGTCTGTCTAACATCACACTGTAAATTTTTGCTATACATTCTGTATGTTAGGATTGAGCCCTCCACTATCACCTGATGAAGGAACGTTGCTCTGAAAGCTAGTGCTTCCAATTAAACCTGTTGAACTATAACCTGGTGTTGTGTGATTTTTAACTTTGTACACCCCAGTCCAACACCGGCATCTCCAAATCATCCCAACTCCTGTACTCAATACTCTGACCAATAAAGGAAAGCATACCAAACACCTTCTTCACTATCCTATCTACCTACAACTCCACTTTCAAGGAGCTATGAACCTGCACTCCAAAGTCTCTTTGTTCAGCAACGTTCCCTAGGACCTTACCATTCAGTGCATAAGTCCTGCTAAAATCTGCTTTCCCAAAATGCAGCACCTCGCATTTATCTGAATTAAACTCCATCTGCCACTTCTCAGCCCATTGGCCCATCTGGTCCAGATCCTGTTGTAATCTGAGGTAACCCTCTTCGCTGTCCACTACACCTCCAATTTTGGTGTCATCTGCAAACTTACTAACTGTACCTCTTATGCTCGCATCCAAATCATTTATGTAAATTGCAAAAAGTAGAGGGCCCAGCACCGATCCTTGTGGCACTCCACTGGTCACAGGCCTCCACTCTGAAAAGCAACCCTCCACCACCACCCTCTGTCTTCTACCTTTGAGCCATTTCTGTATCCAAATGGCTAGTTCTCCCTGTATTCCATGAGATCTAACCTTGCTAATCAGTCTCCCATGGGGAACCTTGTCGGACGCCTTACTGAAGTCCATATAGATCACATCTACTGCTCTGCCCTCATCAATCTTCTTTGTTACTTCTTCAAAAAACTCAATCAAGTTTGTGAGACATGATTTCCCACGCACAAAGCCATGTTGACTATCCCGAATCAGTCCTTGCCTTTCCAAATACATGTACATCCTGTCCCTCAGGATTCCCTCCAACAACTTGCCCACCACCAAGGTCAGGCTTGCTGGTCTATAGTTCTCTGGCTTGTCTTTACCGCCTTTCGTAAACAGTAGCACCACGTTTGCCAACCTCCAGTCTTCCGGCACCTCACTAGTGACTATCGATGATACAAATATCTCAGCAAGAGGCCCAGCAATCACTTCTCTAGCTTCCCACAGAGTTCTCGGGTACACCTGATCAGGTCCTGGGGATTTATCCACCTTTAACCGTTTCAAGGCATCCAGCATTTCCTCCTCTGTAATATGGACATTTTGCAAGATGTCACCATCTATTACCTTATAGTCTATATCTTCCATATCCTTTTCCACAGTAAATACTGATGCAAAATATTCACTTCGCATCACCCCCATTTTCTGTGGCTCCACACAAAGGCTGCCTTGCTGATCTTTGAGGGGCCCTATTCTCTCCCTAGTTACCCTTTTGTCCTTAATATATTTGTAAAAACCCTTTGGATTCTCCTTAATTGTATTTGGCAACGCTAGCTCATGTCCCCATTTTGCCTTCCTTATTTCCCTCTTAAGTATACTTTTACTTTCTTTATACTCTTCTAAAGATTCACTCGATCTATCCTGTCTATCCCTGACATATGCTTCCTTCTTTTTCTTAACCAAACCCTCAATTTCTTTAGTCATCCAGCATTCCCTATACTTACCAGCCTTCCCTTTCGCCCTGACAGGAATATACTTTCTCTGGATTCTCGTTATCTCATTTCTGAAGGCTTCCCATTTTCCAGCCGTCCCTTTACCTGCAAACATCTGCTTCCAATCAGCTTTTTTGAAAGTTCATGCCTAATACCGTCAACATTGGCCTTTCTCCAATTTAGAACTTCAACTTTTAGATCTGGTCTATCCTTTTCCATCACGATTTTAAAACGAATAGAATTATGGTCACTGGCCCCAAAGTGCTCCCCCACTGACACCTCATTCACCTGCCCTGCCTTATTTACCAAGAGTAGGTCAAGTTTTGCACCTTCTCTAGTTGGTACATCCACATACTGAATCAGAAAATTGTCTTGTACACACTGAACAACTTCCTCTCCATCTAAAGCTTTAACACTATGACAGTCCCAGTCGATGTTTGGAAAGTTAAAATCCCCTACCATAACTATCCTATTATTCTTACAAATAGCTGAGATCTCCTTACAAGTTTGTTTCTCAATTTCCCTCTGCCTACTGGGAGGTCTATAATACCGTCCCAATAAGGTTATCATCCTTTTCTTATTTCTCAGTTCCACCCAAATAACTTCCCTGGATGTATTTCCAGGAATATCCTCCCTCAGCACAGCGGTAAAACATTTTGGGACATCTTGTGTCAAATAATAGTTATGAAAAGCAGTATAAAAATAAGAGTTCTGTTTTCTTCTTTTCTTATCTCTTCTATAACACCGAATCGTCTAGGCAAGAGGGCTTGGATGCTGCCTGACCTGCTGTGCCTTTCCACTCTGATCTAAAAAGCGGGCAGATCAGCCAAAGATTTGTTGATACAGCAAACATTGTTTTAACCAGAACCTTATGAACTGGCCCTGTCAATAAACCGGTAAAAAATATCTACCTCAAATTATGCAAAGATTACTGTAATATTCTGTCAAATTATTACCATTTCTTAAAACATCTATTTACCTCAGTGTAAATATATTTGTTGTTCAATTGAATGACCACATGAAATATCAACAGTTGATTCCATTTCGAGTCAATTTCTCCTCAAATGCCATCAGACGAGGGTGTGAGTGAAAGGGCTCTTTGTCAGCAAGTTTTATTATTAATTTTATTATTTATGTGATTCATGCTGGGAAGAAAATACACAATGATGTATATACCCCTGCATTAAATTGCTGTTAGTGAATGTTTTTACATTAAATAAATGGACCTTTTGATCAACCAGAATATTTGATCAACTAGTATATCTGATCCCAAAGCTGCCAGATGATAAAATGTTTATTGATCCTCTTTTTATATATTCACTGATAAGATGTGGGTGTCACTGGCTGGGTCAGAATTTATTACCAAACCTTAGTTATAGATTCATAGAGTTCTACAACATGGTCTAATGTGTCCATGCTGACCAGGCATCCCAATCTGACCTAGTCCCATTTGCCAGCATTTGACCCATATCCCTTTAAACCCTTCCTAGTCACGTACCCATCCAGATACCTCTTAAACGTCGAAATTGTATCAGTCTCTACCACTTCCTCTGGCAGCTCATTCCATGCATACACCACCCACTGCATGAAAAAGTTACCCCGATGTCTTTTTTAAATCTTTCCCATCTCACCCTAAACTTATGCCATCTAGTTCTGGATTCACCCACCCCCAGGGAAAAGACCTTGTCTATTTATACTATCCATGCCCCTCATGATTTCATAAACCTCTCTAATGTCACCCCTCAGCCTCTGATGCTCCAGGGAAAACAGCCCCAGCCTATTCAGCCTCTCCCTGTAAATCATACCCTTTAGCCCCCAGCAACACCATTGCAAGCCCTTTTGGCACCCTCTCAAGTTTAACAGTATCTTTCCTATAGAAAGAAGACCAGAATTGAATGCTATATTGTAAAATTGATCTCAACAACGTCCTTGAAAGGTGGGGGATGGGCTGCTTTCTTGAACCACTGCAGTCCACATGCTGTGGGTAGACCCACAATGACATTCACGAGGGAATTCCAGGATTTTGACTCAAGTCACATAACTGACTTCTTTCCAACACAACGTGTTTATATGGAAACCATAGATAGCAGATTATTTGATTTAATTGCTTGCAAACATTATAACTGGTATAATTCTCGTAGATCTGCTCTTTATCTCTCTGAAACCATGCTTGATAAAATATTTCATCTATACAGACCACAGTGCAACAACCTAGTGACTGCTTCCTCAGTATTCTGGTAAACTGGTCCCTTGCATTGACCAGACTCCTGCTAAATGGAGTCTCACGTTCCGAATGTTGAAGGAAAGGATCCCAGTCACTGAACTGCTGCCATGCAAAAAAAAGAGAGCAGCATGGGAAAATATTCTCCCAGGACAATGCTTCATAATCTAAATGTTTTGCAACGATATTTGCTGCTGTAAATTCTGTTTTCTCCTAATCTCTCAGTATCAGCAAACCAAAATATACCTTCATAGCTAACATGAATGGTGTGTTAGAGAATGAGTAATTACCGTGTGTAGACACAGGACGGTAGATGTGGATGATTGAACCACTCAAACGTACATATTCAATTTAAGCTGATTTATAAAGAGTGGTACAGTGGCTCAGTGGTTAGCACTGCTGCCTCACAATGCCAGGGACTTGGGTTTGATTCCACCCTCAGGCACCTGTGTGGATTTTGCATATTCTCCCCATGTCCGTGTGGGTTTCCTCTGGGTGCTCCGGTTTCCTCACACAATCCAAAGATCATTCAGGTGAATTGGCCATGCTATATTGCCCATAGTGTTGGGTGCATCAGTCAGGGGTAAATATAGGATAGGGGACTGGGTCTGGGTGGGTTACTCTTTAGAGGGTTAGTGTGGACTTGTTGGGCAGATGGGCCAGTTTCCATACTGTAGGGAATACAGTATGGAATAGATTAGGGGATCTAATCTAATATGTAACTTCAGTGACCCAAATAGCTTAATTCTCGAGTCATGTATATAAAAACAAAATGCTGTGGATGCTGGAAATCTGATATCAAAACAGAGAAGGCTGGAGAACTTCAGCAGGTCTGGCAGCTTCGAGTGGACAAAGAAACAAAGTTTATGTCTCGAGTCTGATATGACTTTTCTTCTACAGAAGAATCTAATTGGACTCAAAACATTAACTTTGTTTCTCTTTCCGTAAGTTGTTGCCAGACCTGCTGAGTTCTATTGTCTAGACAAGCAGAAGGACCTGAAGGGTCCTGAAGAAGGGTTACACCTGAAACATCGACTTCTCCACCTCCTGATGCTGCCTGGCTTGCTCTGTTCTTCCAGTCTCCTGCCTGTCTACTGTAGATTCCAGCATCTGCATTTTTTTTGTCTCTAACCAAGTTCTTTTGTCTGGCAATGAACTCAGGCATTAAAATGTCAATGAACTGGGCATTCAGAGGCTTTTATTGGAGAGAATTATGGAATTCAACTATGCTTTGTGTGCAAAAATGCTTCCTGACTTCACCTTAAGTGGCATTTCTCCATGTTTAAGATTCCCATGTACATCCTACTTATTGTTGGCCTGTAAAGAATTGGTTGGCCACTAGGTGGCAGGGTCATTAGTGGCCGGGGATGACAGTAGACAGTGGTTCACTCAAAGCTGAAGATGAAAGACTGAGCCTGATATTTATTCATGTATGTAGGTTGTGTCGAGTTTTTTTTGGAGCGTTTTCTGCTGCGAGGCATAGCGAGATCTCTCATCAAGGGACGAGAGTGTGGTGCTGGAAAAGCACAGCAGGTCAGGCAGCATCTGAGCAGGAGGAGAATTGGGATCTCATCAGGAATGAGTCTTGTGGATCAGGGCTGAGAGATAAATGGGGTGTGGGGGTGGGGTTGGGGGGAATGTAGGGGAGAAAGCGATAGGTGGATGAAGGTGAGGGAGAAGGTAATAGGTCAGAGGGGGAAGTGATGGACAGGTCCAGAGAGCAGTGCCGAGTTGGAGGCTTGGGACTGGGATAATGTGGGGGAGAGGAAATGAGGAGGCTATTGAAATCCACATTTATCCCCTGTGGTTACAGGGTCCCAAGGCAGAATATGAGGCGTTCTTCCTCCAGGCGTCGGGTGGTGACGGTTTGGTGGTGGAGGAGGCCCAGAATCTGCATATCCTTGACGGAGTGGGAGGGGGAGTTGAAGTGTTCAGCCACGGGGTGGGGGGGGGGGGGGTGCTGTTGGTGGGTGCGGATATCCCAGAGATGTTCTCTGAAACAGTCCACAAGAAGGCGTCCTGTCTCCCTAATGTAGAGGAGACCACACCGGGTGCAACGGATGCAGTAGTTGACACTGGGAGAGGTACAGGTAAATTTCTGACGGATGTGGAAGGATCCCTTGGGGCCTTGGAAGGAAGTGAGGGGAGTGGTGTGGGCGCAGCTTCTGCACTTCCTGCGGTGGCAAGGGAAGGTGCAGGGAGTGGGGTGTGGGCTGGTGGGGGGGCGTGAACCTGGCAAGGGATTCGAGGAGGAAATGGTCTCATCAAGGGAGGCAAGGTCCCCGTGGTATTATCGCTATCTTATTAATCCAGAAACTCAATTATTGTTCTTGGTATCTGGTTCAAATCCTGCCAGGGCAGATGGTGGAAGTTGAATGTTAAAAAAATCTGGAACTAAGATTCAAATGATGACCATGAATTGATTGTTGGAAAAACCCATCTGGTTCACACATATCCTTTAGTTTAGGAAGCTGCCATCCTTACCTGGTCTGGCCTACGTGTGACCCAGACCCACAGCAAAGTGGTTGACTCATAACTGCCCTCTGGGTAATTAGGGATGGGCAATAAATGTTGGCCTAGCTACTGACACCCACATGCCTTGAATAAAAAAAAATAACTCAACAAGCCCACCTTATGAATAACTTATATCCCACAAATGTTGGCAATCTGATGTTGCCTGTCACTGCCAATGGGATGGTACTGCACATTGCCCACAACACAGAGCTGGAATGGCTGATACTCCCTCACACACTCTCACACAATCCCTTCCGTTCACCCTAGTTACTGTTTAACCAGCAGGTCACACAGTTTAACCTGCCCTTAACTACATCCTGTCCAAACTCCCTTTCTCAGCCACCACAATCCGTCCCCAATGCTAACCACTGAGACCTGCATCTTGTTATTGCCCGGGAGGGGATCATCACGGACAGGCCACCAATTCCAAACACCCACTTTTAGTTCCAGCCACAGGAAACAAACACCAACAAATCAAACAGAGGCTGGAGCTCACCCTCACAATACAAACCAAACACTGGCTCCTTCGGCAACAGCAGTACACATCATGATGGTTTGCTGCAGCCAGTTCTCATCGATAGCAACGAGGCATCAATCAGGTTGTTGTGCGAAAGCACTGCACACGGGATTGGGGGTAATATATTGACATGGATAGAAAGCTGGTTAGCAGGCAGGAAACACCGAGCAGCAATACGCTGGTCTTCTTCCATTGGGAGTAGTGGGGTACCACAGGGATCAGTGCTTGAACCCCAGCTTTCACAATGAATTTTAATGAGGTATCTAAATGTAATTTCGCCACACTCCCCCTTCCACACTCTCCCCCCCCCTCCACACACTCTCCCCCCCCTCCACACTCTTCCCACACTCTACCCCCCTCCACCCTCCCCCCCCTCCACCCTCCTCTCCCCCCCCTCCACATTCCTCTCAACCACTCCAAACTCCTTTCCCCGCCTCCAAAATCCCCCCCCACTCCACACTCCTCTCCCCCCCACTCCACACTCCTCTCCCCCCCTTCCACACTCCTCTCCCCCCCCTCCACACTCCTCGCCCCCCCACTCCACACTCCTCGCCCCCCCACTCCACACTCCTCGCCCCCCCCACTCCACACTCCTCGCCCCCCCACTCCACACTCCTCGCCCCCCCACTCCACACTCCTCGCCCCCCCCTTCCACACACCTCGCCCCCCCCTTCCACACACCTCGCCCCCCCCTCCACACACCTCGCCCCCCCACCTCCACACACCTCGCCCCCCCCCACCTCCACACACCTCGCCCCCCCACCTCCACACACCTCGCCCCCCACCTCCACACACCTCGCCCCCCCACCTCCACACACCTCGCCCCCCCACCTCCACACACCTCGCCCCCCCACCTCCACACACCTCGCCCCCCCACCTCCACACGCCTCGCCCCCCACCTCCACACACCTCGCCCCCCACCTCCACACACCTCGCCCCCCCCTCCACACACTCCTCTCCCCCCTCCACACTCCTCTCCCCCCCTCCACACTCCTCTCCCCCCCTCCACACTCCTCTCCCCCCCCTCCACACTCCTCTCAGCCCCCTCCACACACCTCTCAGCCCCCTCCACACACCTCGCCCCCCCCCTCCACACACCTCGCCCCCCCCCCCCCCTCCCCCCCCCCCCCTCCCCCCCCCCCCCCCCCCCCCCCCCCCCCCCCCCCCCCCCCCTCCCCCCCCCCCCCCCCCCCCCCCCCCCCCCCCCCCCCCCCCCCCCCCCCCCCCCCCCCCCCCCCCCCCCCCCCCCCCCCCCCCCCCCCCCCCCCCCCCCCCCCCCCCCCCCCCCCCCCCCCCCCCCCCCCCCCCCCCCCCACACCTCTCCCACACCTCGCCCCCCTCCACACACCTCTCAGCCCCGCCCCCACACACCTCTCAGCCCCCCCCCACACACCTCTCAGCCCCCCCCCCCACACACCTCTCAGCCCCCCCCCACACACCTCTCAGCCCCCCCCCACACACCTCTCAGCCCCGCCCCCACACACTTCTCAGCACCCCCCCACACACCTCTCAGCCCCGCCCCCACACACCTCTCAGCCCCCCCCCCACACACCTCTCAGCACCCCCCCACACACCTCTCAGCCCCGCCCCCACACACCTCTCAGCCCCCCCCCCCACACACCTCTCAGCCCCCCCCCACACACCTCGCCCCCCCTCCACACACCTCGCCCCCCCCTCCACACACCTCGCCCCCCCCTCCACACACCTCGCCCCCCGCTCCACACACCTCGCCCCCCCCCCACACACCTCGCCCCCCCCTCCACACACCTCGCCACCCCCTCCACACACCTCGCCCCCCCCCTCCACACACCTCGCCCCCCCCTCCACACTCTACCCTCCACATTCCCCCTCCACACACCACACCCCCCCTCCACACTCTACCCTCCACATTCCCCCTCCACACACCTCGCCCCCCCCTCCACACACCTCGCCCCCCCCTCCACACACCTCGCCCCCCCCCTCCACACACCTCGCCCCCCCCCTCCACACACCTCGCCACCCCCTCCACACACCTCGCCCCCCCCTCCACACACCTCGCCCCCCCCTCCACACTCTACCCTCCACATTCCCCCTCCACACACCCACACCCCCCCTCCACACTCTACCCTCCACATTCCCCCTCCACACACCTCGCCCCCCCCTCCACACACCTCGCCCCCCCCTCCACACACCTCGCCCCCCCTCCACACACCTCGCCCCCCCCTCCACACACCTCGCCCGCCCCCTCCACACACCTCGCCCCCCCCTCCACACGCTCCCCCCACACTCTACCCCCTCCACACTCTCCCCCACACTCTACCCCCTCCACATTCCCCCTCCACACTCTACCCCCTCCACACTCTCCCCCACACTCTACCCCCTCCACACTCTCCCCCACACTCTACCCCCTCCACACTCTCCCCCTCCACACACCTCGCCCCCCCCCTCCACACACCTCGCCCCCCCCTCCACACACCTCGCCCCCCCCTCCACACACCTCGCCCCCCCCTCCACACACCTCGCCCCCCCCCTCCACACACCTCGCCCCCCCCTCCACACACCTCGCCCCCCCCTCCACACACCTCGCCCCCCCCCTCCACACACCTCGCCCCCCCCCCCCCTCCACACACCTCGCCCCCCCCCTCCACACACCTCGCCCCCCCCTCCACACACCTCGCCCCCCCCTCCACACACCTCGCCCCCCCCCTCCACACACCTCGCCCCCCCCTCCACACACCTCGCCCCCCCCCTCCACACACCTCGCCCCCCCCCCTCCACACACCTCGCCCCCCCCCCTCCACACACCTCGCCCCCCCCCTCCACACACCTCGCCCCCCCCCCCTCCACACACCTCGCCCCCCCCCCTCCACACACCTCGCCCCCCCCCTCCACACACCTCCCCCCCCCCCTCCACACTCTACCCTCCACACACCTCGCCCCCCCTCCACACTCTACCCTCCACATTCACCCTCCACACACCTCGCCCCCCCCACCACACTCTCCCCACACTCTACCCTCCACATTCACCCTCCACACACCTCGCCCCCCCCTCCACACACCTCGCCCCCCCTCCACACACCTCGCCCCCCCCTCCACACTCTACCCTCCACATTCCCCCTCCACACACCTCGCCCCCCCTCCACACTCTACCCTCCACACACCTCGCCCCCCCCTCCACACTCTCCCCACACTCTACCCTCCACACACCTCGCCCCCCCCTCCACACACCTCGCCCCCCCCACCACTCACCTCGCCCCCCCCCCCACACTCTACCCTCCACACTCTACCCTCCACATTCCCCCTCGACACACCTCGCCCCCCCTCCACACTCCTCGCCCCCCCCTCCACTCACCTCGCCCCCCCCCACACTCTACCCTCCACACTCTACCCTCCACATTCCCCCTCCACACTCCTCGCCTCCCCCCTCCACACTCCTCGCCCCCCCCCTCCACACTCCTCGCCCCCCCCCCTCCACACTCCTCGCCCCCCCCCTCCACACTCCTCGCCCCCCCCCTCCACACTCCTCGCCCCCCCCCCTCCACACTCCTCGCCCCCCCCCCTCCACACTCCTCGCCCCCCCCCCTCCACACTCTACCCTCCACACTCTACCCTCCACATTCCCCCTCGACACACCTCGCCCCCCCCTCCACACTCCTTGCCCCCCCCTCCACACTCCTCGCCCCCCCCTCCACACTCTACCCTCCACACTCTACCCTCCACATTCCCCCCCCACACTCCTCGCCCCCCCCTCCACACTCCTCGCCCCCCCCTCCACACTCCTCGCCCCCCCCCTCCACACTCCTCGCCCCCCCCTCCACACTCCTCGCCCCCCCCTCCACACTCCTCGCCCCCCCCTCCACACTCCTCGCCCCCCCCTCCACACTCCTCGCCCCCCCCCTCCACACTCCTCGCCCCCCCCCTCCACACTCCTCGCCCCCCCCTCCACACTCTACCCTCCACACTCTACCCTCCACATTCCCCCTCCACACTCCTCGCCCCCCCCTCCACACTCCTCGCCCCCCCCTCCACACTCCTCGCCCCCCCCTCCACACTCCTCGCCCCCCCCTCCACACTCTTCCCTCCACATACCTCACCCCCCCCTCCACACACCTCGCACCCCCCCTCCACACACCTCGCACCCCCCCTCCACACTCCTCGCCCCCCCCTCCACACTCCTCGCCCCCCCCTCCACACTCCTCGCCCCCCCCTCCACACTCCTCGCCCCCCCCTCCACACTCCTCGCCCCCCCCACACTCTTCCCTCCACATTCCCCTCCACACACCTCACCCCCCCCTCCACACTCCTCGCCCCCCCCACACTCCTCGCCCCCCCTCCACACTCCTCGCCCCCCCCTCCACACTCCTCGCCCCCCCCTCCACACTCCTCGCCCCCCCCTCCACACTCCTCGCCCCCCCCTCCACACTCTACCCTCCACACTCTACCCCTCCACATTCCCCCTCCACACTCCTCGCCCCCCCCTCCACACTCTACCCTCCACACTCTACCCTCCACATTCCCCCTCCACACTCCTCGCCCCCCCCTCCACACTCCTCGCCCCCCCTCCACACTCCTCGCCCCCCCCTCCACACTCTTCCCTCCACATACCTCACCCCCCCCTCCACACACCTCGCCCCCCCCCTCCACACACCTCGCACCCCCCCTCCACACACCTCGCACCCCCTTCGACACTCCTCGCCCCCCCCTCCACACTCCTCGCCCCCCCCTCCACACTCCTCGCCCCCCCCTCCACACTCCTCGCCCCCCCCCACACTCTTCCCTCCACATTCCCCCTCCACACACCTCACCCCCCCCTCCACACTCCTCGCCCCCCCACACTCCTCGCCCCCCCCACACTCCTCGCCCCCCCCCACACTCCTCGCCACCCCCTCCACACACCTCGCCCCCCCCTCCACACTCTTCCTCCACATACCTCACCCCCCCTCCACACACCTCGCCCCCCCCTCCACACACCTCGCCCCCCCCTCCACACACCTCGCCCCCCCCTCCACACACCTCGCACCCCCCTCCACACACCTCGCACCCCCCCTCCACACACCTCGCACCCCCCCTCCACACACCTCGCACCCCCCCTCCACACACCTCGCACCCCCCCTCCACACACCTCGCACCCCCCCTCCACACTCCTCGCCCCCCCCTCCACACTCCTCGCCCCCCCCTCCACACACCTCGCCCCCCCCTCCACACTCCTCGCCCCCCCCTCCACACTCCTCGCCCCCCCCCACACTCTTCCCTCCACATTCCCCCTCCACACTCCTCGCCCCCCCCTCCACACTCCTCGCCCCCCCTCCACACTCCTCGCCCCCCCCTCCACACTCCTCGCCCCCCCCCACACTCTTCCCTCCACATTCCCCCTCCACACACCTCGCCCCCCCCTCCACACACCTCGCCCCCCCCTCCACACACCTCGCCCCCCCTCCACACACCTCGCCCCCCCCTCCACACACCTCGCACCCCCCCTCCACACACCTCGCACCCCCCCTCCACACACCTCGCACCCCCCCTCCACACACCTCGCCCCCCCTCCACACTCTTCCCTCCACATACCTCACCCCCCCTCCACACACCTCGCCCCCCCTCCACACACCTCGCCCCCCCCTCCACACACCTCGCACCCCCCCTCCACACTCCTCGCCCCCCCCCCACACTCCTCGCCCCCCCTCCACACTCCTCGCCCCCCCCTCCACACTCCTCGCCCCCCCCTCCACACTCCTCGCCCCCCCCTCCACACTCTTCCCTCCACATTCCCCTCCACACACCTCGCCCCCCCCTCCACACACCTCGCCCCCCCCTCCACACACCTCGCCCCCCCCTCCACACACCTCGCCCCCCCCCTCCACACACCTCGCACCCCCCCTCCACACACCTCGCACCCCCCCTCCACACACCTCGCCCCCCCCTCCACACTCTTCCCTCCACATACCTCACCCCCCCCTCCACACACCTCGCCCCCCCCTCCACACACCTCGCACCCCCCCCTCCACACTCCTCGCCCCCCCCTCCACACTCCTCGCCCCCCCCTCCACACTCCTCGCCCCCCCCTCCACACTCCTCGCCCCCCCCACACTCTTCCCTCCACATTCCCCCTCCACACACCTCACCCCCCCTC